>NC_073306.1:147359221-147684666 GCF_027595985.1 Sorex araneus
AAAGTAATCTACAGGTACGCTAAAATTTATTTATTAAAAATGCCTAATCAGAAGTGCAAGTCTTATTGTTTTTGAGGACTGGGATTTGCCTCTCAAAGAACTTTGTACCACTAGTGTTATGGGGCCCACCCTAGGTGGGGAGAACTGTCTTGTGGGGAAGTAGGGGTGTTCATCATCCTCACTCTGGGAAACAGAAAGAAAAAAGATGCATTAGAAGGTTTACTTTAAATGCATTAAAATATATCAATATTTACCATGAATTAGTTAAACCTATGTGATTACTACATTTCTCCTAGGTTGAGAATTAATATAACAATGCATCTTACGATCTTGACTATTTGTGAATATCAGGTACATTTCAAGGTGTTTGAAGCACTTAATAAGAAAATAGCACATTGGGATGATGTTTTCATTGAGAGAGAATCTAAGTTCTGTAGTTAATTTAGAAATATGGAGGGTCATTAGTAAAGTTTACGTTTTGATGCATGATTCCTGTAAATGTGATCTTTAGAGAGATTCCACTTAATAACGCTTGTGAGTACAATTGCAGTTTTTGTAAGGGAAGAACAATAGAAAATCTACGTTTCCTACAGACACAGACCCTGTTTGGAAGCAAAGCTTCTTGCAGGACTGCAAAGGCACTTTGGGGGTGGTAAAGGTGTGAGATCCGTTCTTGCTCTCCCAGGGGACGTGTGGACTAAGCTCATGGTCATGCCCTTTCTCTCTCCCTGGGTAAAAAGCGCCTTGCTCCACTGTTGTATATTCCAACATTCCTGCCCAGTGCTTTCAAATTTGTTATTATTTCCCCTTCGGTTTTGTTCTTTCTCGCCCTTCAGTTGCCTCCTCCAAGAAGACCTCCATGGCCATCACCTGCTATCATCTTAGATTTCGGTATTGTTGAATCTTATCCATTGCCCTTCAGGTGTAATCTAAGCTTTGCCATGGCAGGACCCTTTCTTTCTATTGGTTCTATTTTACATTTTTAACACTTAGCACAGAGTAGACACTCAAAAATAACACTCATAAATATTTGTTGAAAACTGAACCTCTTCATCCATATCCACATTCTTAAATGCTATAAAATAATAAAATAATACTGTAAAATATATATAAAATAATAATACTGGAATAATAGAAAACTAATACTGGAACGGCAGTGAATGTGTCCCTTGGACCGACTGCATGTATGCTCAGGTGTTCTGTATAATTTCTGGCTTGGGGAATCAGCCTGTCACATTTCACAGTAGAGAAATCCAGGTTCAGATATATTGATTTTTGCCTGAGGTCACTCGATGAAATGTTAGTAAGTGGCAGCCACGAGAGCAGACCAGACACGTCAAACCTTAAAGTCTTCTGTGATACTACGCTGCCTTCAAAGAACAGAAATCATACTTTTATTTTACAAGGTACTTTGAGTTTTGCTTCGGAAAGAAACTCTGAGGCAGATTGAAAAAAAAAGTTTTGATTTCAGAACATGTGAATCAGGGCTTCTCTTTCTTGTTCTCACTTCCATGTCCGTCCAGACAACTCTGCTGCCAGCTGTTGCTTCCTGTATTGTAAGTGTTTGGCAGCACCCCGGGCTCTAAATGCCAATAAACGTATTCCCCTAACGTGAGCTCCCCAATCTCGGGACACTGCCTAATAGCCCTGGGAGATAAAGGATCTCTCTGGTGAAATCAGCGGTTTCAACTGACACCTTGCATGTGACCTGGTCTGTTCATTGCATTTCTCTGAGCTCACTCACCTTCACTGTCTGTGAGCAGGACTTCCAGTGCCTGACCCTGGTGCCACCCACACTGGCAGAAGGTCTGTTTGCTATACAATGGAAATGGCCCTGGAACCTGCACCTTCTGTTTGGGTCATCTCCTTCCCATCCCCTTACACACAAAGAACAATATGGCCTCTAGTCCACTTGTGCAGAGAATGGGGGTCTGTGTAGTCAGGGAACATGCCCAGACTCACTGGTGGGCTGGCAGGGGTGAGGGAGGTAAGTTTAGACGAGACCCTAAGAGTTTCAAGCGTGTGTACTGAGAACTATAAAGAGTTGGGTCTACTGTAGCATACAGGCCTGGTGGAAAAATTTAACATCTGCCCCATAGATAACAAATGGCAAAAGATATTAGGTTGTTTTTTCCTCAGTCAGGCTGTAGACAAGACACTGGGGTTAGGTGGGCCCGAGGCGGAAACTCTGGGTAGCAATACCACCGTTTCCTTAGTGACTAAGAGAATGAGGTTGAGTCTGCACAGATGGAGGCACTGTCCCCACCGACTCAGACATCTTGCCTCCATGCTCTTAATAAGATGCATTTCATTTGCAAGCCAGGAGGAAGATGATGTCTACTCTAAAATCTACCCCATTAATATAATTTCATGCATAGTAGCACTTTCATCTTTTAAAGTTTGTAAATTCTCTTTATAGTTTTCAGGAAAAGTCTTTGTGTTAAGAAAGAGATTCTACTTTCTACAGGGACTAACAGACAAAATAAGTGGTACCATTTTAGAGAGAAGAAAGGGGGAAAGAGAGTGAGAATGAGAGAAGGAAAGAGGGAGGGAGACAGAAAAGGAGAGAGAAAGAAGACAAAGAAAGCAGAATGACAAATTCCCTAAATTACAAACAGAAAATACCTGAGCTTCTTTCTTTTCTCTCCAGAAGGAAAAAAAGCCCTTTCTCTTATGGAGAGGGGCTGGAGCGAACACTTGGGCACATGTGAACAGCTGGATAGAAGCTTGGAGAAGAATTTGGTTCATGGTACCACATGTAATATCCTGAGTGACCACTGAGCATTGCTGGGTGTGCCCCAAAGCCAAAGATAAAATAAAATAAAAGTGTGTAGTTTGCCCAAGCCTGGGAATAAATGGTCCATCTGGATCTGCTGACTCAGCTTTACCCAGACCAGAGCTGGCCTCCTTGTCCCAGCGGTCAGTGTCCGGAGGTTGGGAGCAGTTGAGGGGTAGGAGGCCTCCCCAGGTTCATCATTCCTTCACAGGGACAGACTCAACTAAACCAGGTTTCTCCTTCTCTGAGGAAGTTTCTCTCTGCACGATTCTTTCTCGCTGGAGGGTTTCTGCTCCTTCCAGTGAGAAGCGGGGTTCCCTTCCTGCACCCCTTGGGCACACAGCTTAGGGCCACTGGCCACCTTCAGTCCCAGGGTTTGTTCTGAGAAAGTGTTGGTGCGGCTCCAGGGAGCCCCTGGACAGCCTCACACAGCTTGGGGGTGGAGGGCAGCGTGAGCGCGTCTGTCTCCCAAGGGCCCCCAAGGGCCTGAGAGTCATGGACAGTGGCAATCCCAGATACGCACTGGAGGAGGAGGATGGGGAGAGTCGTCGGGGTGCAGGTGGCAGCCGAGGACCTGGTGCCTGCGTTCAGGCAGCCGGGCAAAGAGGCCAGAGCTGCTGCTACGCCCTGGACTGCACTTTTGCTGGGATTCTTGTGTGCGAACACACAGCCGCACAGAGCAGAGCGGGAACGGAAATGACGCCACACCCTGCACTGCCCTCCTCTTCCGGGTCCCAGTGATGCCTGGAGAAGAGCGAAGCACAGGACGAAGGTCTTGACCTGGCCACCACGCCCCCAACTTTTCCTGTTGTTTCCTGGGGGATTTTTGTCCCAAGAGCCATGTGAGCTAGAACTTTAATGAGTGTGCAAGCACAAGGGCCAGTGAGGAGGCAGCTGGCAGAGCAAAGGGCAGAGCCTGAGTTGGCACCACATCCTGTCCTGGGGACCGAGTGACCGATACCCGTGGGCGGGGGGCCAGCCTCCAGCTCAGTCACGACCATCAGCTCAAGGAGAATGGAAGTTCCAGAGCCCCCGCCTACACACACACACACACACACACACACACACACTCACAAATATACACACACACTCACAAACACACACTCACACACACATATGTGCACATACACAGGTGATGCACACATACACACTTTTACATATGTGTGGTACACACATGCATGCACATAAACACATGTAAACGCATTCACACATGCACACACATTCACACACCTACACTCTTATGTACATATGCTCAAACACATGAACACACAGGTGTGTGCACCCAGAGAGGCACACACATGCACATGCACGCACACTTCACCCAGCAGGCCTCTCAGAGCACACTCGTCTTCTAGGGGACTAGCTGGGTCCCAGCCCTGAGCACAGCAGGAGGCTTGGTGTTTGCGGGGTCCAGGCCCAGATGTTTTCCGAATCCCAGTCCCCAGATTCCACAGCAGCTGGCCTGACTGCTCCCCCAGGCTTTGCTGCATTCCTCCCCAGCTGAGCTGCAGCCCGGGAAGGCGGTTGGGGGTTCCTGGGGAAAACGGGGTTTAAGAGCAATTAGTTAATTCCCGCAGCATCAGCTCCTGCTCTCACCTGGAGATGAGGACCCCGAAGCTCCCATCCTCGCCCACATTCCTCTCACACTGGACAAGCTGTGGAAAGGCAGCCAGGCCTTACTCCTCTGTCTGGGTCACCTGCACAGGGCACAGCGAACCTCCCAGGACAGACACCTGGCCAGTCTCATGGGCTGCTTGGAGCTAGTCGCAGCCCCTCCCACCTACTCTCCTCCCTCTCTTCCCTTTTCCCCTTCCTCTCCCCCTCCCTCAAGCTGTCCTTCTTCACTCCTCCCCCTCTCTCTTCCTCTCTCCCTCCCTCACCCCTTCCTCCCTCCCTTCCCCCTCACTCATTCCTTCACTTCGCTCAGGATCACTCCTGTCACTCCCATCTGTACAGCCCTGCCAAGAATAAAACCCAGGTGGCTTGCTTGCAAGGTGCCCATCCATTCATTCATGCACTAATTAATTCTTTATATACTCATTCATCTAACCTTCGCCACTACTCTTTAAATTCATCTCTTCATTTACTCACTCATTTACTAATGTATAATTTCATCAAATCAGATGTAGCACAGACTGTGCACGATAGGGAACGCATGAATTCCTCTTCCAGTGGCCTCAGTTGAATTAGATCCTATATGTCAGGTTTTAGGCCATGGGGATGAGCCTGATTTCTCAGTGTCTTCCATCTTTACTATCCGTTTAAGTCACAGTCCCCCACCCTGAGAGAAGTAGTCTAGAACTCCTACCCTTGTGTTCTCCTGGCACTGGTACCCCCTCATCACAGTGCAAACTTAGAGAGAACAGAGCTGCCCCTCTGCTGTCCTCAGCTCAGAGAGCTTAGCAGAGTGCCAGACACAGTAGGTCAGCAGAGAATTTGGCTGGGAGACCTGAACAGCGCTGCAGGACACCTATGATCGGAGCTTATCACTCAGAGGGTGGAAGCTGCTGGCCAAAGCCCACCTGTCCTTCCTGGCTGTATGTGGTCTCTTCCTTGCAGGAAGAAAGGAAGTCAGTCTCGTCTGATTCCAGTACTGGGCTTTCTCATACTCCGCACTGAGGATCCTGTTCCAGTTTCTTCCTATCTGCAGATGGAAACAGTGACACGCTTTCCACATCTAGAGCAATTAAAGGGGTTTGGATATAAAAATGGTGACCTGCTTAGGACGCTCATAAGCAAATGATAGGAACACAGTAATTGCTAGCTATTAATAGAGATTTTCCATTGGTTTTAACTTCTGCACTCAGGATTGCTAGAAAAATAGTCTCTTCCCATAAAAATAACAACTTCTTGATCTATTTCTTCCAGACTTACCAATCGTTAGCATTTGAACAAATTTTGTTTCCTATTATTTCTCATTCTCTGTCTGTGTATGGACCTATCTGCATACACAGCCAATATCTGGTACAAATGACAAATTCTGAAATGATTATTTGTTTTTCAGAACCCATTTGTTTGAGTTCTATATATTCTTTCCTTTTATCTTTTTAACATCTCTGTAATTCCTAATAACAAGGATATACACTCAGGTAACCATAATGCTTTTCCACTGAGGAGGTCTAATTTGATTTCCATACAGTCACCTCACCCACATTCCAACGTCCCATCATTTCTTTTCATCCAGATAAGGTCTTTTCGTGCTTCCCATTCCAGGAAAGAACCAGATGCACTAAGGTGCCACGTCATTAGGATTCCAATTACCTGGAAGTTCCCTCTATCCCTCTTACTTTTCATATACTAGATTCAATCCAATGAAACCTCATTTTCAGTGTGACTCTGATATTACCTGTAATTAGATTCTGCTTATGCTTATGTGTTCAGGTGACCATTCTCAGAGGCAGTGGTGTCCCCTTGTCCATGTGTCACTGAAGCACATAAGAGCAACTGCTCCTTGGGTCTCAGGTTATTATTGTTAACACTGGGCATCGTCTGTTTTTGCTACCAGAGTTACTGTATTTCCCCTTACAACTAATAAACTATCTGTAGAGGAAACCCCCTGAGATGGTACCAGTTTCATGGCCCTTATTATCATTTCCCTTCTATCTAGCCACCACTGCTGATTCTTTTTAAAAATTAATTAATTAATTTCTTTATTTTATTGAATTATGAGTGTCTTATGATGTGTTGCACAGCCGCAAAAGCAGCTGCGCAGTTAAGGAACATGTTCACTCACACGTTGTAAGACACTCCCTTTTATTTTCCATAATTACCATACCATATTTGATTGGAGGTAAGAGGGCACTGACACTTCCTGAACCCCTTGTGCTCTTGCTCTCCCAAACCCGGCACACCATCTCACCTTAGACACGCATAGTTCAGTATGCCAGGCATGGAACTCTACGTGTGATCCCTGCTGGAACTCTATGCATGATTCCTGATGAACATCGCTGGCTGTTTTGCAAGATTCAAACAGAATGGTGTTGGTGGGTCATGGAGAAACCATGGTGGTCGCCCGCAGCGTCACTGCCTGAATAACTTCTGGGAGCACTCCATCAATCTCAAGGAGATCAACCTGAGGCTGCAGATGTCCCAGGTGCTGCCCAGAGATGCAGGCAAGTGCGTGTTTGTCAGTGTGCAGATCATTGCAACATGCCAGTCGACCGAAAGCTTACATTTGGTAGACTGGGAACACCTGTAAAGGTGGTTAGAGATTGCCCCAAAAGCCTCCACCCCTCTCAGAGAGCCCGGCAAGCTACCAAGAGTATCCCGCCAGCATGGCAGAGCCTGGCAAGCTACCCGTGGCGTATTCAATATGCCAAAACCAGTAACAATGACTGTCCTCATTCCCCTGATCCTGAGAGTCCCCAATATGCCATCAGGCTACACTAGCATGTGACAGGGATGAATGGAGACATACTGGTACCTTTTCGAGCAAATTGATGAACAATGGGATGACATTGATACACTGATACAATGATTTTATTGAATTACCATGATATACACAGTCACAAAGTTGTTCATAATTGGGTTCCATTCATACAATGTTCCATCACCCATCCCTCCACCAGTGTACATTTCCCACCAAGAATCTTCCCAGTATCCCTCTCCCCAGACTCCAGCCTATCTCTATGGCAGGCTTTTCTTCTGTCACTCTCTCTTTCCCTCCTTTTCGGCAGTATGGCTTGCAGTGCAGGTACTGAGAGATGAGCATGTTTGGTCCTTTACCTCATTTCACTGAATGCGCCCAATCTCATCTAATCTCAGAAACCATTGACAATTCTTGCCCAGCTGGCTTTTATGATGATGGCTGTAGATGGGGATTTCAAACTCCATCACTCTCTCCCTGTTAATCAGAACTTTTTGATGACAAAAACTCTTCATTGTCAGTGAACCATTGAGAACATCCCTAAGAAAATCTATGTTATCATCCAAAGGTAAGTTGAATCACTATATTGTGTGAGTTGATGCTGGTGCTTAGTGAACCCTGAGACATGCTCTGGAAAGGGAACAAAGAGAAGGAAAAGACAGGGAAATGAGGAAAGTTCTGCATGAGAAAAGAAGGTGTGATGCAGTCAATGGCAGACTGCAGTGCTGGGGGTAGGCAGAGCCTGCACTAGAGATACTGGTCAAGGTGTGTCAGGTACTAGGAGAATACATTCCAAATCATTGCTCCAGGAAGGGCTTTCACTTTGTCATATCTTTTGTGCCCCTGCCATCACTCTGCCATCACACCAATATTGTATCATTCCCCGGAGTTTTCCACAAACACTGGAGAAAAAGTGCCTCACATGCTGCTTTCATCATGTAAGTGCTCATTAAAAGCTCCCCTTCCCTTTGTGTTGTTCAGAGATTGCCATGGAAACTCACCTCTATATTTTCACCTAGGCCCCTTTAAAAAATTTGTAATTACTCTAAAAGCTCTTTTTTTAAATCTGAAATAAGAATTCTAAAGGTAATGACAATATACTGCTTTTTCTACAGAAACTAGTTTTTTTTTTTGAGGAAGTACTTTTAAATGAGGGGCCAAGATGCTTCCGAACTCAAATCAGAAATCCTAGAACAGCTTACGTTCAAAATTGTTTCTGTTGCTTTTGGTAAATTAAATATAAAAACCAATTAATTATTTTGCATCACGATAACTATATCACCTCTTCACGACCACAACTAAAATCCAACTTTAAAACTGAAAGCAGAATATTTATAGCAACTCCCCTCCTCCCGGCCCCCACCTCCAGACATTAGTCTTCCCACGATCTTGCTAGTGGTTTCCTCTCTTGACAGGTGAAGAATCCGAGGCTCACAGAGTCTGGGGCACCAGCCAAAGGCCTTTCTCAAAGATGGCAAGCCAGGCAGTAAGTACCCTGTCTCCGGATCACCCATAACCTATAGTACAGGTTACTTCTGGACAGTGATTTTAACATAGTAGAAACTTCGTTCCCCCCACATGCTGCTTTTGAACTTGACTCCATGTCTGTTGGAGAAAGCCATCCTTGATCCACAGGATGTCCCTGTGCCATTGCATGCTTCTCATCCCTTCCCTTGGAATATGTGTTTCCATGATTTCCCCACTCTCTGAGGCTGCTCCATGGGGGCAGCATACTAAGGCTTGCAATGAGTCATGGTGATCTCAATCATCACATACGTGACCAGAGTAAATTAAAACCTCCATAAAACCTGAGATGTGAGGATGTACTACAGGGAGGTATTCGTCTTGTGTCTGTCCAGGACCTGCTCAGAGATCTGTCTGTGCATTAAAATCTCCACGTGCTAGTCTGGGCTGGCTAGTCATTCTTTGGTGTCTCCTTATTCTTCTCAAATGGAAGACAGTTTCAGATAATATCCAGAAACGTCTCTTGGCTCATTCCCAGAGCAAAGAGCCAAAGGTCTCTGGTTACATAATTGAGATAGCATTGCTGGACGTTCACTACATATGCCGTCCATACACTGAGCCTCAATTCCCACTCTACCTTGATTAGCCAAGTGGCTCCTTTGGATGAAATATCTGAAAGCAGAAAGGCACATGCTATGGTCAAAGTAACATAGTCATATGTTGTTTTGCATCTTTCCTCCCTTCCTCCCTGCCCCTGCCCCCCCTCCTCCACCATCCACCACACTGAAGTGATACATAACATAAAGGGATCTGTATTGCCAGATGGGGAGAGTTTGGATCTCAAGTCACCAGGTAGAATATATCCCAGGTGAGTCACATCAGGGACAATTCCTGTATGGCAGAATCGACCTGTTTTGTGCCACATGACAGATACAGTAAAGCTAGCCACACTGACTCATAAGCTGCAAATCATTTTGAGTTATTGTTTATCATGGGAGTTGTCAAACTTCACCATTTGGGGTGTCAGAGACACTAGGTGCCCCCCTTTATTGACTTCAAAATGGCTGGCACTTCCTTCCTCTCTATTTTAATGTGAATCTATCATTGTTTTGTTATTTGCAAACATATGGGATATAGAGTAAAAGAAATTTCCATTATTTAAATTTAGGTTAAAATGAGTAATCAAGTCTACTCTGAACTTTTCCAAAGGAGGAAAAAGGGAGAAGAATTTGAAAGAGGTGATGTGTACTTGTAAGGACATGTTTTAAAGAATGTTCCTAGGGAAAAATTCTGCAAACATCAGAATTAAGAAGAAAGGAATCACAGCTAATGAGATGCAGCCTGATTAGAGAAAATCATTTTTAAATCACTGTGGGTTTTCACTTTTGCACCGGAAGGCTAGGCATTGTCTGAATCTTATTAATAAGAGAGTGATGCAGGATAACTAGGACTGATAAGGAATAAATACAATTTGGTTCAATTCCACCGCAAGCATCACGTTTTGAGATATTATTATAAGTGACTTTCAAATTTGTAGAATTCTTTTATAAAGTACATTTTTGTTGAAATATAAAAATATTTTCCAATTTCCCCAGATTGGAAATGGCAAAAGAGGTTAATTAAAAGTCAACGGAAGACAATTTAGGGACTTTTAGCATAAAATTTCTTGGGCCTCAAACTTGAGTAGCTCAAACCATAAAATAGCTGTGATGATTTATGCTTTTGTTCTCTTAACATTTTTTGTTTCCTTTGTTTGAGAATCCTGCAGAGTCCTAAGTATTAATAACCATATTTCCATGTAGTTGTTTTAGTTTGGGGGACCCACACTGGTGGTGCCTGAGGCTTACTCCCAGCTATGTGCTTAGGAATCACTCCTTGAATAGCAAAATTGGGGGTGTCAGGGGTCAAATCAGGATTGGTCATATGCAAGGCAAGCACACCACCTGCAGTACTATTGGTCCAGTTCCCATATTTCCATGTAACTGAATGAATGAGTTTTAATGTTCGGAGACCTACGTGTGCCTGGCCTGGATTTTCCTTCTACTAGCAGCATGTTCCTACAATTTGCTCTGTCCTGTCTCTCTGTCCATGTTCATCAAACCCCTCTTCCTGGGTTGCATTACTTAGCCATTCCCTAATACTACTCTTTATTTTTAATTTTGGAAGGGGGTACAGTGACTTCCTGCAGTGTTCAGGGGACCCCAGAGCTTCTTTCTGCAATATCAGATCAACAAGTTTGATATTAGGGCCCAGACATGCAGAGGTGCTTGGCCCCACAGTACTGGGGACCATCAGGAACACCTTGATGCTCAAGGGTCTGCAGGGCCACCTGCATGGTGCTGGGGGCCCTCCAGGGATACCGCTGGTGGTCTCTGTAGAGGGGAGGCTCTGTGTGTGTGTGTGTGTGTGTGTGTGTGTGTGTGTGTGTTGGGGGGGAGTGTTCCACTATAGTGCATGTAAAGCTCGTGTCCCCTACTAGGGAATTAACTCGCCAGCTCTTAGAATTCTACTGGTTATTCGTGATTCATTTAACTGTTATACCTTGCTTGGTGGCAGTAATCTCTCCCTGCATCAATTCATGATTATGCCCTTCACATACTCCACTCAGTATTTGGTGAAAAAAAGTTATTGCATTGCCAGTTGTCTTTAGATGTTTTTCTGCTTTATCACTTTGCCGTAGATTTCCAGGCATCCTCTCCATTGCTTATAGAACATATCTGATTTGAACCCAGTTATAAAATGGAGGTCAAGGCATATATATTGTGCTCATTAAATTTTACAATGGAAAGTCATCTTTTTCATGAAAAATAGAGGAAATAAGCATCTCTTTAGCCTGGAACAAGGACTGCGTATAAGGCCTGAGGCCAGTTTGGACTCTGGAAATTGAGAGAGACAGACAGAATCATATCTGGAGTTAAAAGTGATCAGCCAGCACTTTCACAGTGTATTACAGAGAAGTAAAATCTTTACTAATACTTGAAGGTAACTGAGGATTTATTAACACGAAGGATTTTGCCTCTACATGCAATATGATCTGCTTTTGGAGTTATCTCTCTGGACCTTTCTATAATTCCTCATATGGAATTATATGGAATCTTATATGAGAAACTGGAGCCCCAGAGACAAGCTATTCCTCATTTGCTTTCCAGAACTCCCTTGAACCTTAAATACTTTGGCTTTGGTTCTTTGGAATCTCTTTGTCTTTCAAAACAAAAATGCCAAGGAAAGAGCTAAGGGTAAGGGGAAGAGGGAAACGAGAGGAAGAGTTCTGAAAGTAGCATAGGACAAGAACCACTGGGACCATCTTTAGTGAGGAGGACATGTACTGGATATCTCCAAACCAATATGCTAAAAAACCCTGAAATCTTGGGATACAAACAACAGTAATTAAAAAAATTTCTTTCAAGTATTCATGTTGGGGGTTGGGCGGGAACTTGGGGTCGTTCATTGGTAGAGGGATGATGGGATTAGGGATAGGCACTGAATGCCTGAAACCCTTTTGTAAACAACTTTGTAAATCATAGTGTCTAAATAAAAATTTCAATTAACAAAACAAAATTAAAAATTCTGGTCTCAGATTTTCTCTAGGTTCCATGTCATTTTCCTATGCCTTATAATCTTCTTTCCCTTTATTAGGATCACTTCTTTGTTAGGGATTTAAAAGTAATCTTAACCAGAGTTGTTTTCCACATCATCATTATCATCTCTTAAAAGTAGCAAGCGTAAGCTTTCCTTGTACATCTTCACCAACCCAAGCAAAACTATGTTTATCTTCTATCTCAGTCACCCTGCACTCACTGTTCTAATGCTCACATACTGTGATTCCTTATTTATTTCTCTCTTTCTTGACAGGGTGTCAATTCAGTGATGGAAGGAGCTAAGCCCATCTTGTTCTGAGATGCTGAATTCCCTTGATCCAGTCCAGTGCCTTGATATAATAGGAACTCCAATTATTGACTGGAAAAAATGTACACAGACCCCAAACTCAACCAGTGAAAGAGGATAAATCCAGACAAAACCAGCGCCCTAGCTTTAAGTTGTAACTGGATAAAATGGTTCACAATATTGGTGAAATAAACATTTAAAAATTTACTTTTAGCATTGATAACATAGTGAATTTATCAGAAATATAGCAGGTTATTTGAAAGTATTTCTGTGGATAAATTATGACCATTTCTCTCTTTTAGCATGAGTTAACTTAAAGATTTCTGGTAAAGAATTAGAAAGGCCTCACAGTGATATCTAGATACTTTGGTCCCTGCTGATAATGATTGCTATCACATTTTGTGCTTAGAATGAAAGCTAGCATTTAAGGGCAATAGAATAGAGACAGACCCAGAGACCAATAGAATAGAGTTGAATATACTGACATAGACCCTCAAATATATGATCACTTAATCTTTGAAAAGGTTTAAGAAGTGTGAAGTGGAGCAAGGAGAGCGTCTTTAACAAGTAGTGCTGGGAAAACTGGATAGCTACACACAGTAAAAATGAACTCAAATCTCTGTCTAACACTAAGCACATAAGTCAGATACTGAGATGGATTAAAAACTTCAATATCAGACCTAAATCTATAGGTAAATGGATGAAAACATAGGAAGAACCCTTCATGTCATTGAAGCTAAAGGCACTTAAAGATAAAACACCACTGACCAAGAAAGTGGAAGAAAAGATAAACAACTGGGACTAAATTAAGCTCAGAAGCTTCTGCACCTCAAAAGAAATTGTGACCAAGATATAGAGACAGCCCAGGGAATGGGAAAAAAGCATTTACCCAATATCCATCAGCTAAGGAGTTAATATCCAAAATAAATAAGACACTGGTAGAAATTTATAAGAAAAAGCCTCCAACCCATCAAAAAATGGGGAGAAGAAATGAAGAGAAGCATTCTCTAAGAAGAAATACAAATGGCGAAAGACACATTTAAAAAATACTCTTCATTGCTAATCACCAGGGAGATGCAAATCAGAACAACAATGAGATATTGTCATATACCACAGATACTGGCACACATCAAAAAGAATAAGAATAACCAGTACTGGTTCAGATGCTGAGAGAAAGGGATTTTCATTCATTGTTGGTGGGAAGGTGGCTGGAAAACAATATGGGCATTTCTCAAAAATCTAGAAATTGAGTTTCTATATAACCTATAAATACCACTTCTCGGAATATATTCCGGAGGTGCAAAAACTCAGAGCAGAAATGACATCTGCACTTGTTCATTGCAGCATTATTCACAATAGCCAGAATCTTCAAACAATCTGAGTGTCTGAAAGCAGATGACTGGTTAAAGAAACTATGATATATCTATAGAATATGGAAAACTATACAGCTGTTAGGAAAAAATGGAGTCATGAAACTTGCCCTTAAATGGATGGACAGAGAGAGCATCATGGTGAATGAAATAAGTCAGAAGAAAAGGAATAGGCATAGAATGATTGCACTTATTTGTGGGATATAAAAAAGCACAGTACGACACACCCAAGAACAGTAGGAACAAAGTCCAGAAAGAATGTTTCATGGTTGGAAACTGCCTCAAGGGCTGGGGGAGAGGGCAGTTGGGTTATAGAAGGGACCATTATGACAATGGTGGTTGGAAGGGATCACTCTGGATGAGAGATGTGTGTTGAAAGTGGGCAAAGGACCAAACATAATGATATATCAGTATCTGATTGCAAACCATAATGTCCAAAATGAGAGAGAGAATTAGAGAGAGAGGGAAAGAGGAAGAGAAGGGAAGAAAGAAGAAAAGTTCCTGCCACAGAGGCAGACTGGGGACTGGGGGCTGGGGGATGCTGGCCGGAGGGATACAAGGGATACTGGTGGTGGGAAATATTCACTGGTGGAGAGATGGGTGTTGGAACATTGTATGACTAAAACCTGATCATGAGTGCAGTTTATAACTGTATTTCGCAATGATTCAATAAAATTAAACAAAAAAGAGTAATGGAGAATAACTACATATATAGTATTTTCAGTTAATTGTTAATATTATTAACAGAACCCAGTCATTAAATAGTTTCATTGTGCCAGGAATCATCCTACGTGATTTCCATCAGTTAACAGAGATCATCCTGATAGGGGGTCAGCGCTATTATTATCCTAATTTTATTGTTAGTACATGGAAATTTATTAGATTTCTTCCACATACGAGACCCTAAATGAGACATAATTAGAAATACAAGTATAAAATATTGTCCTCTTAAAACTCAATCCCTAGTGGAGAGGTAACTTAGACCAGAAAATCAATTATGTTGTATCTTAAGAGTATTATAGACAAGAAAGGCAAGGAAGAGGGAGAGGAATGTTGAGATTTGTACTTTGCCACAAAGAACCCAGAGAAATAATATCCATTATGGCACAAGAAAAAATGGAGATAGGAAGGCACCAAGGGGGAAATCATTCAGATATAAGAGGGAATAATATTCATAGACAGCAGGACAACACACTCAACACTCTGAAGTTGGGAATGTGTTGGGGTATCTGGAGATCAGTAGTGAAATCACAGTGGGTAGGTAAAATAAGTAAATAAAGAGGAAGAAACTTGAGGAGGGTCTAGTTCAGATGTGGGCTTACACATTATGCTGAGGATTAAGGTTTTATTCTGGTGACAGAGATTCTTCTGGGGGATTTCAAAATAAGAATGGCATGGTCTGCTGACTATCATGACAAGGAGACTCATTGTTGTGTCAAGAATAGATGGGTTGATATAGGGCATGAAAATAAGAGGCTTCTGCAGCAGTCTAGAAAAGACACAGGGAGTCTTACATTGGTGCTGCCCAATGACAGGTAACCAGAATGGGTTAGGCTCAGTATGGGATTTTTGGGACCCAGAGGAAGGATTGATTGATGGCTCCTAGGGTGTGGACAATGAGAACATGTAAGAAATCAAGGATGACATCAAAGTGTCATTTAACTATAAATATAGAATTTCTATTTTCTGAGATGGAACAGATTTAGGAGAAAAGATCAGGATATTGAACTTGGGCTCATTAAGTCTTGGATGGCCAGAGGAAATGTTAAGGAGGGTTCAGATATATGTGTCTAGAGTTCACAGGAGTATTTGGAATTGGAATCACATGTTTCAGAGCCTTCAACATAGAAATGCATTAAAATTCTAGGAACTAAGGGGTTCATTTAGGATGTGAGTGTAGAAGGAGTAGAGCATTGAAATGCTTTTAATCTTGAAGTATTTAATTTGGGAGTCGAATATTAGTTATGCGTTGTTCAGGGAAAAAGTTACTCAGACAGAACAAGAGACTCTTGGGCATTTTGCCTGTAAAATATGAAGTATGGAAACAGGATTATGAAAGAAAAATGATCAGTCCATAAATTAGATCTACCTCTTCTGAAAGGGAAATAATTTAGAAAACCTAGGCTTGGTAAAGCAAGTCCTTCTCTGACACAACCTCGATAGTCATGGTCAAGCCCAGAAGGAAAGTCAAAACAGTTTGCTGTTTAGACAGATTAATGACCAAATCTCTAGAGATGCAAGCCAAACTGCTAAAATATATGGATCTCCTGGCTGAAAACTCTCAGGTCTAGTTCCCGCCCTGCCTAAGTCACAACAGCTGCACCCGCATGCCATAGCTGCCAACAAGCCAACGGCCAAATCTGCTTCTTCTCAATTAATCTTTGCAGACACCGAACTGACAAAAATCCCAGGTAGACTATTTTTCAGACTGAGAACTCTGGGGTCTTCTGGGAGTGCAAGCATACACTCTCCTCCCATCACCCCATACTTCCAGAAGTCCTGGCACCCACAGTCACATCCATATCAACTCATCAGCCCAATTCTACTGATCTGAACTTCCTGGAGGGCATGGCTAAATACACATGACACTCCCAATTCCATAATACTGACATACCAGTAAGAACACACCAAATTGGATAGGAAAGTAATAAGAACACAGAAGGCTCAACTAACAACAGTTTAGTTAACCCTCAGAAAGGTTTTCCTGACCCTATGATCAGATATCACAATCTTCACAAATGTTCTCTTACTGGAGTATTTTTTTGATAATTCTATCAACCATTAGTTGTAATAAGCAATTTAAGATAAATTATTTTGTGCCTGCTAGGGGACAGGTGCGAGGGATGGTCAGGAAAATGGGGGCATAGCGGAGGGAAGGTCACTCTGGTGATGGGATTGGTGTCGGAACACTGAATACTCATTACTAATGTATTATTAACAGCTTTGTAAACCATAGTGTTTAAATAAAGTAAAAAAGACTGACTTAGATCACCTTTGACTCCAGTGTTTAGAGAGGACAGAGAAGAAACTACATGAAGGAGAAAAGAAGACAATGGTAAATAATGGATGAGCAGGCATCAAGGGTTTACTTCTACAGGTGATATTGGTGAGTCGTAGAGAGATATATCTAAAACACAGACTCAACAACTGAAAATGAGTTCTAAGCTGTAGCCACAGGAACTTTGTAATGTGCCTTTCAAGTTGGCATCTGGGGATGGTGCAGGGGTTGGGAGTGTGGAGGGGATATGGGAACGCTGAGGGAGGGAAGTTGACACTGGTGGTAGGATTGGTGTTATAATATTGTATCATTGTATCACTATCACCCCATTGTTCATCGATTTACTCAAACAGGCACCAGTAATGTCTCTATTACACTCAGCCCTGAGATTTTAGCAGCTTCTCCTTACTTGTCTTCCCCAACGATTGGAGACTCTTACAGGGTCAGGGAAATGAGATCTATTGTTACTGTTTTGGGGATATTGAATTCACCACAGGTAGCTTGCCAGGCTCTGCCTTGTGGGTGGAATACTCTCGATAGCTTGCCGGGTTCTCTGAGAGGTATGTAAATATCTGTTACTGTATTTTGGATAAGAATACGCCACGGGGAGCTTGCCAGGCTCTCTTAAGTGGGCAATAAACTCTCAGTAGCTTGTCAGGTTCTCTAAGAGGGAGAACTAGGTTATTAGATGTCACTTCTGGGAGCTTGGTTTTATAGTCTCTGGATGTTGGCTATTGATGGGATTACACGGTGCCGGGACAATCTCTGGGTGTGACTGCCTAGCTACTGGAAAAGGGGGTTCTGAGTGGAAGCAGCCCAGTCTCGATCTGAGCAGTCTTGAAGATCTCGGCTCTGGGTTCCCCACACCTGGGTTCCTCGCCAGCTCCCCCATGTGTGAGGCTCATCTGAATGTGTGCAGAGTGGCCTGAGTTATAATATTATATGTCTAAAACTCAACTATCAGTAAGTTTGTAAATCACAGATCTTTAATTAAATTTTTAAAATTTATTTTAAAGAAACTCTTACTGAGACCAGAGAAATAGTACAATAGGTAAAGCGCTCACCTTGCATGTAGCCGACTTGAACTTGACCCTGACACCATATATGACCCCTTTTATACCACTGGGAATGATCCCTGAGCACTGAGTGAGGAGTAACATGTGAAAACCACTGTGTGTGTTCTAAAAATTAAGCACAGAACCAAAAAAAAACACCCTGTAAATGTTATCATTGGTTTGAGCAAAATTTATTACATGAAGCGGGTGGAGGAGTGGGCAGTAAGGACATTAAGTTTGTCTTTGTTTATTTCAGCTCTGACATTTTCTTGCAGTATTTCCTTTTTTTTTCCCTTCTCACTTAACTCACAATTCTAAACAAAAGAACACACACACACACACACACACACACACACTTGATCTCTAGGCCAAACATTATTCATAGATAATGCAAAGATGTTCGCTTCTTCACAAAGCTTTCTCTCTACATTTTTTTTAGAGTATCACTCTATCACTGTCATCCAGTTGCTCATCGATTTGCTGGAGCAAGCATCAGTAACGTCTCCATTGTGAGACTTGTTGTTACTGTTTTTGGCATATCGAAAACGCCATGGTAGCTTGCCAGGCTCTGCCGTGTAGGTGAGATTCTCTCGGTAGATTGTCGGGCTCTCCGAGAGGGGCGGATTTTTTAGAGTATTTCATTTTAATTAAAATCTAAGACTTTCTACTTGTAACAAAGATGCAATAAAGACTTTCTTCTTCTAATAAAGAAAGACAGAGAAGGAAAAGAATGGAGAGTGTGCTGCATCTTCCCGTTCTTTACCAGCTTAGTGCTGGAAGGATTCAAACTGCAGTGTCCAGTGCACCATTGCCTGTCCCCACTCCAGCCATAGTACCTCGTCTCTCCTCCTAGAGCTTCAGCCCTCTGCCGTTTTCATCATCTTCTCTCTCATATTTATTGGTGCTCTTTCATCCAAGAGTCAGCTAAAGAGTTTTGTGTGTTGGGAAACTTTTCCTATCCCGCCATGTCACCCCATTCCTTTGTCCTTCTTTCACACCCTGTAAATGTCTTTCACTTGTCATTGGCATGGAAATTACCTATAGGAAAAGATGCATTTTGCATCCTAAATGGGTACACATGCATAGCTACCCACACAGTTGAAACACAACGGTTTTACCAGATTGCTGCTTCTTTACTGCTGTGCAATGAACATGGACAAATTATGACCTGTTTTATTTCCTCTTTTAAAATGCTGTCTGCAGCCTACCAAACTGATTTAATGACCCGCCAATGGGTCTCAACATACAGCATGAAAAACACTGCCCTCTATGGACTTTCATTAATATACTCAGCTCACAATACTGACATCATTAGTATACTTGTCTGCTTCCCACAGCAGGCAGTAAGCTCAGAGGTAGGGATCATACCTTACTTGTATTTTTCTTCTACTTTAGAATCAGCAAATGTCTGAGGAATAAGTAAATGAGTGTGTGCATGCTTGGAAGACATGACAATCAGCTTCTTTGAGTTTGAAAATATAATAAAGTTCCAGGAACATTGAATGCTTACATTAGATATTCTCAGAACATCTCTCTTACTTCTTGTGTGTGTCTCTCTATTCTACCTCAGATGTCAGTGATACTGCACAGTGGTATTCCTGTTCTAGAAAAGTTCTTTGTCTTTGTGTTGTTTGTATAGAAACTACTACTATAGTAATAGAGCTATTTCTTGGGCATAATAGTGAGCCACAAAGAGGAGCCAATTTTAATATCCTGTACTCAGAAAGAACCCGAGTTGATCCCTAGGTGGAAGTTGGGAGACATGTTACATTGAGCAAGTCTGTAGGATAACATAGCTTTAGGTAGTTTAGGTTTATGGGTTACTCCCGTTACAGTGCTCCCACTCCTGTGTTTATTTGTAACTTCTTTCTTAGTGTTCTGTTGACTTGCAAATACTGTTTTTCTCTTCTCCTTGAGTCCTTTGCATAGTTTATTCAGAGCAATGTCCTTTTTGTATGGACACAGGAAAACTTAGCAAATGCTATGCTTTTATAACCTGGGAGTTATTTGACTCTACATGATATTTTCCTCCTGGGCATCTCTTCTCTCAACCTAAGTCTCAGCTGCCCTTACTTCCTAGCACCCCCAAAAGCAGGGTCCCGACGAGGGACGAGACAGACCCAGGGCAAGCGGTGAGTTGTGTGCTACCTTGGCATCGAGATGGGCCTGGCCAAAGTGCCTAATGCTTAACTATAAGTTAAGAGCTTGATCATGGACAAATGTTGTCATGATCCAAACAGTGATAACTAGATTTGGACCCTGCTAGGGTTAGGAGTGATTAATCTGGCCTGAGTGCTGTGGTCTGAGCCTGTGGCAAGATGTTGCCAGGAGAGCTGCCTTGCAAGCCTCAATGTATCTCTTGCTATGTCCATGCAAAAATAACTAGAATTAAGATGTTAATAAGTGTTTGGACTAAGGAAAAGAAAAAAAAAAAACCTTAAGAGTCAGGAAGGGCTTTGGAATGCTCTGCCCTCAGAAAGGGCTTTCTTATGTTGATTTTGCTACCAGGCTGGGTATAGCCTAGAGGCAAGGTGGGAAAGAGAAGTAGGAGGAGAGACAGATAAGCCAGAAAAAGGCTGGAGTTGATTCAGAGGAAGGACGGAGCTAGGAGTGCGGGAGATGAGAAAGATGGAAGATTGAATAAACGGTAACTAATCGGTAACCAGCTTGGTCCTCGTTCTTCCTTCGCCTGCCCTTGGCCAACGGCCGTCCTGATCCAGCCCATACACAGTGGTTCCAGAGCACCGAACGCGGGCGGTGAGACAGAGCCGCCCGGAGAGCCTGAGAGTGCACACGCCCGTCAGCATGCTTTAGTTTTTCACACAAGTCCATTTGTTGTGAGAAAATGAAAACAATGTAAAAAACATAGAAACCAAAAGTGGTAGAGGTTGATGTGTTGTGAAGTCCTAAATCAGTTTTCCACACTTGTCAAAAATGGAAGATTTAGTCCTTGTTTCAGTTCCTCTATGTGAATTGCCACATCCCACATTTGGTAATTTGATTCATGTTTATGTTGTTGGAAAACCAACATTTAATATCAGACATAGCATTTCAGTGGTTCCCGAACAATATGTGAAGTGCATGGTTCCAAGGGTTCCATGATAAGGGTCAGCTTCTGATCTCATTGTTACCTCAACTCTATCAGAAAATTCTGATAGAGTTCTCATCTTAGGCCACAGAATTCTCTACTTAGGAGTGCTAATGACTATTCATCTAAGTCAAGGAATAGATAAATGTTGTGCCAAAAAGGGAAGAATGGAGCTTTCTTCTTCCCACTTTCTAACTAGAAAAACTTTAGGAAATCATCTTGCTAAGGACCTCTGGCCTTTTGGTGCTTCACATTTTCATCTATAAAATAGCACAGACTAAGTTTCATGGTGAAGATTAACTAAGATCATAAAGGTTAAAGTATATAACCCAGTTGTTGATATAATATAGTTCCTTTGACCCTTCCTTTTCTAGTCAAAGCTATGATATTTGTCTTCTATTTTTTTAATATATACTTTCATTAAAAGTGAGTGACTGATAAGGTTTAGATGTCCTACTTCCTTTTAGAGTTAATGACTTTAATAATAGCAAAACTTTCCTATTCCCCAACTGTTGTCTCCTTTATGCTTTCTGGCCCCTTCACCTTTGCTGGATTGCTCAAAGTCTAGAAGATCTGACACCTTGCTTTTGGTAATAAACAGAAGTAATGATACCATATCAAATAGAGATTATTTCATTTTCAGGAGTGTCCTGAAATTACTTGTGAACAGGCTAGCCTAGGGTGGCCCCAGATGGCACCCTTCCCCGAAAGGGCTTCTACCATCAGCACAATGGCTCATTCAAACTCTTTTCCCTTCTTTCCAGACAGATAACTATAAAGCTCCTCCCATCAGAACATGTACTGAGCTGCCAGTGAAAACTGTTTCTGAACCTGCCCTACTTGCTAGTGGTCAGAATCATACAGTAGGAGGTTATGTGATGTGGCTGCCAAATTGAGTTCTCATTGGCATGTTTTGGTCTGGGCAATGTACCATTTTTCCTTTGAGGTCTGGGGCAGCTTCAATAACCCGAGACGGTCTCTGGCTGAAGTTACTTTGAGAATGGAGTGATGCCCTAAATTCTGGAACTCACTGGTAGCTCAAGTTATCTCTCTACTCTGGCCCCAAAAAAGGTTGCATGCTGTAAGTAGGGAGATGGTGGCAGTTTTGCATCTTTTTCTGGTGTCATCTGAGTCTACAACTGGAATATCACATGAATGGCAAATCAGAATCTAGACAGAGAAGTTGGCCTAGCTAGACTCTGAATTTCAGTGGGCAGAAGTGGGGCTGGCTTGGGGAACCCATAGCTATTGAAAGCACCAGTAAGACATTCCTCAGATGAGCCAAGCCCCTTCTATAATATGTCATTCTTATTTGGATGAGGGGAGGGGGATACTATGAGATTACTTTATTTGCAATTAAAATTAAGCATCCTAAGAGCTCAGAGAGATGGTGCAGTAAACAAGGTGTTTGTCTTATACATTGCTAATCTAGGTTCAATCTCTGGCTCTGCATTTAGTCCACTGAGCTCTGCTAGGCATGGACCCTGAGTATGGAGCCAGGAATAAGCTCTTCAGATTTCTCTGTGAGTCCCCAAAGCCAAAATGAAGAAATAATTAAAAAATAATCCCCCAAATTGCTTTTGATGTACAACTAGACTACCACCCTCAAAACAATAAGCATTTCCCCCACCCACTTCTCACTAAGATCTTCCTCTACTGATTTAATTATACTGCTGTTAAATTACCTGTAAGAGAAAATTGGACAATGGTGGGATTGGCCCACAAGTTTAATATTTCTGCCTTCATTGTCAATATTGTCTCAACTTTCCAAAACGTAAATCCTTTCAGCATCCTCAGTTTCTCTGTATCCCCCAAAAGACACTGGTACTGTTGAGAAGGTTGAGTTTTTTGGGCTTTTTTCCTTCTTTTGGGGTCACACCTGAGATGTGCGGGGGATGCACTCAGGAATTACTCCTGGTGTGCTCAGAAGACTATCTGGGATGCCAGGGATTAAACCCAGGTTGCCCATATGCAAGGCAAAAATGCCCTCCTCACTGCACTATTACTCCGGCCCCTAGTACTATTGAGAAGTGACAGAGACCTGTGACACGAAAGGATGATCTTGAACTCACTCTGTTCGTTCAACTCATGCAGCCCCGAAAACTATAAAATCAAGATACATGAAGAATTTTCAAGATGAACAAACCTATTAGTGAAAAATGTCTAGCATGTAAATAAATGACTATAACCGAACATCATTTTGCCTCTGTCTGACCATGTTAATTTCTAACATACATTTGGGTATTTGGGTAATATGTGTGTGTGATCAGTACTAACATCAACTTGCTATCTTATTGTTGTCCCCACATCAGGCATGTTCAAGATGAACAAAGACAGATGCCTCCTTTCACAGATCTAATACAAGTACGGGAGACGAAGAGACGATTCTATAGCACAGCTGCTCAAGAAAGCATTTGCTTCTTAATGGTGTTGTGTATGCAGTGATTACCACAAAGAATAGCAGGAGCAAAAAAGGCAAGGACAACAACAACAAAAAATAACAATCTTAAATGGGTGTTGAGGAATTCTATCCACAAACTTCACTCTCTTCTGATAACTGAATCTTTGTTTACCTTCTAGATGATTATATTTCTGATATTCTTATTCACATGATATAAGCGCTCAGGTTATAGAGTGGTCCAAGATGATTGGGCCACTAATTTTCTTGGTGTAGTTAAAACAATCTATCACAAACTCAGTGGTAGGTTTACTTTATTGTTCTGAATGTCAGAATCTCAAAATGATTCTCATGGGGCTAAAATCATGGTATCATCAGGTTGGAATGACTCCTTTCTAGAGCCCCAGGAAGAGGAAACTATGGTTTTTGTTACTTCCAGGTTGTCTAAACTTTGGGGCCTTTGTTGGCTTATGGTGACTTTGCTCCAATCTCTAGTTCCACTGTTACCTTGTTATGTCTTCTTTGCTTGCACAAATAAAGATACCTTCGATTACATTGTCTGCCCAATCGTTCTAGGATGACTTCCCAATCCCATCATCTTTAATTTAATCACCCCGTAGATTGTCCCTTTTGGTATATTAAGTACCCATATACGTAAATTCCTAGAATTAAGGGCAATATTCATCAGTCTACCAAATGTAGCAAATCAAAGCACCAATCTTCCATCAGTTGCTATTACTTGGGTAGAGTTGGCCCAATCTGAGGGCAACCTGGGGCCTGTGCAAGTGTCATTACTAAGAGTTTCTCTATGTTGGTAATGGAGTGGGGAGAGTTGGTCTGTTCCCCTGTCACTCCTGCTGTGACACGGGCATATCTTGTCTCTGAGCCAAATTTTTTTCACTTCCTTGGTTGAGTTTCAGGCCAGTTACATTTGGACTTTCCATTTTATTATTTTTATTTTTTTTTATTTTTTGCTTTTTTTGGGTCACACCCAGCGATGCTCAGGGGTTACTCCTGGCTTTGCACTCAGGAATTGCTCCTGGCAGTGCTTGGGGGACCATATGGGATGCTGGGGATCGAACCCGGGTCGGCCGAGTGCAAGGCAAACGCCCTACCCGCTGTGCTATCATTCCGGCCCCTGGACTTTCCATTTTAAAGTAAAGTCTTCTGTCTTATAACTGAGGTCAATTTTTTGTCATTGGTTATTTAAAAGAATCCTCATAGCTATTAGTAATAGAAGTTTTATTAGATTCTTACTTTAGAACCGTTACTTTCCTTAAAGCTTGGCATGGATTATATACCTATACCCACTCACAACCCTAAAATGAGGAGGCAGCTTTTAGCATCCTCACTTTATATGTGACAGTGGAAGAAACAGAATTTGAGTGATCTGACCAAGGACACAGCCAGCTAAACGAAGAGCCTGGATGTCACGATCTGTGTTTAGAGATTTAAGCAGTCTGCTAAAAATATCTCAGTGCTACTAAGGAAAAGTCTGAGTAAAATACGGAGTTTTTATAATAAAATTACAAGGTAAACAAACTCTGAGTTATATTCCTACTGGAAAAGACAACTTCTCTTGGGAATACTAGAATCCTTTTGGGGAAGTATGTTCTAAATGTTTGAATAATGAAAGTTCATCATTTTTAATGGGAACAATTTTTTTTTAACAAGGAATGACCTTCAGCACAACTGAGTTGGAATGTGCTTTTGTGATCACTGAAATGCCAGATGAGATGTTGAAGGCTGTTGATTGGCTGTGTTTGTGCACATGTTTTTGTGGGGATTGGAAATGTGTTTGTGTGCTTCACCCCACCTGCCTAGAACACTAATAAGACATTTACATTTTTGTATGGCAGAGCATGGATCTCTGGGTCTCTGATAGGTATCACTGCAACAGCATTTGGAAGAGTTCATATTCTAGCAAAGAGAAAACTCAAACATGTGCATATATGTTTGCCCATTTCTGCACAGATAATGTGTGTGCAACAACACATACTCTAATCATGGGAGTTTATTTCCCTGGCATGTGATGCTAACCTGGTTGGTGAATTCCTCATTGATTCCTTTATCTTCTAGTGTCTCCCAGTTGAGGTGACATGCTGATGACATTTTGTTTCACGAACCACATTTTCAGGTAATTTAGTCACAACATCTCATTTAATCTCACTCAAACTCAAGAACCTGGGCAACACTCTACTATTTAGAAGAAGAATCTGTCCTGCCATTTGTTTTGCTCAAGGTCACAAAGTGAGGGCAGGTGAAAGCTGAGACTAAGAGAACTCAGACCCCTTTGATATCAAAGAGTGCACAACTTTCTTCTCTGTTTTTTTTTTTTCTAACCAATTTTTCCTGGTCTGGGCTCCTGGAGCTTAGCAGTAAATATTGTAGAGCTGAGTATGCAAATAGAAACTGCCTTATACCATCTTTGCATTTTATGCTTATTATACGCACAGTCTTGCCTCTATATAACACCTGCTGCTGTAAACTGAGGATGAAAGGACCTTCTGAGCTTCAGAAGCAGACCTTCATTTGGGTCCTTCACCCTACTTCACTTATTACCGTGTACATATTACAGAAGCTTGCCAAACTCTGGGGAAAATAATCACATCCTTACAAGTTTGCTGAGAGTCATGGTCAACCTCAGTCCAAAGTTTGTTATTGAGAAAATTGGGAAAGTAGTCCTTTCTCTCTATTCTCTATTTTTCTTCTATTTTAGAATTAATTTTGGACTTAGTACAAATTTAGTACATTTGTACTTAGTAAATTTAGTACAAAGTTACCCAATGTATTTGCTAGATGACATTAAACTTAAATTTGTTATTTCTTAATGACTGGTTTTGCTCCTTCTTCACTAAGAAGCAAATCAAGACACAGAAAGACTGGCATATTGATGAAAAATCCTCCATTGTTTGGGCAAAACCAGAATTCATGTGATAGATCAGATCTATGTGGCAGATTTCATTTTTATAGCCTGGTGAGTGGCACATTTCGCTTCACTTGTTTGCTTTTATCTTGAGGTCAAAGAAACAATGCAATACGTTATCACAAGTGCTCACCCTTCATTCTTTGAACATCTGTGTTCGGAACATATGTCTTCAGAGACAAGTGGATCCATCTTGCTGCTATCTAGCCTCTTATGTGCTGGCTCTTTGAAGTATGTACATTTATTTTGACTATTCCTGCCAAATAATGACAAGTTTAAGGAGAAATCAGGGAAGGAGAATCTTTGTTTCCATCTGGAAAGAGCTATAAGATGTTTATTAGTTAGTTTCTCCCTTAAATCATCCAGGTTAGCTACTGGGCCAAAGTTAAGTTATTGCTACTGGTTCATCTTGGGTAAGTTCTAGCTCTTCGAGACAAACACCCATGTGGTTTGAATCTAGTCCATAATAGGCTTAAGAGAGAAAAGTATAATTAGCTTCAAGTTGAATGCTTCTATGAGCACACAAACTCTTGAGATAAACCAAGTGCCTATGGCAATATCCCATCCTAATGAGTGACTTCTCAGAGATTTCTCTAAACAAAACAAAACAAAACAAAAACCCAAACTATTGTAGTTTAACTTGAATATAGTTAGAAGCTCTCTGTAGAATATTACCCTATGAGAAGTTGAACAGCTAATGGTGTCATAGCTACCTCTATCTTCCTTACTCCTATACTAGCACTGTGAATGTTTTTACATGTCCATTTCTGTCCATTAGGCAACCAACCACCTTACACTGGCCAATCTTGCCCCTTTAACCTGCTAACTCTGAAGCTATTCATGAGTTTTTGCAAATACAAATTTCACATATTTGCGCCCCTGCAAGGCAGTACCACACCAACTCCACGTGAGGTGCTTAGTAACTCTATGTTGTATGAAGAAGAAATGCTGAATAAGTGAAGGATGGCATTTTTGGCCATTCCACCTTCATTTTCTTAATCTGAGATGACTCTGGAGATAGATACTCTTAAGTGGATTGAGGGATAAAGTATTAGTCATTTTAGATACATATGTAAAATACCACAGATCACTAAGAAATTCTTCATTGAATAAGAAATTTCTTTTCCAAGAGACTATCTCTCTCCTGAATAACGTTATAAAGAAAAAAATCTCTCTCTAGCTTTAAAATAGTCTTTATTCTGGTGGGTCAAAGTAGTACCTTGAGACCCAGTCAGACATCAGTGAGAAAGAGGATTTGTAAGTATAGATCAGGGCCAGCTGGTCATGAGCTCACTCAGTGGGTGAGATCATTCTAAGTATCCCAGACTCTGTTATAGCAAGAAGTGCCTGTGCCAATAGGAGACCCAGGTAACAGGATACATGGGTGTGGGGAGAAACTTGACCCTTTTCCTGCGTATCCATTCTACTTGAATGACAAGGAAATGGGGAAATAGGGTGCTTTGTAAAGTTTATTTTATAGTCACTGAAGACTAGGCTTTACTTCCATTCAATTTATTTTATGTGTCCTGTTTACATTTTGATAGTAAAAGCAAAAGAATTCATTAACTTCTGCATCAGATGAGTTTCTTTCAATTTCATTTACTTATTTGTATTGGGTCACAGTGAAATACAGTCACAATTTTTTTATGATTTCAGTTACATAATGGTCTAACACTTGTCCTTTCACCAGTGTACATTTCCCACCACCAGTGTCCCCAGTATATGGTATTATAAATTTACCACTAAATAAAGATATAAGATCTATATTCAGTATTTAGTTCTCTTTTTATCCCTCAGTCTTCTATCTGTAGTCCCTTTAAGAACTATTAGCTTATATTGTCTCTGTTATAAGAATGTCCTATAGGTGGAAATCAGTATCTAATATTTTTGGACCTCACTTTATCTTAGCCTAACACATTTGAGATTTATCTGTGCTATTGAATATTCCAGTACTTGGCTGGTTTTGATTGCTATAATATTCTAATTATTTGATGCATCACAATGTGATTACATAATCCTCAGTTGAGGAATAATTGGGCATTTGGGTTGCTTTTGTTTTTCATGTAAATTAAGAGGTTATTAACATTAATGTATGTTTTTTTGTGGCCTTATACTTCTATTTCTGTGGGGTAAAGACGATGCTGGATAATATGGTAAAGGAATATTCAGCTTTATTGAGTACTGACAGCTTGTTTTTTAGGGTTAATGTACTCTTCATCTTTCTCCTCAGATAAGTTTGAGTTGTTTTCTTTCTTATCAGTACTTAATAGTTTTTATTTAATTAGTTTCCTAGTATTTATATATCCTATAATGTTTTCCTCAAAATAATTTATTTATACATTTATTTTTGTTTGCTTTATTTTTCTTTCTATAGGCCCCATCTCCCCCAGCAGGGTTCAATTAATAGAGGCCTGGTGAATGACGGGGTCCTAATGATTGAGTTTTTGGGGCTGGCAGTGTTGGGATATTCAGGGCTCCATCCAATGGCATGAGGTGTCCATGACCAATCTTGTGTGTACAAGACAAATGCTCCATCCCTCTGGACTGGCTCCTTAACCCTTTCTTCGTTTTTAATCTTTGTCTTTCTCCACCATAGTTTCTTCACCTTGTGGTGTGTCCATATTGTCTGGTGACACAAAAGACCTATACTGCATTATATTTTCCAGAAGTTTTTTCATCAGTCAATATCATTTTCTGCAGTCACCTCCTTTCTTGCTCAGAGCTGCACGTAAAGCATATATAAAGCTAGTAATCTAAAAAAAATATAGCTCTCTAAAAGTAATGTGGGAATTAAGACAGTTCTTAATAAGCACCAACAATATGGTTAAACATTTTGAAATATCACTAAAAATGATCAGTAATTATATAGTGTCTGTAATCTGCCTGACCATTTTCTGTGAACTTTAAATGTACTTGTTTAATCTCACAATAGCTTTGAGATACTTGCTTATTATTATTATTATTGTTATTTTTTCTTCTCTAGAAAAGAGGAAATTAGGAAATAGAGGGTAACAATATGTCTTCATTTCCATGCTTAAAAATAGCAAAGCTGTGTTTGAAACAGGACCGTTTGGTTGGCTTTAAGTTCTTTGTTTCTAAACAGTATAATGTTCTGACTTTGCAATATTCACATGGTGGGTTTTATAATTGCTGTATTAATAGCAATTATTTTGAGACCCAGACAGACTTATTCCACAAAGCTCATGAGTGACTGTTGTCTGTTTCAAACCCTGTAGTATATTACCTTATATTTTGTACAAAGAATGATTTTTAAAGATCTATAAACAAAACTTAAAGATTTCTTGACAATTAAATCAATGTTTATTTGGAGCATGGCAACATTAAAGTCAATATTTTGATCGAACTGGCAAAAACAAAAGAGCCTGGTTACTAACAAGCTGCACAAATGATCTTTTTACTTTGGAAGCAACAATTAAGATCTGAAATATCAATTATGTTGTTTCTCAATAACATACCGGATCAATAACCTTCATTTTGTGCTCTTCTTAATTACTGTGTGGGGGTTTCTGCTAAGACATTCTGAACCACATTTCATGTATTACAGAATCTGCGCATAGTTCTTCTTTCTCACAATGGGGCAATCAGAACTTGATTAATGTTAGCATTAAACTAACTGCTATCTAATCAGTTGACAAAATGCTGGTTTTGACTCTCATTTATGTGGTCTGTTTGTTTCAGATGCTCCTGATTGGTGTTTTCTATAAGAAAGAATTCAAAAATAAGACATACATTATTCATCGAGGCGAATAGAAGGATTCCTGTGACATCCCCTCCGGCTTTGACAGGATGACAGAGCAGTAACTCAAGGTCTAAATGTAAACCACCACTTTCCCCATCCTGCTATTTTTTAAAGAATAGAAATTTTAAACCAATCATTCAATAAGTAAAATGTCCCTCTAGAATTCCACCTTGTGAAAAATGGTGTCACCAGTCACCAAATTGCCTATATATATATGTGTGTGTGTATATATATATATATATGTATATATATATATATATATACACATATATATAAGAAAACAACAGACAACCAAGGAAAGTGTTTTTTTTCTTCCCTTCTTCCTTATATTCCAGATTTCTTTAGCCCCTGATATTATTTTTCTACCCTAACTCAAAGTGGCCTTTGTTACTTTTATTATGTCTTATTTTTGGTACCTCTTTTGTAATCCACTCTTATTCTATCTTTTCTTCACCCATCAACTCTCCAACTAGAGGGAAAAACAAGCAATTTTCCCGTTGCAAAATCTCAAATCATTCACTTCAAGATTCCCCAGTGGTGATTTTCTGGGGTCTCCACTTGTTCTGCAGCATCCTGAGGTTATTTGATGTGTTTTTTAGTGCAAAAAGTGCTCAAGAGCTAAGTCCTACTTAGTCGTACTTTTAACAGAGATCTATTTATAATCTGCCTTTTACATAGGGAGGATGCAAGTTTGAAAAGTTGAAAAGGCTGAGTTGAAAACTGATGCCCCATAGGAGAGCTTCCACTTTTCATTCTGACAAACACATTTCACACCAGGTCCTACACTGATGGAGAGTGACAGGGCCTCTAGCCATGCTATGCCCCAACCCCAGGTTGTCACTAGTTTTCATTTCTATGCACCTCACTAGAATATTGATCTTTTTCTATCTTCTCAACCCAGGCACATTCAATTCTTTTCACCTGGGATCTTTTACTTCTGGTTTGCCTAGAAATTTAAATTTCATCTTGAGGTCTCATTTGAGGACTGTGATCAGTGAAACCTGTCTGAGTTTGAGCCTAGCGCTGATAGAACATAGTTCAATGATGGCTGTATTTTCTAATCTGAGCTTTTCACTGAAAAAGTCAAAACCAACCACAAGTAATCACAGAGTCCTGATATGTGACTAGTGCAACTCAAGTACCAAAGCCTTAACTTTATATACAATAATTTTAAAATCAAATACAAATAACATGCATGATTAGTGACTGCTACTTTGGAAGAATGACTCTAGGAAAACCCACCTTGTGAGCCACTTCTATTATAGCACTTAAGAAAAAAAACTGCATTATGACGATTTAATTACACAGCCATTTGTTCTGCTGGCCTTCCTACATCTGTAGGACAGGACTGTGTGTTTATCCATGTGAATCCTTTGTCACTTGAAGAGTCTGGATTGTAGTAAGGATTATTTAAATGCTAAATAAAAAGATTAAAGACAGCAGCAAAATCAATGAAAAAATGTGGCTTATAAAGGAAAAGTTATGCAGACTTGTAACCAGACACTCCTTACATTGGATTCAGACCTTTTAGTTATTTGGTGAATGATTTTGACAAGTCACTCTTCTCTGAATCTAAGTTTATCACCTATAAAATGAGGAGAATGCCTAATCTCCCTATATTAATCTTATTGGGGGAAGAAAAAGAACTATAATTACGCAAAAGAGAGTATGATAAGAGAATCAGAGCTTTAACCATCCTGTGGACATCAACCCTCCTTTTACCTACTATATATGAAGTAGTATGTATTTTGTTCCAAATACATTTACATGATCTGAAAATCAAAATGCCAATGGCAGAATATATTGGAAGAAATCCCCTGTGAGAAAGAACAGATCATAATATACATACAAAAAAGCCAAAAAATTATTTTAAAAGAAACACAGCTGGTGCTTTGCAGGCCCAAGTAAGCACAAGTGTGCTTCCAACTTCAGTGAAACCAAATCTACCTCTACGTGGGTAAAAGTATTTGCAGAAACCGCCAAGTGACAGGTGGTGAGCTAGACCAGCATGACGAATGGTGAAAAAAGGGGGAAGGCAGAGGGAGCGAGTCTGCTGTAGAAACAGTGATTTATTATTCACCAGGAAAAATGCAGTGTCAAGAAGTATAGGGTCCTGGCTGACATCAGAGCTCTGAATCAATTGAAACAGTTTTATTCAGGTGAGCTGCAGCCAGAAACAATCGTCCACCTTTCTCATCACTTTGGATGTCTGAGCACAAAATGAAGCATAGGCTGCAATCAGCAGAAGGGAAGGTGGCTATGATCGCTGGGAACGATTTGAGTCATGGAGGACTTAGAGGGGGAAAGGAACCCTGAAAACACTGGGAGATTTTATGCAAGCATAAAATATATGCACGGAAACAGCCTCATCTCCAAATCAAAACCACCCATTCATCATTGCCCACCTCAGAGGAATTCAGGGCAGTGTGTTATCCCTTCCTCTAGAAACCAGATTTCTCTGAAGTTAAAGATGATTAAGCTTTCAGAAACCCAGTGCTGTTGATCGAGTCGAGGTGTTTTAATCAGTAAAGTCTCTTGGGTAACATATGCCAGAGACTGTTGCAGAGTCTGAAGGTTGGTCGCAGGGCTGTAAACTGGGCAAGGCTGCAGAAACATGCCTTCTCTTCCAAAGGCTTTAATTTCTTTGCTTTTGTGGGGCCTGTTTTTCATTGTTAGTCTATTCTTTTGGATCAGTGCTCATCAGGAAAGGACTGCAGTCTGTTTCTCTATTATTATTTTATTTCCCTACTTGCTATTTATGATATTTTAAGTAAACATGCAATTAAAAGAGAAAATTTAAAAACAGCCCAATTATTGAAACAATTCTGTTGACCCTAAAAATGATTATAAGTGCCAGTTATCTTCAGCATTGAAATTCTGCTAGATGATGAGAAGAGCCAATGAATACAGTGTTTGTTCTACCCTCGTGAGCTAGAGTTTCTAGGTACACTCAAGCAGGACCCACACTCCCATCTTGGATCCATGACTGGGATTCTTCCTCACAGTTATGTTATATAGCAAAGTAGATCTCCCGTAGGATGATAAGTCAATAGGCCTGAACTAATACTTAATTGAAAGCAAAGCGATTATAATTTTGGTGGCACAAGAAGAGAAAAGTGAAGGTTAGAGAGTTTCACAACAAAAGAAGAGGCTGAGTTCATGTATCATCATTGTCTTTGTGCATGGAAATCCATGCAAGAGCACATGGGAAGCTCAGGGTCATAGCTGACCTGAGTTGATAGCACAGAAATAGGGACCTCAGCCCTACTATCTCAAAGAACAAGATTCTGCCAATGTCAATGAACTAAAGTGAATTATCCTCAAATTCTTCGTTGAAGGACCAGACTGACTTCTTAATTTCAGTTTTAGAAGTTTTAGACTCTGTGGGAACAAAGTCAAACATTTCAGAACTTCTCTATATTGAAACAACCTTTTTAAATCACACGAATTTCAGCTCCTTAATGTGTAGCTGTTGAAAACCACTCTTCTATCTTTATATAACATGTAATAGAAGGGGGTTAAAGGAGAGGAAGAGGGTGAAAGGAGAGGAACAGAGGGTTAGGGAGGATGGGGGAGGGAAGGGAAGGGAAGAGGAAGGGAAAGGAAGGAAAGGAAGGGGAAAGGAAGTGAAGGGAGGGGAAGGAAGGGGAAAGGAAGGGAAAGGAAGGGTAGGTGAGGGAAGAGAAGGGAAGGAGGGGGAAGGGAAAAGGAGGGGAGGGGAGGGAAGGGAAGGGAAGGAAAAGGAAGGGGAGGGGAGAGGAGGGGAGGGGAGGGGAGGGGAAGGGAAGGGGAGGGGAGGGGAGGAATAAAATGGGTGTAGGAAAGGGAAAAGAGAAGGGGAGGGAAGGAGGAAAGGGAGAGATAGGGGTAAGGGAAGGAGAACAGTTGTGCAATAATGATAAAGAAATGTGATGTGTGTGACATCAAGGGCAGAGAGTCTCTTGCCCGCAGGCCTGGCTGTCTTCCTGGGAGGGGATGGGCTCTGGCTTCCCTCCCTACCCTGAGTGGAGCTCCGGGCAGCCATGCTGGAGGCCCCTCTCCACACGTTCGGACAGGCCTCATGCATGAAGGTACCGGCAGAGGAACCCAGGTGTGTGTAATCCTATCGACGGCCAATGTCCAGAGAGAGACTTAAAAGCAAGCTCTCAGAGGAGAGTGATGTGGAGAGTCTCTTGCCCGCACACCTGGCTGTCTTCCCTGGGGCCCCTCTGGGGGGATGGGCTCCGGCTTCCCTCCCCACCCTGAGCGGGGCTCCCGGTGGCCGAGGACAACCGGGCCTCATGCATGGGGGTGCCGGCGGAGGGACCCGGGTGTGTGTGGTCCCGTCGGTGGCCAGCATCCAGAGAGAGACTTAAAAGCAGGCTCTCAGAAGCGCGCGGCCACTGCAGCCACGCGATATCTTTAGTCTACTTATTTCTCTGGGAGAAACTGGCAATCTTCTGAGAGTTTCCTGCCCAAATGTTACAGCCTTGCAAGCTTCCCATGGTGTATTCATATGCAAAATCCAGTAACAAGCTGAATCTCATTCCCCTGACCCTGAAGAGCCCCCAGTGCAACATCATTAGGAGAGCAGAGTCGAGATAGACTTCTAAGATATCAGGGAAAGGACGAAATGAGATGTTACTGAGCCCGCCTGAGAAATCGGTGATTAACGGGATTTCATGATTTGTGATATCAAGGGAAACCAAAATGTTCTTAACCATCAAAAAGAATGGTGGTAATCATTTTCCTAGGCTACCTGGGCAACATTGACTTTGGATGTGAAGAATAATCCAGTTTGGAAGACATTGATAGAACAAAAATATTATCCATCCAGGGAGCAAAACCTCTGAAAATAGCCAGTATCGCAGATGATCATTCGTGAAACAGACTTAGAGATGAAGAACGGTGTGTAGGAGCTTTTTACAGGAGGCCTTCTGGGGTATGCCCCTGGGAAATGTGAGGAAAACAGCAGGAATCATGAGACAGAAGTTGAAGTGTGATTCTGATCAACAATATCTTAGCCAACCCTGAGTGAAGCTCTGGTCATAGTTAAGTGAGAAATTTTAAATAAGTGAGGATTTGCATAAATAGGAAATAGTGTAGTAGCACTATCGTCCTGTTGTTCAACAATTTACTCTAGTGGGCAACAGTAACGTCTCCATTGTGAGACTTGTTGTTACTGATTTTGGCATATCAAATATGCCACAGGTAGCTTGCCAGTCTCTGCCATGTGGGCGGGATACTATCAGTAGCTTGCCGGGCTCTCCAAGAGGGACGGAGTCTGCCGCATGCAAGACAAAGAAATAAATCATTCTAGCGATATGATGAGTCTCAAATCATGTATGCATACCTAAAAAAGATGAGTGTATATACTATTTTGACTAGTTTTAAAGGTATCATCATCATCATCATCCCATTGATCATTGAATTTCTCAAGTGGTCTCAGAAATGTCTCCATTCATCCTAGTCCTAAGATTTTAGAAGCCTCTCTACTCATCCTTTCCAATGGTACTGCATTGGAGGCTCTTTCAAGATCAGGGGAATGAGACTCATCATTGTTACTGGTTTTGGCATATGAATACGCCATGGGGAGTTTGCGAGGCTCTCCCACGTGGGCAGGAAACTCTCGGTAGCTTGTCAGGCTCTCCCAGATGGAGAACTACACTCTAAGATGTAGCCTCCAGGAACTTAGTTTTACAGTCTCTGGATGTTGGCTGTTGGTGGGATTATACAGTGCCAGAGGCAGTTCCTGGGTGTGACCGCCTAGCTACTGGAAAATGGGGAATCTGGGTGGAAGCGGCCCAGTCCCAATCTGAGCAAGCTTGGAGGTCTCAGTCCCAGGTCCTACACACCTGGGTTCCTCTGCCCGTTCCTTCATGCATAAGGTTCATCCGAACATTGGAGAGGGTCCTCGAGCATGGCTGTGGCTAAGGCTCCGGAGATCTTCAGCTGTCGGAGCACTGCTCAGGGCGGGGAAGGAAACTGAAGCCCACCTGCTCTGAGGGGCCCCAAGGAAGACAGCCGAGCTCAGGGGCAAGAGACTCTCTGTATATACTATTTTGACTAGTTTTAAAGGTAGTTGTGATAAACTTTTATGAGTTAAGTGTTCTCTGGGAAGGGAAATTGAATAAATTCCTGATAAAAAATGGAATGAGGGGAAGGGGCATCAATCAAGTGTTACATAGAAAGGGTTAATAGAGTTGGGCTTGAGCTATGGAGGAGGAACTAGATTTAGCCACTATATTTTTATTTTTATTGCTATAATTGGTTCCTAATAAATTTTATTGTTTGAGATACTGGTAAAAGGTGAGATAATTTACGAAGCCAGAGGATCAGAGTGGAGTAAATTTATACTTAACTGCAATTTCTGCAGTGAACATACTTTGGAGGAGTCAGTGTACTGAAACTGACTTGTAGAAAGAAATAAAACAAAGAATGAAGAATCACACACTAGAGAGAAACATTCAGAAGTTATTGGCTGTACCTGGTATTTACTAACACCTCAATGTCTTGAAAATTCATCAGTTATACCTCATTGAACAAGAGAAAGTGACCATGACGTAACTTCAAGGAAATAATCTTAAAGGGGTGGATCAAAGCAAAGGGAAAGTCATAAATTCTATAGGAGCTTGAATAGATATAGAAAGGCAGGTGATATTCCAGAAACTGAAGGTAAGAGATTAGTGTTGATCATTTGGAGAAAGAATGGAAATATCTGTGGTTAGCAAAGCTAGACACATAAGTTGATCTCATGGAATTTCCAGCTTAGTGGTAAACACTTATACTCGTGTACCGTAATTAGTGCCATGATAAATTTGTGAATGCATAAAGTAGGTTGTTACAGTGGACTGTAATGGGAAAGACTGTTTTCATTTCAAATATCAATAAAAACTAAAAGAAATTGATGTTTATATTCATGTCAAACTCCTGGTCCCTAGTACCTTAGAATATGATTACATTTGGAGACAGTATCTTCAATGAGGCAATTAAGCTAAAATGAAGTCATTAGTCTGTATCCTAATCCAATATAACTACCCCTTATATGAAGAGACACAGACACAAACACAAGCAGAGGGAAGAAAGAAGAAAAACAGTTTTATATATGGTAGAGAACATCAAAAGGAAAACTGGCCTTCTAAACATTGTAGTGCTGCAGTTATAGCTCGGGCTCTATCTGTTGTTGAAGTTCCCAGTTTGCTATATTTTCTTACAAAAACTCTATCATCCTAACACAGGGAGAAATACGTGACCCATTTAAAATGATGATGATGATGAAAATATATATGTAGATATGAATATGTATATGCATATGTATGTGGCCGGAAAGATAGATAATGTGTCTGGGGTCCTTGCTGTAGATGTGCAGCAAACTGACTTTGATTCCCAGCATGGGATAGTCCCCAAAGCACCACAGTACATAACCCTGGTGGCCATCAGTATGGCTAGAATTAAGCAGCACTACATCTCAGGACCTTACACTGGAACACCAGTCCCCTTTGGCTGGATATCAATGTGAGGTATCCCTGCATCCCCTACGCACTGCTTAGAAGCTCTTCTTCAAAAAATGCAGATGAAGTCAACAGAGATTTGATGGATAAACAGATGGGATTTGATTAGGATCAACTGGATACTAGGAAACAAAACTTGTTGCTTGCAATGATATGGATTATGAAAATAGTTAACAGGAAATGCTGACTTGAGAGCAGGAAATAGAAGTTGGAAAGTTTAAGAGAGAATGAGAAGCACGCAGGGAATGATAGAGTGGTGGTCACTGAGAGAAGCCCTGGGACCGCATTGTGCAGCTTTGTGCCACCGGACCACCTACTTCTTACTTCTGCCAGGTGCTGGTCCCACTTCACATCTCCCTAACCTTTAAAACCCCAAACTGCACAGATGCATGAAGAAATTACTTAATATATATCTTATGTTGGGGATAGGTGGGGAGGGCCTATGTCACACACTTACACTGTCTTAGATGCCAATTAACACAGCAAGTAACTAGCAAACAACTTGGGGACATACTCAAGCAGCATTGCATGATAAGGAAGCTAACCTGAATAGCAAATGTAATATCAGTAGTTGCCTGGTATTAACAACTTAACAGATCTGTTAGCAAGTAACTGGGAATCTAAACCTCTGTCATTATTACCCACAAAACTTGAAGAAGAATGAAAAAACTAAGGAAGTCAACTGCAGTTCCAGATAGGGACAAAAACCCAGGCAGGTCCCAAGCCCACACAAACACTTGAGCCCAGTCAGTGAGGACCTAAAGTCAACAGTCGCTGCACTGGCAGCAGAGATTAAGCCAGCACTTGCCAGTGAAATTAAGCAATCAGTAGGGGAGGAATTCAACCAACACAAAGAAGAATTTTTTTCAGAAGATGAGAGACTGTACACAAATGGAAGTGAAGTTGCTCAAGAACACACTGAGAAGCCAGAATCTCACCATGCAGGAACCATTTAGGTGAACTTGAAGACAAAATACACCCAGGATTGGTAAAGAACTTGGACAGGAAAAGAAATGAAAGAATGGAAGAAACTGCGAGGATTTAATAAACAAAGACTGGAAGAATATCAGAAATATAGAAATACCAGAATGTGAGTAAAAAGGGGGAGGGGAAAAGAGTGGCGGGAGAGATAATAGCTCAGAACTTCTCCACTTTCTGTAGGGAGGCAGCTGGATGGATTCAAGAGAACCCTGAGAACTAAGAAGAGAACCAAGAAGCTAAAAGAACCAAGCAAAATAGACACACACAGAACAACCTCAAGACACAGTAATCAAACTGCCCAAAACCAAAGAGAGAGACAAACTTCTTAAAGATGCAAGCAAGATGAAATAACATAAGAATCACAAAAGATCTCCCAGACGAAATGGTGCAGGTGAGAAAATTGAAATATTCAAAGTACTGAATGAAAGAAACTGCACATAGAGTCCTACTACTAGCAAAGATCTCATTTAGATGGGAGGGAGGAATAAAACCTTTCTCAGACAAACAAGAACTGGTGATATTTGTGATAACCGAACTGACCTGGAATAAACTACTGAAAAGCCAGTAAAACCAAATAGCAAACTGTAGAAGCAACAACATTACATAGTAAAATGGCAACACAGTAAAGAGGCTTGAGAGTTCCAGCCAAAACATAACTAGAGTGTGTCCAGGAACCACACATTAAGCAAGCACACTTATGTAGCAAATCCTTCAAAGGAGAAAACTATACTTTATCAAAGTGCATAGTTAGTTGGGGAAGTAGATTGGAATCTAGTCCTCATGCTCAGTACTAGTGGGAGGACTTCGGGATAGAGACACACTGGCTTGGGAGATAAAATCACAGGATGTGGGGAGGGGAATCCCTGTTGAGATTATGTGGAGGTGAGAGGAGGTTTTTGTGATCCTGAATCCACCAGGCTCTATGCCCTAATCAAAAGGATGATATTCTGGCAGGAAGCAAGAGCCCTCATCTGTTGCTGCGAAGCCTACCAGCAACAGACCCTGATCTGCCTCTCAGAGCAGCACATCACACTGTCACTGTCATCCTGTTGCTCATCAATTTGCTAGGGCAGGCACCAGTAATGTCTCCATTGTGAGACTTGTTGTTAACTGTTTTGAGCATATCGAATACGCCACGGGTAGCTTGCCAGGCTCTGCTGTGTGGGTGAGATATTCTCAGTAGCTTGCTAGACTCTCCAAGTGGGATGGGAAAATCAAACTCGGGTCAGCTGCGTGCAAGGCAAGCACCCTACCTGCTGTGCTATTGCTCCAGCCCAGATCAGCACATAGGGCTTTATACTACACCACTTGTCTGGAGATAACCACGCACTCTGCTTGTCTGCTCCTTCTGGGGCACTTGCTACCTGCACACCTTCAATGCTGGTGGAAGCAGTAGGAAGTTCTGCAGGGATCACCTGGCACAAAACTGGAATCAGAAGAAATGTCTTAAAGAGATGATGCTTATTCACTCAATGACATTAAACAGAAGCCTGATGCGCACAGGCTCTATGCTGGCCTTGGAGATCTGGTGGTCCAAGAAAGAGAAGGTGCCAGTTCCCTGTGATAGATTATATTCTGCCTCTCCTTCAACAAGTTATTTCTGAATCCCAGAAATGTAAAAGTAAGATTACTTAGAAATACAGCCTTTGTGCATAAAATTAGAGAAAAATATTGAAATATCATTATACTCAATTTGGGGCCATAAGCTCAAAATCCAATGGCTGGTGTCTGTATAAATCAAGGGAAGGAAGGTTGAGACACAGACACAGAGAAGAAACCCACTTGCAACTGGAGTAGAGATTCAAATTCTGCTTGTCTATGCCAGGGACACCCATATTTCTACCACTGCCCAAAACTGGAGAAATTTTTTCCACTCCAGATGGAAGCAGCCCCTGCTGATACCTAGTATCAGATTCCTAACTCCCAAATTTTGGGTATCAGATTCCTGGTCTCGTATGATTCCAACGCCATCTAGTTAGTGATTATTCATTACAGGAACAATAAAAAATGGGTATATCCTCCAACTTTCTATTGTAGTCATAGGGCAATAAATGAGCAAACTCAGTGTCAACATGTCTATGGATCTTTTGTAAATTGTTCCTTAGAGCAGAGCTGGGATATGTAAAGGAACCATTCCATGAAATGAGATAAGAGCCTTCAAAGGAGGCAGTGTTTGTGGGTAGACACAAAACAACAGCTTAGACGAGCATCCTGAGCAGAAGGAAGGCCTAGTAGGAGGGCGGCAAGGAGAGTGGGGCCAAAGGCCGTGTGCAGGTTTGCATTCTCTGCTTCGTTGCAAAGAGCTTTGTGAAGCTGAAAGGTGAAAGAAGTAATTCGGAAGGATGGGAGTTATGTTTAGGGAAAGTTCTTACAGCCCAGAATCCACTTTGTAGAGCTAGCAGGGATGATAGAGGAATGCCAGTTTTCTCTTTCTAAAAATTCTTTTGACCAAATCTAATTTCCACATGCCAGTGATGTGAGGCACAGATCATCAGGCGCAGGTGTGATGTCTTGTGACAAGTCACATTAAACTGCTTATCATGAAAGTATAGACCCTAACAACAAAGAAGGACTCAACAAGCAGAGAAGATGAACACGGGATATTTCATTTAAGACAATTTAGAGTAAAATGCCAGGGTTTGTACATTTACAGTCAGAGGTGTCCTGAAGACCCAGATTTGTGTTTTTCTGTCAAGATTAATATGGATGGCATGATTTCCACCGGTGGGAGATTGAGTTTGAGAGAGAACCTGGAAAGAATGCATGTGGCTTTCCATCTGGGTATAAATAACAAGCAGGGAGGAAAAGAAAGGGTTCTATATTTTATTTATTTCTCTATTAATTCTACAATTTTAAGGCATGCTGGTAGATATTTTACAGACCTTAAGCTACTTTTCATTTGTCCATATAGGGAACATCCCTGTGATATTCAGAGACCACACTTGGTGATATATAGGGCCATATCTGGAAGTATTCAGGGGCCATCCTTGGTGGCAGTCAGTGGTCCTTGATGGACAATGTGGCATATATAGGGGATAAACTCAGGGCCTTCCACTTGCTTAGCACGTGCTCTACTACTTGAACTTTCTCCACAGCACATTTATATTGTTAATGCTTTTACTTTCTAAGAGCTAGGAACTTGTCACAGTTATCCTAATTTTTCACATAAGGAACCTGAATTTTACTGGGATTAAGTTCTACTGTCACCCAGAATGGAGCCAGCTAGTTCAGCTTAGCTGAAAGCGTGTGTCTTTCCTTTGTACCCAACTGGTATCCTGTTTGCCAAGGAGAATTATTTGGACTAAATGTTCAAATTGGACCCTATTAAATATGCTTCAGTCTCCACACTGTTAACCAGAGGGATTAGGCTAGAAGACTGAGGAACACTTTTCAGTCAAACACACAAGGTCCTCTCAACTCTCCTACTATGTAATTTCCTGTGTTTTTGCTGAATCTGCTATGCAGAGTGAAGCCTGTTCCTTACCTCTCTCACTTCCTGGGGTTATAATTTTAATCTTTACTGTCCCACATACAAAGGGAGAAAATTATTACATGGAAATTTATGTTCACTTTTTTCCCTCAGAGTTAATCAAGTTACTTCCTTGTAATTTTTTCACAAAATAAATTTCCTACTACCTTTTTCCATGACTTAGTCATTGTATTGAGCTTTTCAGGGGTATGGTAAGTCATTCATCATAGATGCTGCTGATAATCCTTAAGTGAGCCTAAATGTTTCTTTGATCGGGGGTATATATCACATCCTGTACTTGCCTGGTCCATGAAAAACCAAAGACAGAAGGGCGTCAACTAGTTTTTAGGAAGTACAAGATAACAAGTGTTAGGGAACTGGGCAAGCTACCAAGCCTTCTTGTGTAGTTAGGAAATGGTTATTATTGGCAGTAAATCTCTCTTCGGCATGTTTTATTCATTAATAAAAGGGACAAAGAGGAAGAGTGCATGGTTCACAAGCATATAGGGGGCTGAGAGGACAAAGCCCAGTTTTCATGTCTGGGGACCAAGGCTTCCTTTGACCTGGGAAATCATCTTCACATCCCCATTTTTGGTCAGCTTGTTGTCAGGGGTGAGTGGAACCTATTCCCCATGGAGCTTGTCAAATTTAAGTGCAGTCCTGTCTCAAATATTCTCTGAGGATGGTTTGTGGCATTCAGCAGATTCTATCTTTCTCAATCAAGGCCATCACCTAGATGGACCTCTTGGAAGCCGAATTTGCATTTCTCTGGATTTGCAATGTCCCCACTGTCAGATCTCACCTGGCTCTGCCAGCCAGTGCTTTAGAATAGCACCTGGAACAATCTGGCCTCTCTCATGTGTTATTACCTTGGTGTCACCTGCATCCAATTCCTATGTCTTGCTTCAAGGGACAGATTTTGTCCTGCAGTTCATATTCAATGGCCCAGCCTCTCATTCCAGTTTTTTGCTCTCTCTGCATAAACTGGCCACCAGTGGCAGGTTCCAGTGGTTTCTATTTCCACCTGGAATTATATACAAGTAGCACCCTTGACCTTGCCCTGGCCCATAGGCCCTTGCTATGGTCCCTGAAAACTCTTGTTTTGCTGCCTTCCTTCTTGTTTATGCAGTTCTGCTCTAGATTTCAGGCCTTCCTGCAGGTCCTTCACTCTCCCAAGCCTGCTCCCACCTCAGCCCACATGTCACCTCCTGCCTGAAGCAATGTCTCTGCTTCATTTGTGCATCTGCCAGCTTCACAACATTACTCCGATGTCACTCCTTAAACAGGTTTTTCCTCACCACCCTATCACAGTAGTGATAAACCCTTCTTGACTCCCATCCTCTGAGACTGTTCTAATTGTCTGCATGGCTTTTTATCACCGTTTATATGCAATGCCTTATTGATTTTGTCTGATTTTTTTGTATGAGCAATGTGAGGAAAGGATTTTATTTCTTTGACTTAACTAACTAGAAAAGTACCTTTCACATAGTGTGTTTATATAAACATCGGTTGGATGAAAGAATGCATGAACAGCTAACTTTGGTAAATATAAATGGCATGGTACTTGGACCAAATGGGTAGGGGCAGGGCTAGGCAAGAATTTAGTGAAATGGGATGGTCCATTCTATGTATTTTCTCATTGAGTTATAACCACTTTATTCGGTTGAGTTATTAGTACCATTTTCTAAATAAGAGAGATAAAACAGGATCCAGAATTTGGTATGCAATTTTAATGAATTGTACATGGAATGCCTCCATTTCCATCATTGGCAGTAATCCTTACAATTGGGATGTTAAGCATGCACTGGTTATATAATCTAGACTATAAGGTCACATTTAATACAGTGTTTATTGTTATGATATAGTAGAAATGGATATTAGTGACAGTTATCATTCATTCATTGGTTATCAATTATCATCCAGTTTGTTTAGTGAGTCTGGATCTTTGACAGGGGCTCACACCTATTCTAGCTTCTCCTTGGTCATGCCTTTGCTCTCTGTGCAGTGTCAAAGGGAGAGCCACGTGTCCTATCTGACTGTCTTGAGTGGAGAGAAAACGCTGAATCCCAAGGGGTAAAGAATCCTGAGCACCAGGCAAGCATGAGTGGTTACTACAGTACTCAGGAATGTGGTAGATCAGGTATAGTGGAGAGCCAAGTGCATGGGTTTCAGAGCCAGGAAGTTCTGTGTTCAACCCCAAACTCCTTGAGCTGGAAACTGAAGCAAAGATCACACTAAAGAGGATATGACACATACTTTATATGCCTGCTTTCCGATTACACCAACTCACACAGGTAGAGAGATCACACCCTCAGTGAGAACTCAGGGTTCATGCCAAGAACTGTTGAGCTATTATTACATAGTCCTGTATTTTCCTTGTTTCTTTTTTTTCTTTGTTTTTTAAATTTTTTTTTTTTGCTTTTTTTTTGGGTCACACCCAGCGATGCTCAGAGGTTACTCCTGGCTTTGCACTCAGGAATTACTCCTGGCGGTGCTTGGGGGACCATATGGGATGCCGGGGATCGAACCCGGGTCGGCCGCGTGCAAGGCAAACGCCCTACCCGCTGTGCTATCTCTCCGGCCCTGTTTTTTAAAATTTTTAAAAATTTTTTTAATTAGTGAGTCACAGTGAGGGTACAGTTACAGATTCAAACATTTCGTGCTTGTTTTTCCCTCATGTAGTGTTCGGGAGCCCATTCCTCCACCAGTGACCATTCTCCACCACCAATGAACCCAGTATCCCTCCCACCCCCCAATCCCATCCCCCCACCCCACCCCGCCTCTGTGGCAGGGCATTCCAATTTGTTCTCTCTCTCTCCTTTTGGGTGTTGTGGTCTGCAATAGGGGTATTAAGTGGCCATCATGTTTGGACACTAGTCCACTTTCAGCCCGCATTTCCCTTACCACGTGGGATCTCCACTCACAATTTACTTGGTGTTCCCTTCTCCGTTTGGTATGACTTTCCCCCAGCGTTGTTTCCATGAAGAAGTGTAAGCTCCAAGTCTGTACGAGTTTGCACTTATTAAGAACAAGTATATTGGCCAGAATGATCATTGTGGCTCTTGTTACTGAAATGCTCCAAAAGAAACATCAAGAAACTTAAGGAAAAACATGGTGCATTACTATCAGGTTTTGAATATTTATGAGCTCACCTTATAGTCACAAAGTGAGGTCCGGAGGTTGAGTGGAATTCTTTCATTTGGTGTTATGAGTAGGGGAGTGTCATTTTAAATAGAGAAAAGAGGAAAACAAGTCACCTAATTATAAAGTCATCAAAACAGAAGCACCTTGGGGCAGGGGGAGGGTGGTTCTGGGAGTAGGGTTTTCTAAGTTCTAGTCCATTTGCTGGCATTTATTCTCCAAATAATTGAAGAGGATGACATATACATATATATATATATGTATATATATATATAAATGTTAGTCAAATAAAGTAACTTTGTATATCACAGTTGTAGCTATGATTCTTAGACTATAATAAAACTTTTAATGAAAACATATCAAAAGTATTACCAAAAGTAAAAGACTAAGGCAATATCTCTTAAGACTCACTCTACAGAGGGCTAAGGTGTTGTCTGCCACGGAGCCAGGGAGAGGATTGGGATGGAGATGGGGGATACTGAGGACATTGATGGTGGAAAATGAACATTGGTGGAAGGATGGGTGTTTGGTCATTTAATGACTGAAAATCAATTATGAAGGCTTTACAACTATCTCACAATGATTCAGTTAAAAATTTTTAGTGGCCCAAAGTTACATAGATATTGAAGTCTGCAGTGTCTCTGAATATTTTTGTGTTCTTTATGATGTGGAACTCCTATCACTTTGTTATGTATCACTAATGCAGTACTTGGTATACATGAGGCGCTTGTAGCATGAATGATTCCATACTAATGCCACTAATATTGCTATTAAACTTTGGTTCCACTTTACTCAATCAACAATATTTTACTGGACATTTTACTATCTTACAAGCCCTGGGATAAGAAAAAAAGAAATAAAGAATAAGGGGTACACTTGTTTCCCTGAAGTATAAACTCACTTTCCAAGATCAGTGCGATATAGTAGTTGCAGATGCCAGTATTTCCACACTGACTGTGGGAAATAGAAAATGAAAATGTTTTATCTAACATTTTGCAGTTCACTGCTTTTATTCTGAGAACAATTTTCACTGCAATTCTCTGGCCTTACCAGTGTCACTGAGCAGAGATAATTCTTAAACATTCAACACGATGAAACACTTGGCTTCTTTCTTTTGATGAATACAAAAGAATTTTTTAGATCTATTTTTGGATGCAACATCTATCTCTGTGCAAACACTTTTTACATAAATTGTCTGAAAGAAAAGAACAACTAAGGCATGTAAACAAGAAGGTCTGTCTTCATATTTAAAAAAATGTTCATGAAAATACTTGGCTCTTATTAAAAAGTTACAGCCTCCCTAAATTGCCATCACTTTTTATCTTTTATGCTAACCAAATATGGCAACTACTTTAAGACGCTTTAAGAGACATGACAGTTAGTTTAAATATTGCTGGTGACCTGGCTCATTTGCTTCTGGTGAATGTCAATTACAGATAAGGGTTCATGTACCTAGTATACCATAGAGACACTGTTTCAGTTTGGGGTGCAAAGATAGATAGATAGATAGATAGATAGATAGATAGATAGACAGATAGATAGACAGATAGATAGATATAGAGAGAGATAGAGAGAGCTAAAACATGTACACAAATGAATTCTGATGCTAAGAAAGAAACACAAAATAAACATGCCATCAGAATCATGAGGATGAGGGTAATTTTAGGTCCTGGGAAGTGTTATGAAAAGGAGAAAAGGAGTTTACTCCTTTTCTGTGTGTTACTAAGTGACACAGTGACACAGGGTGTGGCCTTATATAGAGGTTGGAAGGTCTGATGTGACTGTTATGTTAAGTCCCAAATCATGTTTCTCAGAGGAGTGAATAAACTGAGTGAGATGAAGGCCACTAGAGGGGCCGGGACCACTTTATGAAAGGTCTTGCAAGAAACTTGAAGTGATCTGTTCATGCAGGAGTGATCTTGTTCATGATTAGGGAGCCCTCTGCAGAATTTCTTTGGGGACAGTCTGTAGAGCATGTGCCCTTGTGGGGATAACTGTGAAATGATGATGCTTTATCTGGGTGGTTGCCCACAGTATCTGGATCAGTTTCAGTGCAAAAGATGGAAGGAAGAAGACTGTCTTGGGAAAGTGTTCTGTCAGAAGAGCTCATAGAGTTTGTTTATGGGTCACATTGGATTGGTCAGAGGAAGGGAAAAATATTCAAGGTTTGCTCTTAGTTTGCACTTTAGAAAATTGGCTTGATGCATGTGCCTTCCACTAAGGTAGGGGGCTTAGTGAGGATTAGAAAAGTGTGTGAAGCAAATGTTTTGTTTTGCTTTAGCTAAGTTTTAGATCACATTGAAGTCGTAATTAAAATGCTGAGCAGGCACTTATGCATTTAGTCCTGGGACACAGAGATATTAGCAGGTCTTGAAATACCATATGGAAGTTTTTTTCTGGCCTCTAAGAGAGAGGACACTGCAAGAAAGCACCTAATAGAGGGAAGACCAGATAAAGACCAGATAAATGTCTAGGGCTTTTAGTGTAGACACTAAAATTTACAAATCTGGTGTAGAGAGTAAAAAAACAGCATGAAAGCTCTAAAGCAGAAAAACAATGTAGAAGACATGGTATTTACAAGTTCTCTTCTCTCCCAGTGTTTGAGAGATCCTGTGTTCTTATTTCTCCTCTTGGTAAAAATTGTGGCACATCTCGACTCGCCCCTAGGATGCTTCTATTGACTGCATTTCAACCCATCTAGGTTTTCGCGTTCTTGCCGGTTTCCATTTTCACTGATCATCTTAAAACTCTCTACGTCTTGCTCTGTCTTTAAACTTCCTAAGTACTTACTTTGGAGATCTGTGAACTTGAAATACTTGTGATTTTAGATTATTGTCAAGACTGAAATCACAGGTTTACTGGTTTTGTTTGTTTATTTTGGCTTTGAACCACACTTGGCAATGCTCAGGGGTTACTCCTGGCTCTGCACTTAGGAAATACTCCTGGTAGTATGTTTGAGGGACCATATGGATGCCAGGGATCAAACCTGAGTCAGCCACATGCAAGGCAAGGGCCCTATCTGCTCTACTGTTTATCACCCCAGCCCAGAAGCACCGAGTCCCCTACAGGGAATGGAGGGAACACGAACAATACTATCTATAAAAAATTGGAAATTCTCTTATTATTGTTATTTGTTCTTCAAGGATAATTTCTGTATATACTTTGGGGAAAATGAAATTGTAGTTTTAACCTACAGTCTGTTTGAAATTTCTTAAACAGAGAGTGGTGATGCCTTCTGTGTAAAAAATCATAGTCCTAGAAAAATTGCCTTATGGTACATATTGATACTTACTTAACCATATGAATTGCTTTCCTATAGGTTACTGCCTCATCTAGGGTAGTATCTTAATAATAACTATTAAAATTATAATGCAACTAACATTAATTGAAAGTTAGCTAGGTACTAGGTAATAACGAATTCTAAGGCTCAGAATGAACTGAGAAGACAAGTATTATCTCCACTTTTTAGATGAATAAATGGAAGTTTCCAACCATAAATATATTTCCAAGACCACACAACAAGTGGCCATAGTGCATTATGAATTTAGATTTGATTCCAATCCAGTTTATTGAAGCATTGACTTAAAATATAGTCTGATACTCAACGCTGTACTGGGCCTTTTGTTAAAAGTACACATTCTGACTCAGAAACTTTTTTTTTTAGAATAACCGATTTTATTTGTTTCTTATTTATAATCTACCTCCCCCTCTGTCTGTGAGCTCTCTGAGCACGGGGACTATGCTTCTCTCGTCTCTGTATCTCCCGCACCCACGGTGGTGCCTAGTAGCACTGTAGCACTGTCGTCCTGTTGTTCATCTATTTGCTCGAGCGGGCACCAGTAACCTCTCCATTGTGATTCTTTTTTTTTTCAGTTTTTCAACTTTTTTTTTTAACTTTTTATTAAATCACCATGTGGAAAGTTACAAAGTTCTCAGGTTTATATGTCAGTTATACAATATTCAAACACCCATCCCTTCACCAGTGCCTATATTCCACCACCAAAAACCCCAGTATACCCCCTGCCCCCACCCCCACCCCTACTGTATAACTAATGAATTTCACTTCATTTTCTCTTTACCTTGATTACATTCCATATTTCAACACAAAACTCACTTTAGTTGTTGGAGTTTCCACCCAAGAGAGACAGACCTACTACCAAGGAAGCATTTGATAATTAGTTTTCCATTGCTGGGAATGAAAAGATAGGTAGCCCCACTGCTACAACTCTTTTTTTTTTCCTTTTCCCTTTTCCCTTTTTTTTCTTTCCCCCTCATCCCCCTTCCCGCGCCTCATAGTATGGTGTACGCCATGTCGCATCAGCCAGCGTGGGGCTTTTGCTTAGTTCACAGTTCAGAAAGGTGGCTGCTACATTAATAACCTTCAATATTTCAACAAAAACTTACTGTTATTATTTGGAGTTTCCCCCCCAAGTCAGACCTGTTCAAAAGGAACCGTTTCACATTGTTGACAATTATAAATGTAAACATTTATGAATTATAAATGTTAAGGTTTTGGATTTCTGTATAAGTCCAGGGAAAATTCTGCCAGAAATTGCATAGCCCAACTCACAGTCCCAGTGCATTGCTGTAAGAAGTCTCTGAAATCAAAGTCTTTAGGTGCAGAGGTTCCGCTTCACTCTCAGCAGCTCCAAATTTATCTGGGCCGAGGGCGTGCCGGTTACACCCCCTTCCCATGAGTCCCTGGGAGCCCCAAGAGTAAAAACCGAGTACCTCTGGGTTTGGAGTCTTAGAAGATGGCGCCTGCCATGTGGGTGCCGCCAAGCCGCCATTTTCCGTGCAGGAAGACAGGGTGGGGAGGAAAAAATCCACCTCTGGGCAGCACAGAGTTATAGCCCAGTTCACAGTCCCAGTGCATTGCTATTAGATGCTGCGCTGGATGCCCGAATGTGTTAGGTCTCTGGAATCAAAGTCTTTAGGCACAGAAGTTCCTGACTCAGAAACTTTCAGTGGGACCTAAGATTCTGCTTTTCTTCCCAGTTACCAGGGGCTGCTGTTACTGGTCTGTGACTCTGAGTAGCCATATTCTAAGTATAGTTCTTTCTAGTAATTGTTGCAATACTATTAAAATTTGGCAGACTCATACTGAAAGAACTGAAAAGAGAAATCAAGTTCAATTAATAAATTTTTCCATATTGTTAAGGAAACTAGGATAGTTAGGCGCAAACATACGTCTTCATTTATTTTCTTTTTAAAAAAATATTTTAAAATATTTTTTATTCAATCACCATGAATTACAAAGTTGCAAAGGTACTCATGATTGAGTTTCAGGCATACAATTTTCCAATACCAATGCCCTCACTAGTGTCCCCTGCCCTCTATCAATGTCCCTGAGTTCCCTCTCATCCCTCACTTGATCCCCTCCCTCTGTGGCAGGCACTTTTCCGTTCACCCTTGTCTTAGTGTTCCGGTCTCTAATTTATGCCCCACCCCACCCTAGTGGGAATATATCTCAAGATCACAAAAACACAATGTAGAAAAGACATTTGTGCTTCTGTATTTATTTAGGTCAGTTCATTTCTTAACTCGCAAGTGAGGAAGGAAAGATTTCCATTCTCTTGTTCTTGTGATTGGGCTATTAAACAGGCGGAGTAAAAACATATTTCACTCACTCTTTGGCTAAAACTTAAATTTAGAAATGAAAGAAATCCCGAGTTTTGTCAAGAATCTTCTAAGCTATATCATTGTGTGAAACATCAAGGGGAAACTTCATTTAGCTTTCTCAGACTTAATCATACATTACATTTTGTGTTTGTGTATGGTCATTTTTATACCTACACTTCTCCCTACTAATACCAAAGTCCTTATAGTGAAATTTCTCTTCATTTTTAGTAGCTCAGAACATAGATTAAGTCCTCTTTGCTTTGGAAGGGAGGGAGAGGAAGCGCAGGTAATTTAAGTGATTTGCTCAGGGTCAGCACACGGGATAAGGTGGGGTGGGAATGAAGGAAGTAGACTCCTGACCACAATGCTATCTCCCTCAGCACACTGTTCCCTCTGCATGACACACATTTTTCTCTTAAGGAAACTGAGCGCTGATCAAAGAAATGGAATCAACAATCTCAAGAATTCAAGAAAAAAAAATGTGTCTGAAAAACAGATGAGAACAAACCTCTATTAGTCCCTTGAATTCAAGTGGGCAGTTCATTTTCCATCATGGTTGGGCTATAAAGTGATCAGCTTCTACTAGTCCGCAGACCGTGGATAGGAGTGCTTGTTCTGCATGTCCCTAAGCTCTGTAGTGGACTTCAGAAGATTCACTGTAAGCAAAATTCTAGGCATGTGATGGGTCATTAAAATGATACAACCCTGTTTCACACCCACCCACTCCCACCACCCTCTATACCAGGGAATCTAGGGTCATGAGTCAGACTTGAGATATGTGTTTATTGTACTTAGTGTTGAATCTCTCTTTTGATTCTTCTGCTTGCTTTTCGGTTCCCTTTTTCAATATAATTTAACATTTTGACCATGATATACATATATATATATATATACATATATGTCCTTAATATATGCAGGTTCCTTTATACTGAGCATTCTAAGGGGGGTTTCTCTTTTTCTGACTTCTTAAATCTTTGAAGTTGTCTAAGTTTTATCTGTCTTGTTTCTCCTGTAATTATCGAAAATATTCATGTCTATTTCTTCCCTCTCCTCCCCTCCCCTCCCCTCCCCTCCCCTCCCCTCCCCTCCCCTCCCCTCCCCTCCCCTCCCCTCCCCTCCCCTCCCATCCCCTCCCCTCCCCTCCCCTCCCCTCCCCTCCCCTCCCCTCCCCTCCCCTCCCCTCCCCTCCCCTCCCCTCCCCTCCCCTCCCCTCCCCTCTCCTCTCCTCCCCTCTCCTCTCCTCTCCTCTCCTCTCCTCTCCTCTCCTCTCCTCTCCTCTCCTCTCCTCTCCTCTCCTCTCCTCTCCTCTCCTCTCCTCTTAAAAAGTTTCTTTTTACACACTTTTTCCTAACTTTGCTCCTTAGCATTACTTATAAGTAGAAGGACTGCAACTTTCTGATGACAGTGGCAATTGAAAAAGTTATTCCCCTTCCCTGGGTCACAAAAGACAGAGCTGGAACATGCTAATTGGTTACATAGGTGTGTGCGAAGTGCAGGTGGGCCTAGAGACCAAGAGCAAACCCAGGCCTGAGAGAGACCACAAAGGGTCAAAGCAGATTTACCAGACCCACCAGAGGTAGGTGGAATCAGAAGTAAGGAATGAAGCAAAGTGTCAGGAGTTAAGGAAAGGCGGGAATAAGAGGAGACAAGAAGAAATACATGATTCAAGGGTGGACATCAGGTCCTGGCATAGGCATGTTAGAGCTCTATTATATACAGTAGCAGCCCAGAAGGAACCACGGCACAGCATATTTCAGGTCAACTTTCTTCACTAGACTATACACTCTTGAAGGAGGAATATATAATTATTTTGTATCTGTCAAACAGACAAGCAAATTTCTTAGAATAATGAGTGTCCAATGTAAGCTCACTGCCTGCAAATAGGAGAGATGTATCTGCATCTCTCATATGGACTCCAACTATAAAACTGGTCTTTATTTTGAGAAAAACATGACATTAGTCTCAGTGGAAAGATAGGCTGAACCTGTTAACATTATACAAGGTTGATTTCCTCCACCAGGGCTTTGGATTGAGCTCTGCAACTTGCAAGCTGTGTGATTTCAGGAAAGTACTAAACAATACTGATTTTCTACTAATTTGTCAGTAAAAAGAAAAATAACAGTTCTTACATGATGGTCTTCATGGGCCTAACCTGGTATAAGCACTCAAAGCAGATGTATCTGCTCTTCAGTACACAGTTCAGCAAATGTCATCCAAAACTGCAACTACAATTCATTAGAACTTATAATAACCAAATAAGCCAAAACTCTAAATTATCAATATATTTTTATGTGTGTATTTTATATGTGTATATATTTATGCATATATGCATGTGTAATATTGTAGATATGTGTATATGTGTATAATTGTGTATATATATGTGCAATTCTGTGTAATATACACATATTAGTGTATATACATATATATGCATAATGTGTAATTGTGTATATACACATATACCTACATGTATATGTATGTAATTGTGTATATATATACATAAATACATATGTGTATATAAATATGCATATAAATGTATATATGAATACATTTTTATATGTGTATATATTTTTATATATGTGTGTCTATAGTCCATATACTTGTATATAATTTTTAAAAGAACTAGATCTATAAAATATAAATCTATTCAAAGATACACATAGAAATCTATTTAGCAACCATCTCTATAATTCCCTATCTCTGTATCTATATTTGGAGGGCTGTCTCCACATTGGATGCAGAAGTTGGAAAATTCCATCAAGGAACTCAGACAGGAGGGAAAGATTGAGCTCAGGCTAGAACCATAGGAATGAGCTGAAACCCTTTTCCATTCTTGCAGCCTCTGACATTGCTCGTGACATAGTTGACAAGCAGAAACTGAAACCATTCATGACAGAGCTGAACAATCCTCTGATTCAGATTCATCAAAATTGGAGGAAGAAATTGTAGAGAGAAACTGGAGATCCAGATGTTACTTCACACCAGCTAAATGATTCAGCAGGTCCGTGGAAAGGATATGAGCTATTCTGATGTGGTTGTCAAATTTTGCTAACTGCAGCATGTACATGTCTTCTTTTCCTTTCCTTTCTTTTCCTTTCCTTTCCTTTCCTTTCCTTTCCTTTCCTTTCCTTTCCTTTCCTTTCCTTTCCTTTCCTTTCCTTTCCTTTCCTTTCCTTTCCTTTCCTTTCCTTTCCTTTCCTTTCCTTTCCTTTCCTTTTTATTTTCTCTTTTCTTTTTATTTTTCTCATTCACTTTATTTTCTTTTCCTTCCTTTTTTTCCTTCTTTCTTTCCTTCCTCCCTCCCTTTTCTCCCCTTCTTTTCCCCTGGCCTCCCCTCCCCTCCCACCCCCTCCCTTCCCCTCTCCCCATTCCCTCCCACCCCTCCCTTCCCCTCCCCCCTTCCCTTCCCTTGCCTTCCCTTGCCTTCCCTTGCCTTCCCTTGCCTTCCCTTGCCTTGCCTTCCCTTCCCTTCCCTTCCCTTCCCTTCCCTTCCCTTCCCTTCCCTTCCCTTCCCTTCCCTTCCCTTCCCTTCCCTTCCCTTCCCTTCCCTTCCCTTCCCTTCCCTTCCCTTCCCTTCCCTTCCCTTCCCTTCCCTTCCCTTCCCTTCCCTTCCCTTCCCTTCCCTTCCCTTCCCTTTGTCTGCATAGTTCTGTGGAATTAGGGAATCTGAGGACTACATATTCAGAATTCCTTAAAAAAATAATAGTGAATGAGACAGTGGAGTCAACATTTCATAAATTAGCAAGTTCTAAAGCATACAAAGAGGAAAACAGAAATTAGGTGTTGGGGTTAGGGGTGGGGGCAAAACAAATAAACAAAAAGATGAAGAGAATCATCAGGAAGGAAGAAATGGATTTCCCTTGAGTCAAGTTTCAGCAATGAAACAATGAGTCATGAAAATAGAGACCTTGTCTTTTAAATGCCACCCCGGGGACACCTCCCTGTTCAACCTGCTTCCCACTTAGAGCTGTCAGCACAAATCACAGCTGAGCCAGTTTTCTGAGGCAACAGGCTGGCTCTGGCAGCTGATGGCAAGACTGTCAGGGAGGCTAGGCGTGCGTCTCATTCGGAGAGCTTCTTGTCATCAACCTAAGCACAGAGCCTTTTCCTTGTGACTAATGGGTAGTTTCCTTTAATCTCTGGAAACCTCTGATCAATTAACTGCTCTTTAAGCCAATCAAAGAAATTGAGATATGGAGTTTAATTAGCTTTCTGAAGGTGAGGCACAGCATTAGTCAGCAGAAAAATCCGCAGTGGAACTTGGGCAGACCTGGAGTGAGAGGAGAGTGAAAGTGAGGTGACATCCGGGTGTCGTAGGCTAGGAGAACATGTTCCAAGAGAAGCTGCTCTCCCACTACGGAAAATCAGAGAGGTTTTTCCATGCCTTGTTAAAGGGCACCAGTTTCTCCTGTGGATGGTTTGCTTCTCTTGTTTGTGTAAGTATTTTTAAGACGTATCCATTTCTAGCTGCACACAAACCCCATTGGCAGGTTGTAAAAATTCTTAGTCTAGTGCAAGTGAAGTTGGAAGACAAAGGGTTAAGGCACCAGCACTCAGGCTTTAAGGCAGAGGCAAGCACACCCAAGGGTCAATCATTGTTTGTTAGTGCCACTGTCTTTTCCCTCAAATATCTGCATGCAAACCCCTTGGTATTGGTGAAAGGGGTTTTCATTTCTCTACTAAATCTTTCAATTCTTGGGTAGAGCCTTTATTTCTCTATGTCTCTTGTCTCTTACTCTGGAAAGGTTATTATATAGTCAGTGCCCTCCCCCCCAGCGGTCAGTGATCAACACTGCCCTCCATCCCACAGTCCCCATCTCCACCTGTGCCTTGGCGTGTCTTCACTAGGTAGATTTGTACTTTGCTTTCGTAAAGCTTTTCTGAGACAGGGTAAATGCACTTTGCTTTTCTGAGACAGGGAAAATGCTTCACTTAAAGGCATTGAATAACTGGAGCAAATGCTATGCATGAATATTTTAAATTAACTTTTATTTTTTGAATAATGTACATTTACATAAAAATTACAAAGTTAATGTATAGAGTTCCCTTATATCCCTCACTCTAGTTATCACATTGTGAATATCTCATATAAGTAGGTAAATTTTTCATACTAAGAAAACTTTACTGATAATACAGATAAACTGGTACTATAATAAATTCAAACTTAACTCAGGCATCATCAATATTTCCATTTATGTTCCAGAATCCAGTCCAGCTTATCTATTGCATTGCTAGTCATGACTTTTTAATTTTTCTCTGACTTGTAACAGTTACTCAGTCTTCATATTTCATGACCTTAATACTTTTAAAGATTTTCGGTTGTACATTTTGTAGAATGCCATTTATATTTTTTGTGTTTTTATCACTCTACCTTTGAGTTATGAGTTGGGAAAGAACAGTAGAGAGGTGATAAGTCTGTCTTATAACTTCCTATCCAGGTACGTTCTCTTCAGGACACTATTTGGGGTGTTATTCTTTTTTAAAAAATTGATTAATTAATTGATCACTGTAAATGGTCACTGTCATCCCGTTGCTCATCAATTTGCTCGAGTGGGGACCAGTAACGCCTCCATTGGGAGACTTGTTGTTACTGTTTTTGGCATGTTGAATACACCACGGGTAGCTTGCCAGGGTCTGATGTGCGGGCGAGATACTCTCGGTAGCTTGTTGGGCTCTCTGAGAGGGGTGGAGGAATCAACCAGGGTTGGCCAAGTGCAAGGCAAATGCCCTACCCACTGTGCTATCGATCCAGCCCCCAATTAATTAGTTAACTTTTATAAAGTTGTTCATAATTTATTACATTCAATGTTCCAACACCCATCCCACCACCAGTACACCTTCCCCCCTTAGGGTGTTATTCTTGATAAAAATGTTGAAATAGAACTTGCCAGGTTTTTGCTACTGCTTTGTATGTGGCCATTGCTTTCTCTTTTCCAGACTCTACTGATTTATTTTGTTTTGATTTGGGGTTACACCTAGCAGTGCTCAGGACTTACTCCTGGCTCTGGGCTCAGCGATCACTCCTGGGAACCATAAGCAGTGCCAGGGATTTAACTGGCTGGCGATATGCAAGATAAGTGTCTTTCCTCCTTTGCTATCTCTATAGCCCAAGCTGTCATATTTTATTTTCTGTCATTAATCTTACTCATTTGTTCACTAGCTTTCTTTTTAATCCTTCTGTTCATTTATTTCCTTTCCTTTATTTTTTTCTTTTTTCAATGCCTTACTCCCTCCATCCTCTTATCCCCCATTCCTTCCATTCTTTCTTTAACCTAAGATGCATTATGGGTCAAAATTTTTAATATGGAGCATAAAGTATATATTCAGTTAAATCTATATAATTTCAAAAGTTGCATTATATGTATTCACAATATATTTTTAGCATTAGACTTTTTATTTATGTTTCCAAATTACAGATGAATAAACTAAGATGCCCCCACTTGCAAGGTCACATGTTCATTATTGTAAATCACCTCCTAGAGACTCAACCATTTTAGCCTTATCCACTTTACACTAGGATACTTCCAGTCACCATTTCATCTTGGCCTAGTTACTATTAAAATTTCCATTATATTATCATATCTCTATAATAATTTGTATGTTTTCTATTTTATTGTGGACTATAATTAAGAAAAGTTTACTTTTATAAAGCTATCATTGGTGAAATAAAATTATATAAATTAACGGACATAGGTTGGATGTATATATAAATTACTGAAGGAAAAATCTTTATGTTTCTCCTTGGGAAAAAAAATAAAAAAAACTAAGAGATCTGTGAATTCCAGAGATTTCTCCTTCTAAAACCCAGAAGTCAGCCGGCCCAATGAGAAACACTTGAACTGGTCATGGGTCCTCCTGATATCATTAGCACTCTGTACATTTTTTCCTAATTAGGAATCTGAAAGAAATTTAGAGGCCCACAAACTTAACCACTTGCCCAGATGCCATTTCTCACTGACACCTCAGCCAAAAGGACATGAATGAATGAATAATTGCCATCGAAATGGAATACTTCATTTGGCAATGCTGGCATTGACTTTCATTATTATGGAATACACTGGAATAGGAGCTCTAGGGCAAGAGAGAGGCAGGATGGTGCAGGAGCACAAACCCAGATTCTAAGTGAGTAATGCCTGGCATTGGTCCTACTCACAGCCTCTCTCTGATGACTTGGCTGTGGATCATTCTTTCTTTCTGCTTCAGACAATTGTATAAACCTTCCTAAAGCTCAAAGGCTTATTGACGATGTTGGGCCTTGAAGCATTTTTATGATCTCTCGTGTTTTATAAACTAATGATCTCAGCAGTGATTTTAAAATCTAAGCTCTGATTTTGATCTAAAGACAGCTGACTTGGGAGGCTGGAGATATAATAGTACAGTGGGCCTTGTACGCTGATGACCCTCTGTTGATCCTGGGCACCCCATCTGGCCACCCACAAGACTGGCCAAGAGTAATCCCTGATTTAGGGACGGGAAGAAACTCTGAGCACCACTAGGTGTGCCAAAAAAACAAACAAACAAAAAGTGGATGATTCATTTTGTTCATAGTTTTGATAATACTCAGCAGACAATCCAGAGCACTGTTAATAATTTATCATTACAGAGGAATTAACTTGTGAAGTAGATGTCATTACAGGATATTCATATCTCCAAAGCTTTGGAAGACTGTCAAAAGTATTAATAACATATGTTTACCCAAGAAAGGCAAATCACTTTTACTGTTGGTGGGAAAGACAATAGTATTTTTTGCTTCTCTCAAAGACTTTTTAAAATTTTATTCATTCATTGCCTGTCATCCCCGCAGCTTAGCGACACACCACCAATGAATTCCACCTTGGTGACCTTCACACATTCTAACTGAATACTAATATTCAAGGGCGTGGGTTAAGGATCTTGGTCACACACCTATATGACATTCTCCCAGTGGGTTAATGAAATGTGAGTCAGGAAATTCAGAAATTAACCCCAGATGTAAGAGTTTTATGCATGTGCACATATCCAGAGTCTTTAACACAAGTCACTTCATAAAGCATTTCTCAAATACTTGGATATGAACCTTCTAGACACTCATAAATATTAATTGATAATAAAGGGTAAGTGTTGCAAAAGTTATCAAGAGCATTGTAGAGTGCTGACTTAGTCTCTGAGAGTCCTCAGAAACTGTCTTCAGTTAGAATAATAATCATGGAAGCATGAGCTAAATTATAGACTTTAGGCTAAATGCAGAGTAGTGTTATGTGTGATTGACTTTTATTAACATTAATGTGCAGTGTACCCAAAACCAAAGGACATGTGACTGGAGAAAGTAATCTTTTAATGACAAAACTATCTCCTGCTCTTGCTATTGGTTTTATAGCTTGGTTTGGGTTTAGTTCCCTGTAAGAAGTAATGTTACAAATAGCTCAAAAGTTATTGACAGATGTAGAATGAATATGGGCTTTGGAACAGAACAAGTCTAGATTAAAAATCCCAAACTGTGTTGATGAGTTTTGTAACTGTGGGAAAATGCTGATCTCCCTTACTACAAAAGAAGGAGAACATTACTGGGTTAACTGGAGAGGTGAAAAGCTGACATGAAGAGGACCATTTATATGAAGGCCATTCCCAGACTGAGTTTATAAAACAAGTTCTTGAGAGAGAAATGCTTTTTAAAAATATGTTTTCCAAACCCATCCACAAAGTCAGTGTTTATTGCTCATTTAGACTTTAGTTACAAATTTGCAACTATTTTTTTAAAATCTCATTTTGTTACATCTTTGTTAAGGTACAAATCATGTATTGTAAAATTCACATTTTTGAATATGTGATTTTTAATATATCGTATATTAAAATATATCATATATTTAAAAAGTGACATTTTACACTTATTTTTACTAATTCCAGAATGTTCTTATCATTTCCCCAAACAAATTACATACCCACAAGCAGTTAATCTCTCTACCTCCCTCCCTATAGACCCTGGAAACAACAGGTGTGTTTTCTATCTCTACGAAGCTGCCTACTTGGCACTCATATATATGGGTCTTATAGTAAGTAACTGGAGTGATAGCACAGCGGGTAGACCATTTGCCTTGCATGCAGCCAACCCTGGTTCAATTTCTCTGTCTCTCAGAGAGACTGGCAAGCTACCGAGAGTATGCTGCCTACGTGGCAGAGTCAGGGAAGCTACCCTGTGGCATATTGGATATGCCAAAAACAGTAATAAGTCTCACAGTGGTTACTGGTGTCTGCTCGAGCAAATCAATGAACAATGGAATGACAGTGCTATAGTGCTACATAGTAAGTAGCATGTCATATCTTCCATTCTTTCATCTTATTTTTAGCATAATGTCCCAGGAGTTTTCCAGCTTATTCCTTGTATTAAAATTTCTTCCAAAGATAAATTTTTCTCAAGGAGAATTCCAAAGGCCATTTTCTAGTCCCATTTCCAGGAACCCTTCCCATGTCACATTCACTCTTCTGGTTTTCATTCTGAGAATTCTGTTTCCATCCCAGTCCCCCTCACAACCCAATTTATAATGCAAATGGTCTACCTCATGGTCTACCAGATGCCCCTGCCCTTGTACTATCTGGGTTTCACTCATGTTCTGAAGATGGTGGAGACTGGAGAGGGTAAGTGCACTCATTCATTTTTTGAAGATTCTTTACACATACCTAGTCTTTAGCCCTTTTTGGGGTCTAAGAATTCCCAGGAAGCCCTTCCAAGTCCATGTCTGAGAAATAGCAGTGCCTAATCTCTCACTTTCCTGTATTCTACACACTATTCTTGGGGACCAAAAATAGACTAAGGTTTTTTTCTCATAGCTCCTAGATTTTTTATGTGAGATCTGTTATCATGCTTCTCAGAAACTGACAGGCAAATGGTGATGAAGCACATTGTGAGGAATACCACAGGACTGTCTGTTAAGTGTGGGGAGTTGTTGTGAATTACTTTCTGCTGTCTCTGTCTCATCGACTCTTCTTGGTTTATGCTGCAGGAATCCACACACCTCAACATCAATTTCTCTAGGATGATTTCTCTTTAGTTGTTTTTCTTGAGTACTCTCTAACGATGTTCAGTTTTTCAAAAATAGTTTTGTGGTAAGTGTAAAAAAAACTTTTCAAAATTGACTGTAGCCCATGGTGGATTCTTTCATTTGGGAACTCTGCCACCACCACATGTGTTCTAGGCGATTTCCTGCCCCATGATTATGTGTTTTTATTATTATTATTATTTTATTTTATCACCATGTGGAAAGTTACAAAGTTCTCAGGTTTATGTCTCAGTTATACAATATTCAAACACCATCCCTTCACCAGTGCCCATATTCCACCACCAAAATCCCCAGTATACCCCCCACCCCCGCACTCCACCCCCAACTGTATAACTGATGAATTTCACTTCATTTTCTCTTTACCTTGATTACGTTCCATATTTCAACACAAAACTCACTATTGTTGTGGGAGTTATCCCCCCAAACAAGATAGCCCTACTAAGAAAGCATTTGATAATTAGTTTTCCATTAAAAGATTGTATGTTTTCAGGTTTTAGAAAAGGTGGCGCGGATGTGTCCCAGTCCCTCATCCCGGAGCCGTGTTAGTTGCTGCTCAGTGTCGCCAGGGCTCCATCTGGAGAAGGTGTGCTGGCTGCACCTCCTCTGTCCGGCTCCCCGGTGTTGCTGGCCCCAATTCGGGTCCGGAGCATTTTCCGGGCCGCGTTGCTCACCAGAATGCCTAGCCGCTTCTCTCGATTATGTGTTTTTTATTGTTTCATTAACTAGTATTGACCTTAACTCTACAAAAAGAAACAACATGAAATTTAATATGAAATTGATGCATATATTTCAAATTCTAAAATGCTACTAAAGCTCACGTTGATGAGGGCATAACTGTGGGCAAAGGTTGAAAGAATGAGATTGCTAAACCAATTAAAGTGATAAAGTCACAGTGGACACCTGTGAACATACAAAAGGCAAACATCACCAAACCTGCTTTTACTGTTCTCACATATAAATAGCTCATTTAGTTTTAGTAAAATGATTTTAACCAACATATGAATATGATATTGAATATGAATTAGATTATAATAGTTTTACAGTTTTATTGGTGAGTTTTTGATCAACATTTTGCGATCTTACACTGGCACAAAAGCTATAAGCATAAATGATTACAATGTGTTTATATATTTGCATATTTAAAGTTATAGAGTAATAAAATTATCCACCCCACACTAGGGTCTATGAGAATGTTTTTCTTACAGACAAAATCTGCTCATTACTTCTGCTCTGGTTTGCAAGAACCAGACAAAACTCTTGGGGGTCATTCAAGAAGAGTTTGTGTGCAGGCTGAAGGGATATCTCTAGGCCAGAAATACAAAATAAAGAGTTGAGAGACTTTCTCACCCTGAAGGACAACAAGCTGAACACTTCGTAAATATACATCAAACTCATGGGCAAAAACAATTAGGACTGATGTGATTTGCAGCTGAGGGAATAAGTAGAATGAGAAAATATGATGGGGACCCGTTTTAAGAATATAACCTGAAAGAAAACTATGAATTAAAATTCTATTTATACTTCAAAGTATACAATATTTCCCAGTAGCTACAGGGATGAGTTTTTCTAGGTTTCAGTTTCTTCACCGGTTTGTTACGTGCATCAAGTAAAAGGACAGAGCAAATAAATTAGGAGCAACTGAGTCTGGGTATACACTGGTGCTGCTATTGTATTTCACTCTGTTAGATGTTCATAAAGAGTCCCTGGAAAATTTTTCTAACTCTTTACAATCGAACATCTTAGCTAGATTAAAAGCCCTGGAAAGCTCAAGGTCGGCGAAGTAAGCAATTCTTGCATCTGATCTAGGTTGAAATCTTGGCAAGGAGAAAGCTGATGCCTCTTACAAAAACACAGCCTTAGGGAGATGGATTTAGGCCAGATTTCTGATGGGGAATTTTGATTTCTTTCAATAGATTTTTCTTCTTGTTAATCACAAAGTTTCTTTTAGAGATTAAGATAATCCATGTTCCTCATATCTGTGTGTGCACATTCTGATCAACAGGAATGCCCATGGCTGCATGCAGACCTGCTCAGATATTCCTATCCATGGATTCCTATGGATGCATGCACCTAGGCAGGCACACATACATGCACACATACATGGGCATGCACACATCTGTGTGGGAGTTTTTAATACATATGCATCAGTCACATTCCTTCTCACTCTCCATGGTTCCAGTTTCCTTCCACCTTGGTGACCCATAGTCCGCAGCTCACATTTGGGCCTAACTTACCAGTAAGAAGCAAGGGCCCTGCTCTCTCCTAGACAGTTTGTTCACCCGTGATTCTTGAGTATCTCCTCTGTGATTCTTTAGTATCTCTTTACCCTGTTTTGTGAAAACACTGTAGGAATCACAAAAACAGATTTCAAAGTCAGATATGATAGGTCTGAATTACAGTCTTGATCTCTCTGAGCCTCACTTTCATTCCTGGGGAAATGGAGAAAGCAGAAGCTGCACTTTCTCCTTTGCCCCCTTGATTTCCCTCCTATTACTATTTGCTTGATTTTTAGTTTTTTTTTTTTTGGGGGGGGATCACACCTGGCAGTGCTCAGGGGTTGCTCCTGGCTCTGCAGTCAGGAACTTATCCTGGAAGTGCTCAGGGGAATATAATACCAGGGATCAAATCACATTGGGTGTATGCAAGGCAAGTGTCTTGCCTGCTTTACTATCTCTCCAGCCCCTCTTGGTTCTTGTATAGGTGACTCTTCCTCATCCACTTTTTGTTTTTATTTCAGCAATGCTGGGGTCACACACTTGCTGTGCTTTGCAGACTTGGAATGCTCACATAAGTTGAGAGCATGCCAAAGATAGCACACATTGTTTTAATTGAAAAGCTTGTGCATGCTTGGGTCAAAGTGCTCACCAGGGCTCACACAGTTGGTTGCAAGGTTTGCCTGCTTTCTGGTTGTGATGCTCAAGTACCACTTTGGCCAAGGTAAATGCAGGATCTTCCACTCTGCATGGCACCAGAGATTTCAAATGATAGAGCTTTTGTGGCTGCACTGGGTCGCGTGATGCAGTCTAGGCATCAACTCATAAAAAATATGTAAAAAATAGTTAAAAAAATACAAAACTCACACAGAATATAACGAATGGGTCCTCATAAAGACCAATCAGATTCTAGGAGAAATGTGCAGATCTTAATACTTCCCTGTAGCTGTCTCCTCTGACCTCTTCTCAGCTTTCCTTCCTCCGGCACTGAGCACTCTCTCACTCCCTACTGATCTCACTGGACATGGCTTTCCACTACCGCGAGGGTATTTATGTGCTGCCCAATTTCATGGTAGAAGAGAGATTTGATATCCACAGTCCCCTTTTCACACCAGACAAGACCGATTTCATTAGAGTCTCAGCAGTTCAAGTAGAAATTAAGTACCACCCACACAGATGAACTCTGTGATCTTAAGCAAATCACTAAACTTGCAGAATTTGTTTTTCTCAGAGTACCTGGGAATACTTACAGATCTTACCCACACTACATTTTTGTAAGGAATAAATCCAAGGATAAATAGCAAGCACCTCATTTATATATGATGTCTACGGAGCCTCAAGGAAATGTTAGTTAAGATTCGTGTGCGCTCTGGCCAAGGAGGCACTAGAGATGCAGCAAAGAAACCATCGTTTCTGCTTAGGTGCTTCTTCATTATCTGCTAATCTACAACTTTCCTTTGCATGTCTAAAGTGGAAATACAACTCCCACTTTTTTTAACCTTAAAAATGTGAATAGCAGGGGCTGGAGGGATAGCACAGAGGGTAGGGCGTTTGCCTTACACACAGTCTAGCCGAGTCCAATTTCCAGCATCTAATATGGTCCCCCAAGCACCACCAGGAGTAGTTCTTGAGTGTAAAGCCAGGAGTAACCCCTATGAATCACCGGGTGTGACCCAAAAAGAAAAAAAAAGTGAATAGCAAACTAAAAACTTCCATCCATCATTTTAAATAGCCTCCTGAATCAAGTATTTGGGTTCAGAACCAGAGGGAATCTGGGCAGTATTAACAATTCGAAACATTTACTCAAGACACTTCAAGATTCCACCCCTTGCATTTTGCCAATCTTCATCTATTCCTCTAAGGATACAAGGAAACTTCCAGGGAGTATCACCATCTTTGATGCATTCTCAGTAGACATCCAGGCTGCTTTAAACTTGCCCTGAACTCTTTTGGAGCTTTGCAGTGGAGACTTAACTAAAGACTCAGTAGTTCTCATTTCCTCATTGTTCCTCTCCTTGTCCTGTCCTTGTCTTTGTCCTGTCCTGTCCGAGGTGCTGAAACTGAGTCCCTAGGAGCAGTTTGAGGTTCTTGTTTTGGGCTGCACTATGGAGGCCTCGGGAAGCCCCAAGGAAATGGGCCCTGGGTGGTGTCTGGACAACCCGGACCACTGTCACTGGCAAAGGTGGGTGCATAGGAGGGGGGCTCAGAAAGATGACAGGGCAGGAGGACTGGGACTCAGGCAAAGGATGGACTTAGGAGAAGGTGGGCCAAGAGAAGGGAGCAGCCCCGAGCCCCAGAGACCCTGCTCAATCCAAGCAGAGGAGAAGTCGACAGTGCGTCCGTCCGTCTGCAAGGACGGGGACACGAACCGGGGTGAGGGGACACTCAGAGAAGGAGGAATTTCACAGGAAGAAGCGCCCGATGACCAGCGGCTGAATGGGCAGATGTGGGAAGGGACATGGTCACCTTCACCCTGTGTACGACTGGCAAAGTGCAGCCCTGAGGCAGGCACAGGGTCACCGGAGATAGCAGGGAGGGCCAGGGACTGGCCACAGGTGGCTCGGTCCGGATCACAGAGGGAAGGGGACAGTCGCGGGAGGAGCAGGGCCCAGGGAGTGTGTCTCTGGTTGGGGGATACAGAGCGGACTGAGCTGAGGCATCAGCAGAGACGAGCAGGGGAGGGTTGGGGGGAAGGGGAGGGGTTGCTGAGAAACACAGCACTTCAAACTTGGAAAAGGGCACAGGCTGAAAGTGATATAAGGTGAGGATTCTGCCGCAGATGCACGCCTGGGATCAGCAGGTGGGCATGGAAGCACCCCAACTTCCCAGCAAGCTCCCTGCCCTCGGCATGCTCAGCAGTCAGTTGGGCTCATTAACTTTCCTACCTGCCAACTCCAACCTTGTGGCAGCCTGAGTCACAGCACTGTGGAGTTGTTGGGAAAAATGAAGTTATAAAGTTCACTTATAAATGGAGAGACATGGATAGTATCATGCTGAGTGAAATGGGTCAGAAGGAGAGGGACAGACAGAATGATTGCACTCATTGTGGGATATAAAAATAATAGTAATAATAGTAACATGAGACCAATGGACTGAAGCGATAGCACAGCAGATAGGACATTTGCCTTGCATGCGGCCAACCCCAGTTTGATTCCTCCGTCTCTCTTGGAGAGCCTGCCAAGCTACTGAGAGTATCCTGCCCGAATGGCAGAGCCTGGCAAGAACCCTGTGTATATTCGATATGCCAAAAACAGTAACAAGTTTCACAATGGAGACATTACTGGTGCAGAATCCAGCAAATCAATGAACAACAGGACAACAGTGCTACAGTGCATTGTTCTTCTCACTCTTGCAGGTTCTGGGTTTCCAGGGTTCCCTTGAGGACCTCTCTGCAAGCCAGGGCACCAGGGCAGGTAGAAGAACTGTTCCCTGATCTGAGGTTTTCTGAGAACAAGGGTCCCGAAGCAGATGCGTTTGCCTCTCTACATGAACTGATCAAACTGGCTTTGTTCCCTTTGGAAAAGCCATAATTGAAAGATGCAGAAACAAATAGAATAATTTAACAACCATCTGTGTGGCTGCCATTTGTAATTAATAGGTATTAACATTTTATAAAATTTGCTCCACTCCTTGTTGTTGATACAATAATATTATCATAAAGCTGAAATTTGCCCCTCAGGTGGATGACATATCATATTACTCCCTCCTTTTTGAGAAGCAATTATTAGGATGTACTTGATGTGTCATTTATAAAGTATTCCTTGAATCCAAACCATAAGCAATATTTTATATTTAAAAAAATATAAACTGGTGTATAGTTTTTTTTCCACAAATATTTTCTTACAATGTTTCAATTTCTGTAATTAGCTTCCATTTCTTCCAAAAATGTGTTTTTATAAAGAACCGTATTGGTGTATTTATTTGTGTATGTGTGTGTGTGTGTGTGTGTGTGTGTGTGTATTTGTTGGAGAGAAGAATGGGCCCAAACCACACAGTGCAAGAGCTGACTCCTGGCTTTGTACTCAGGGATCACACCTGGTGGCTGAGGAGACTATTTGGGGTGCTGGTAATCTAACCCAGGTTGTCTGCCTGCAATGCAAGCACTTTACCTGCTCATCACTTTTTCTGCCTCATCCCTGTGTTGGTGCATTTAAGTCTAGTACACTTATTATCTCTGGATGTTGGCCGTTGATGGGATTACACACACCTGGGTTCCTCTGCCGGTACCTTCATGAGTGAGGCTAGTCTGGACGTGTGGAGAGGGGCCTTGAGCGTGGCTGTGGCTAGGTTCCAGAGGTCTTTGGCCGCCAGGAGCTCTACTCTGGCGGGGAGGGAAGCTGGAGCCCATCCCTTCTGAGGGGTCTGGGGAAAGCCAGCCAGGAATGAGGGCAAGAGACTCTCTGCATCGCTCTCTTCTGGGAGCTTGCTTTTACGTCTCTGGAAGTTGGCCGTTAATGGGGTTACACACACCTGGGTTCCTCTGCCGGTACCTTCATGCGTGAGGCTTGTTCGAACATGTGGAGAGGGGTCTTGAGCATGGCTGTAGCTAGGTTCCGGACGTCTTAGGCCGCCGGGAGCTCTGCTTGGGGTGGGGAGGGAAACTGGAGCCCATTCCCTCCGAGGGGCCCCGGGAAGACAGCCAGGTGTGCGGCTGTCTTATTAGTAATAATTTATTATTATTATTATTATTATTATTATTATTATTAATTGATTAATACTTATTATACTTCTGGGATTATCTTCCATATTTATTTTGTCTTTTAAATATTTTTTAAAGCCCCATTACTTACAAAGTTGTTCATAGCTGGGTTTTAGACAAACTGTGTCCCAGCACCAATCCCACCACCAGTGACCTCTTCCTTCCCCCAAGCATCCCTCTCACATTCCATACAGCCCACCACCCCACTCCCCACCCCACCCCACTTGTTTGCCACAGTTTGAAGTTTGGTTGTTGAAGTTTGGCTCTTGTTTTCAGTATTGCTGACTCTGTGGTTTGGATGCGTATCTGTACTACTCTTACACTCCACTGGGTGATATTTAAGTGGAGTTTTTAGATTGTACTGACTGCATCTGTCTTCCAAGGATCCAGGTATCACTTATTTTAAGGGAATCTTCACAGATCGTGACATAAATTGGGCACTGTGTGAAACATGGTGAAGTCAATCTATTTTATTCCTTCTGAATATAATAAACCTTTTCTTGTTTTTGTATTCTTAGCAAAACTTTTATTTTGCCTAGTGGTAAATATTGCCTTTAAGAAATTCAAATAAAATACAACTGAATTTTGATATATTCTATGTTTGATGACAGTATTTTTTGTGTTGAGGGACTGGGATAAAAGTATGAATTTTTGTGCAGAGAAAAAGAATGAATTGACTGTTACAAGGTATGAATTTGCATTCAGAAATTTTCCCATGTCACCAATTGTTTTCAGTTTAACCAAACCAGGAGTTATTATAGAATGTTCTAGTGTTATTCTTAAATATGAAGTCATGGAATGACTCCTTATTTCCATGTATGTCTAAACCCAGGGGATAACATAGCAGTAGAATTCTATGGTTTACTCTCAATAAGCCAAAATTTTATCTGCATGCTGAGAGAAGTATTAAACCCAAACTCAATTGATCGGAATTGCCTTTCTTCATTAGCTATTTATTTTTCAATGTTAGTTCCTGCATGAATCCTTGCATATAAAATTGCTTTTATAAAATGCTCACTATTTTCTTTTGAAACAAGAACCACACAATGGGTTATGTAATGCTTTTGTCTAGGCTACTAGAAAATATGTCGCTAAATAATAGTGGCAGAATTGTACCTCTCCCTTGGTGCTGATTTAGCTCATTCACAACATATTTCAAATGACTTAGCTCACTTAAAAAAAACACATCATTTTTTAACCATGAATTCATTGAGCCAACTAGACAATTAAAAAATAAAAAGCTGCAATTAAAGTTAACCGAGTGTCCTTTTTTGAGACATCATATCTGGTTTCTTTTTTTTTAAAATTTTATTGAATCATCATGAGATACTTACAAGCTTTCATGTTTGGGTTACAATCACAGAATGCTCAAGTGCCCATCCCTCCACCAGTGCACATACCCCACCACCAATATCCCCAGTATAACGCCCCCCCTTTCCCATCCTCCCCCTGCCTCCATGGCAGACAATATTCCCCATACGCTCTCTCTAGTTTTGGGTATTATAACTTGCAACACGGACACTGAGAGGTCGTCATGTTTTGTCCATTATCTATTTTTGACACGGATCTCCCATCCTGATTGATTCCTCCAGCCATAATTTTCCTACTGATCCCTTCTCTATTTCATCTGCCTTCATCCTTCTACTCATGAAGGGGCTTCCAGCTATGGTGCAATCCTTCTGGCCCTTGTATCTACTGTTCTTGGGTGTCAGCCTCATGTGATGTTATTCTATACTCCACCAATGAGTGCAGTCCTTCTATGTCTGTTCCACTCTTTCTGACTCATTTCACTTAGCATGATACTCTCCATGTCTATCCATTTATAAACAAATTTCATGACTTCATGTATTCTAACAGCTTCATAGTATTCTACTGTGTAGATATACCAAACTTTCTTTAACCAGTCATCTGTTTTAGGGCACTTGGGTTGTTTCCAGATTTTGGCTTTTATGAACAGTGCTGCAATGAATATATAGGTACAGATGTCATTTCTACAGTGCTCTTTTGCATCCTTGGGATATATTCCCAGAAGTGTTATTGTGGGGTCATATGGAAGCTCAATTTCTAGTTTTTGAAGGACTGCCCATATTGTTTTCCAGAAAGGCTGGACCATTCGGCATTCCCACCAACAGTGAAAGAGCATCTCTTTTTCTTCACATCCACACCAGCACTGGTTGCTTTTGTTCTTTTGAATGTGTGCCAGTGTCTGTGGTGTGAGATGATATCTCCTTGTTGTCTTGATTTGCATCTCCCTGATGACTAACAATATGGAGCATTTTTTCATGTGCCTTTTGGCCATTTGTATTTCTTTTTTTGAGAATACTCTGTTCATTTCTTCTCCCCAGTTTTTGATGGGGTTGGAGGTTTTTCTCTTATACAGTTCTACTAGTGTCTTGTATATCTTGAATATTAATCCCTTATCAGGTGGGTATTGGGTAAATATTCTTTCCCATTCTGTGGGCTCTTTCTGTATTTTGGTCACTATTTCTTTTGAAGTGCAGAAGCTTCTTAGTTTGATGTAGTCCCATTTGTTTATGTTTGCTTCCACTTGCATGGTCAGTGCTGTTTCATCCTTAAAGATTGTAAAAAACATCTACCGGGGGTGACTCTGGGAGAGCACAGCGGCTTTCCCCATGGGCCACCCCCGGGTTCAAGGGGGATGGTCCTGGGATGCTCATCCAGCCAGAGTGACCCAGGCCATGAGACAGATGGAGGAGGAAAATGAGGGCCAAGCTGGTTGATCGATCAGTTGTTGTTTATTCCATTCTCTTGTCTCTGCTTCTCTCCTGGCTCCTGGTCTCTTTCTGGATTCTGCCCCTGGATCTGGCCCCCCAACCCACTCTTATAGCCTAGTTAAATCTCCCCAGCATAAGGGGTAGGGGCTTACACATAGGTGTGGTCACAATCAATAGGGGTAAAGTTCCTTTCCCTCAGGGGATGCTTCTCCTAGGACAGGGCAGAGTCCCATAAGTGTGTTTCTCCTCTCCTTGTCCAGCAAACATATAAGCATTCATAATATTAATCATTTTATATGGACACAATAAGAAATGCATTAAGCTTACAGAATTGCTCTCCTGGGGCCATCTCAATCTCAGACTACAGTGCTCAGGCCAGATTAGTCTTTCCTATCCCTAGCGGGGTCCTAGTCTCGTCGTTACTTTTGGATCATGACAGCATTTGTCCATGATCAAGCTCTTAAGTTATAGTTAAGAATTAGGCACTTTGGGCCGGAGCGATAGCACAGCGGGTAGGGCGTTTGCCTTGCACGCGGCCGACCCGGGTTCGATCCCCGGCATCCCATATGGTCCCCCAAGCACTGCCAGGAGTAATTCCTGAGTGCAAAGCGAGGAGTAACCCCTGAGCATCGCAAAGAAAAAAAAAAGAATTAGGCACATTGGCCAGGCCCATTTTGATGCCAGAGTAGCACATAACTCACCGCTTGCCCTGGATCCATCCCATCCCTCATCAGGACCCTGCCTTTGGGGTACTAGGAACGGAGGGCAACTGAGGCTTAAGTGGAGAAAGCAGATGCCTGGGAATGAATAATATTCGAAGCCAATTAAATCCCAAGTTACAAAAGAATAATATTGTCTTCTTGTGTCTATACAAAAGAGATATTGGTTTAAAGGAAACTATTCAAAAGACACAAGGAGAGGAGAAAGGCAGTATTAACTTACAATATAAGTTCAGTGTCCTAGAAAGATCTGACCTTACAAATTAACAGTTTCATGAGGGGGAAAAACTGATTAACTGTTTGGGGAAGAGAGCATAGAGAAGTAGTTACAAATAGACAAAGGCATGGGAGTGACTCAGGAGCACCTTGATGGGTGTGATCGGGATAAACCTAAGCTCCGGGATAAACTGGAATAAGCTCCTTGTGGCAAGGGGGGAAAGAACAAAGTAATGTCATCCTACAAAAGATACTTTTAGCTTCAATGTCATGGAGAATTTTGCCTACCTTTTCTTCTATGTACCTTATAGATTCATATCTGATATTGAGATCTTAAATCCATTTTGATCTGACTTTTGTGCCTGGCATTAGGCAGAGGTCAGAGTTCATTTTTTTTGCAGGTAGCTATCCAGTTTTCCCATCACCACTTGTTGAAGAGGCTTTTCTTGTTCCACTTTGCATTTCTTGCTCCTTTGTCAAAGATTAAGTGGCCATATATTTGGGGGTCTATGACAGGATATTCATCTCTTCCATTGATCTGCAGGTCTGTTTTTAGCCCAATACCATGCTCTTTTAATTACTACTGCTTTGTAGTAGAGTTTGAAGTTGGGGACGGTGATGCCACCCATCTTATTTTTCCCGAGTATCTTGTTTCTAAGTATGATTTTCTAGAACTCTAAGATGCTCTAGGGCTCTAAGAGACAAATGCTTATCTTCACTTGTCTTCTCAAATGGTTTTCAATTTTGAAAGGGATACATTTTTTCCCCACTTTGATCTTTAGCCTTTTATTTTATAACCTACTTTTCCCTCTGGCAGAAACTCGCAAGCTACTGAGAGCTTCCTGCCTACATGGGACAGCCTCGCAAGCTTCCCATGGTGTATCTATATGCCAAAGCCAGTAGCCTCTGAATCTCATTCTCCTGACCCTGAAGCCTTTAGAGGCTTCTAAAATCTTAGGGATAGGAGGAATGTAGAGGTTACTGAGACCGCTCGAATCACTCGATGATCAAGGGGATTTCGTGATTCGTGATTCGTGATTGATCTTTAGCCTACAACGTTACTCCAGCCCTAGCTAGATACATCAATCCTTGTTGCATATTAACCCTAGTGTTTTAGGATTCATCAGTGAATTGCCCCTTTTTCTCCCACACAGAGAATCTTAACTGTGCTCTGTAAATTTACCAACACTCCTAATCCCCCAAGTTTATCTTTAACCTTTCCTTTGTGTTATTTACTAGATTCCCCAAGTCAGCCTTTGTTACTTATAGTGTCAAAACCTTCTGGTGACTCTGGACTTTGTATTGTAATGAATTACTTTTTTCTATTTCCTCTATAACCTTTTTATATTTTAGTAGAGATCAGTGTTCTTTGCTTAAACACAGAAAGAACATTATGCTAGGCTCTTAATATTTAGGAGTTCATTGGCTCTGAAATATATCTAATCCTGGGCATTCATCATGATTACTTGACTAAGGCTTTGGTTGCCATAATTTCTAAAACACCCGAAAGGGGGTCCTACCAGGGGACTTGGATGGACCCAGGGTGAGTGTCAAACCTACCTTGGCATCAAAATGGGATAGTCTAGAAAGCATTAAAGCACAGTTTTGATACAAGCCATTATGACTTAAGAGAAAGGGCTCCCATGAGGAAGGAAAAGCTGAACTGGCCTGAAGACTTAGTCTGGGGTTTATGGTAAAAGCCTTGCTTGCTCTTGGAGCCCAGAGAACTAAGTTTTTAGATCCTATATCTCTTATTGTGTTTATCCAAATAGCTGCAAGTATAAATAAGAAGTAAACTTGATTTTTTATATGTATAATTAAAGGGAAAGATAAAAGCAATATAGATAGCTCTGGGAGACAGAGAGTCTCCTTGACATAAGTCCCTGAGAGAATTGACCTTGTCAAAATGCTTTCCTTCTACAAATGATCAATCACACCTATGTGCAGTTCTGTACTCCGAACCCCTTCAGATGTGCTTTAAGTATGCTAGCAGCTCTGCATTAAATGGGCCATTTGGACCATCAGTACTTGAGTCCCCCATCTTTTAGTTCCTCTACTGGGGAGACCTGGAGAGGTGGTTCACAGCCACTCAATGTGTCACACACTTGAACTCACAAATGATCATTTTGCATGATTTTATTCTTTTACTTGCCCTCAGCTATCTTTTTTTTAGTAAGAAACTGTTAAACACACCATCATCATTACCATCAAAATAGCAATAACATAACAATGCCTTTAGTGATTTTCCCAAAGCTCATCTTTCAATGTGAAGATAGTTTAAGTCTACTTCTTAAATATATATTTTTTTTGTTTTTTTCTCTTTTTTCATACCATGAATTGAACCCAGGGCTTCTCATATGCAAGGCTTGTGCTCTACCACTAAGCTGCTTATTCGGTTTTCAGGTCTTAATGTTAGATGTCAGGCTAATTTCTTTGCATATGTATTTGTCAAACTTTACTCTTCAATATAGAGCTCTGATGTAGGTATTTATTTCCTAGGTTTTTTTTTCTTTTTGGGTCACACCCAGCGATGCTCAGGGGTTACTCCTGGCTTTGCACTCAGGAATTACTCCTGGCGGGGCTTGGGGGACCATATGGGATGCCGGGGATCGAACCCGGGTTGGCCGTGTGCAAGGCAAACGCCCTACCCGCTGTGCTATCGCTCCGGCCCCTTATTTCCTAGTTTTACAGAGAAAAGTCTTGAGGTCCAAAAGGAAATATTCCTTTCCCGGAATCACACAGCGTGTTTATGGCTGTTTGGAAATGGTTTTCTTGGTGATTTTTCTCCAGGACTTGACCTTGGAACCATACTTTCTCTCATATACTTAAGATAAAAGGATCTAGAGACAGTTAAAGCAACCATATTTCTTCTCAGCAATTACTGATCTGACCATATTGAAGGAGAGAATACTGTGTGCTTAAGTAATAATTACTTTAGGATCTATAAATTCAAAAGAAAGACCTTATTTGCTCCCAGAGATACAAATTATAAAAGTCTAGCAGCTCTTCTTTGCCACTAAGTGTGATCCCTCCTTGCAGGATAAGAGTAAGGCTGTGTCTGGCTTCACCCAGCAAAGATTCTCAGATGACAGGACAAATATGACGTTTTCTCCTGTTGTAGCATACTTGTCTTAGCGGAGTGGCTGCTTTCAGAGTTCTTGAAAGCTGAAGGATAGAGAGGGCTTAGCCCCTTCTGGAAGTTAATAGCTTGATTTGTGCAACAGATATTTCTGCCTTCCTTCGTCCTGCTACAGTTCTTTCTCCTCAGTCTTTGCCCCTGCCTATCTTCAGGCTCCCTCTATGCTCTGTCACTCCAGAGAAAGGTCATGAGATGCATTCTGTTGCAAATGGTCAAGCTGAATTTTCCCCAGTGGCAGAGGGCCTGACAAACTGCATCCCCCTATTCCCATTGTTGCTTTTTTCTAACACAACAGCTGTACAGGCTGAATTCTGTTCCTGCCCGGAGATCCCAGCAGAGCCTCAGCCCTCAGGCAATCTCTTTTGTACCTTCCTGCTTCTGCTCCATCACTTTTGAAATGACTCTCCTTGGTATGTTTGGCCTTAGCACTGCTTCATCCTTTTCTCTTAAGACATGGTATTTGACTTTTTTTTCTTGTCTCTTACATTTGCCTTTATCTCTCTACCTCATGATTCTGTTTATTGATTCTGAGGGAAACTTCTGGAAGCACTAGGGATCTGGAGACACATCTTGTGATACTCAGGGTGTGTGACAGAGATACCCAGGTCTCTCTGTCACACACAAGGCATCTGTACTATCACTTGAGCCACATCAATAGGATGCTCAGTATTTTGCCTTGGCTCTTCTAGTCTATTTACTTGAGTAGATCTGATTATCACATATCCTCCAAATGGTTAGCCCAGAGAGGACCACTCTTAGGATTTTATGCTTAGAGGCCTCTCATTCTTTCATATTTCCTTGGGTGGTCCTAAGTCATGTCTTATCAATGATCATAAAAGGGAATTGTCTTCATGGTTAAAAATAGAGCTATTACAAATAGATAAAATTCAACATATTATAATTCAGTTTAATTTCAGTAAAGATTTAAGAATAAAGGCATGAATTTGTGATTTATAGAGACAATGGAATAGTATACAGCCCTAAGAAAGAATTGTCATCATCATCATCATTGTTATCCCGTTGTTCATCGATTTGCTTGAGTGAGTGCCAGTAACGTCTCCATTCATTCCTGTTGTGTGCTAGTGTAGCCCTATGGTAAATTGGGGGCTCTTTCAGGATCAGGGGAGTGAGAACCATCATTGTTACTGTTTTTGGTATATCGAGTATGCCACTGGTAGCTTGCCAGGCTCTGCCATGTGGGAGGGATACTCAGTAGCTCGCTGGCCTCTCTAGGAGGAACAGAGGCTTTTGGGGTGTCCACTAATCACTTTTACAGGTGTTGCCAGTGTACTGAATATAAGCTTTTGGTCAACAGGCATGTTATAACAATCTGCACACTGACAAACAAACACCTGCCTGTGTCTCTGGGCAGCACCCGGGACATCTGTGGACTCAGGTTGATCTCCTTGAGGTTGATGGAGTGCGCCCAGAGGTTGTTGAGCAGCTGGCAGAGCAGGACCTAGTCGAGGTGGGCCTGTGTCAGGTCAAACACCTGTGCTGAGTTCCAGGTCACCCAGTAGCTGGCTGACAGCACCCCACAGTGGATGAGCCACTGCACACACTGCTGGCATGGCTCTATGTTCAACGACGCTGTGACTTAGCCTGGCTGGGGCAGGCGGTGCTTCTGTGACCACTGCCGTGGTTTCTCCATGCCCCGCCAATGCCATTCTGTCTGAATCTTTCAAAACAGCTGGCGATGTCCGTCAGGAATCACACATAGAGTTCCAGCAGGGATCACATAGAATTCCATACCTGGTGTGCTGAACGGCGCATTGTCTGAGGTGAGATGTTGAGCCAGGTTCGGGAGAGCTCAAGGGGTTCAGGCGGCATCAGTGCCATCTTGCCTCCAATCAAATATGGTATGGTAATTATGGAAAATGAGTAGGGATGTCTTGTGATGTGGTTTAGGAATATGTCCACTCATATGTGACGCTCGGTCCAAGCATGTGGGAAGTGGCCTGGAGCCTGGCTGCGGTTGGGTTGTGGAGGTTGGCTGCCACGGCTGGGTCCCTTGGGGCATGGAGGGCTCTCACCTGCCCCCCTCTAGGGTGCCCCAAGTGAAAACAGCATGGCATGGAGTCTGGCGGCATGGTTGTGGGGACCTCATTTTATGCTCCCTTCCGGGAAAAGCACCCGTGAAAAAGAATTAAATTATGCAATTCACAGCAACATGGTGGAACTAGAAGATATCATGTTAAGTGAAGTCAAAAAAAGAGAGAGATACAGAATTCTGTAATCATCAGGTGACTAGGGAACTCCGCGGCTCTCTCTTGCTGCCTGCGTTTGGTGGTCTTGGGCACCCACCCGGCACAGTCAATGCCATAGGTGGACGAAGGAGGAAACGAGGGCCAGGCTGGTTGGTGATCAGTTGCTGTTTAGTCCATTCTCCCCACATACCTGTCCCAGTCTCACTAAGCTCCCTATCTAGCCTCACCCTGCCCCTCATTCCTGTCTCCTGTCTCTCCCGCTCATTCTCCACACTCCATCTCGCCACCAGGCACTCTCTCTCTCTCTCCCTTTCTCTCTCTTTCTTGTCTCTCACCAACTCCCCACCTTGGAGGTAGCCACCACACCCTTTCTGGTAGCAAAATCATCATATGAAAGTCCTTCTTGGTGACCCGGGTGGCCATCCTTTTGCACGGCCACTTTGCTGCTGAACGACCAAGATCCAGAGCCAGCTACATTACTTCTGGTCCCAGCAAGTGCTTGAAGCCATATCTCCAGACTGTGAACTAAGCTTTGGCTCCATGCTGCCCCAGGAAGGGAAATGATGCAATTTCCAACATAAATCTCCCTGGACTAAATTACTAAAATACAGAAGTCCTAAACCTCGTGGATGCGGGACTTTATATCTCTTCATTCTCATCAACAGAAAACTAATTATCAAATGCTTCCTTGTTAGTAGGGCCATATTTTTGGGGGATAAACTCCAATAAGAATAGTGAGTTCTGTGTTGAAACTGCAACAACAATAGTGAGTTTTGTGTTGAAATATGGAATGTAATCAAGGTAAAGAGAAAATGAAGTGAAATTTATCAGTTATGCAGGCGGGGGTTGGGTGGTTGGGGGATTGGGAGTGGGAGGTATACTGGGGGTTTTTTTGGTGGTGGAATATGGGCACTGGTGAAAGGGTGGGTGTTTGAGCATTGTATAACTGAGACATAAGCCTGAAAACTTTGTAACTTTCCACATGGTGATTCAATAAAATAGATTATAAATAAATAAATAAAGCCCTTCTTCCTTAATTCTGTAGCACTGTAGCACTGTAGCACCATCATCCCGTCCTGTTGCTCATCAATTTGCTTGAGTGGGCACCAGTAACGTCTCCATTGTAAGAATTGTTGCAACTGGCATATCGAATATGTCATGGGTAGCTTTCCAGGCTCTGCTCTGCTTAAGGGATACTCTCGGTAGCTTGCTGGGCTGTCTGAGAGGGACAGAGGAATCAAACCTGGGTTGTCACATGCAAGGCAAACACCCTACCCGCTGTGCTATCACTCCAGCCCTTCCTTAATTCTATTTATACTTCTTAATATTAGTTATTTTGTATGGACACAGTAAGAGATGCATTAAGATTGTAGGATGGCTCTCCTGGGGACATCTCACTATAGATCTCAGACTACAGTGCTCAGGCCAAATTAATCTTTCTTAACCTAGCAGGTTCTATCTAGTTGTTACTTTTTGGATCATGACATTATTTGTCCAGGCCATGCTCCTAACTTATGGTTAAGTATTATGGCACTTTATTCTGGCCCATTTTGATGTCAGGGTAGCTCACAGCTTGCCCTGAGTCTATCCATCCATTGTTGGGACCCTGATTTTGGGGTGCTAGGAAATAAGGGCAACTGAGGCTTAAGTCGAGAGAACAGATGTCCATCCAGGAGTGAATATCATTCAGAGTCAATTAACTCCCAAGTTACAAAAACATTGCATTAACTGCCTTCTTGTGTCTATACAAAAAGGACATTACTCTGAATTAACTGTGCAGAGTACTTAAGGAGAAGAGAAAAGCAATATTTACAAGTTAACAGAGTCTGATTAGTAGATAAAGGTGATTGATCCATTGGGGAAGTAGAGCACAAAGAAAGAAGTTACAACTAAACACAGAGGAATGGGAGCACTGTGATGGGAGTAACACAACAAACCTAAGCTCCCTGTGATAATGCAGAAAGAACAAACCAATGTTATCCTACACAGAATGTTGTCTTTCTATGTGGATCTTAAAGACACAATGGCAGTTAGCAAGAAAAGCTTAAAATTAACATAATGGGAGGAATGATCCACACAAATGAGTTGGTTAAGAGGAAATGTTGAGATGGAGGGCATTAGGTCCTGTGGGAAGGCATGTGGGAGGGGTTTGAATTATGACTATGAGAAGCCATCATTAACAATATTGTAAATCATAGAATCTCTGTAGCTCTGTAGCACTGTCGTCCCGCTGTTCATTGATTTGCTCAAGCGGACACCAGTAATGTCTCCATTGTGAGACTTGCTATTACTATTTTTGGCACATCAAATACACCATGAATAGCTTGCCGGGCTCTCCAAGAGGGATGGAGAAATCAAACCCAGGTCGTCCGCATGCAGAGCAAACACCCTACCCGCTGTGCTATCACTCCAGTCCCACAGAATCTCAATCAATAAAATATAAGATTAGAAGATAATGGGAAAGTATATTCTAGAATAATTCCTGAGGGGCCAAGTGATAGTATAGTGGGTAGGGTATTCAATCCTGGAATCCCATGTGGTCCCCTGAGTACTACGAGGAATAATTCCTGAGTACAGATCCAGAAATAACTCTTGCAAATCACTGGGTGTGATCCAAGGCATCAAATAGAAAAGAATTATTCCTGATTTAATAAAGGCAGGATTAAGACAACTAACATTTTTCTCACTGTGCACCAATTTTGCTTTCTATTTCCACTCCATTTTCTACCCATCCCAAAGACCTTTTTTTTACCTTGTTTAAATATGGCATACAATCATAATCAGTATTGCCTTTCATTTGGCTTTCTTAAGTGCAAAACCAGATAAGATTATACATACATGCTTCAAATTTTTCTTTCTGCAGAGTAACAGTGCCTTTGATGTTCAGGAAGAATGGAGGTAAATAATGCTTTACACTAGTTTCTTTGTTGTGAAAGCTATATAAATTCCAGAGGGTACCCTCTGAATGCATACATGCTGGGATGCCCAGTTAGGCTGCCTAGGTTGAAAATCTCTCTGATATTTCCAGCTGTAGGATACTTGTTGAACTGCAGCAGCAAGCTCCTGTCTTGAATGCAGGGGTCAGCACTGAGACTTCTGTAAGGATGCAGTTTTTCGCTGCAGGGGCCACAGATGATTGTATTCAATCAGCTTTGAGAGATGGTGTCTTTGAACTCTCATAACCTCATCTGTAAAATGGGAAGGATGACTTTTGTCTATATTTCTCACATACGACCAATGTCAAGCTTCAGTTTCAAACCAGATGTCCCGTGAATGTCATTTCTTCCTATCTATTCTGTCACTGGGAGAGGATTCAAAAAAGATGGAAGAGATGGGAAATCATGGCACTGATAAGGAGTGGTTAGAATACTGTGTCTGCCATGGATTAGTTATGAGATGCCTGAAGTCATCTCTCCGGGGAGGGTCTCCAGCATGGAGCCTATAACCTCAGCCTGACACGACACAGATGAAGATTGGGGTCCTAGCCTCACACACTTACTGTGTGTGTGTCCCTGAGGAAATTCTTTCACTGACAGTGAAAAAAAAATCAAAAACAACAACACAGCAATGAGAGGTATAGCTCTCAGAGTAGATTAACATGAGGACTAACAGATAATAGGCTGAAAATTATAATGGGGGTCGTGCCGTCAGGGCTAGACCTCCTCTGGATGGGAGCATGGTTGTATGGGAGGCATCTGAATGCAGATGAAGTATCTTCTCTTTCAAAGAAAATTTGGAAGATAATCTGTTTCCCTTTCCTTCCTTTGCAGGACGCTGCCCACACAGTAAATAAATTCATTCTGGGTCATATCCTTCTCCACACCCCATCTTTGCCACCTCCTTCCACTCACTTACCCAGCAGGGCCCACTGAGGAGAGAGTCAGAAGATAAGCCCCAGAAGGCCAGATCCCAGAAGCTAAGCTAACCCTTTCTCTCTATGACACTCTCGGCCAGAAATTCTTCTTGTGTGAACCCCCACTGCTGTTTTTTCATTTGTTTTTTGGTTGGGGGACATCTATCACTGTTCAAGATTTACTCCTGGTTCTGTCCTCAGACATGACTCCTGGATATGTCCAGGAGACTACTCAATGCTGGGAATTGAATCTGGGAAGGCTGCATACAAGGCAAGCACCTTCCCCCTTGTTCTCTAGCCCAGGTATCCTCACTGCCTTATCTGCAAGATTTGGTGGTGACTTTCTTCTGTGAAGCAGATATAAACTCCAGCAAGTTCTTTGAAGGGCTAGAGAAGTGTGCTTTCTTGGTTTTGGAATTACTGTAAGGTATGCAGAGGCTGTTGGCTGGCCACCCTCTCCTTCTGTCACCTCCTATGGAAACGTTTTATCACTTGGTTTCTCTGGGCTCTCAAAGTCTGCTGCATCCCAAAGGTAAGTTTCAAATTCAGTGTGTTTTCTTTCAAGCCCATTATTTTAAAGCCAGGAAGTTGCCAGAAGTATTTCAAACTTGAGAAAGTATTGAGGGGGAAGGGAGCAGGGCAGCTTTGCAAAGAGGGTTCTTTGTAGGAGCACTTGGGGAGCTGCCAAATTTCTAATCACAGATGAATTTACCTTTATGTGGGGAAGGAAATGGTAGTTTCCTCACCAACGGGAAGGCAGGCAGTGTGCTCTCGCTTCAGTGATCCGCACTGCCTCTCTGACAGGAGGGGAACTGGGGTAAGGGCCAGAAGAGGCCCTCAGGCCTCAGGCCTGGTTTAAAAGAACTTCCTGGATGCTTGAGAACACGGGGAAAGATAGAACAGTGGGAGTTCCTAGAATGAACCCGAGCCCCATGTGGCCATCCCAGAAAGCATGGCCCATGCAGTGGGGCTTGGCAGGTTAGAGTGTGGAACTGGTGCTCACCGTCTGATGTGGCAGTGATCGCTGAGGATCGAGCCTCTTGATTTTGTTTCGCATGATCCCTTGTAGTTCAATCGGGGCCCATGTGACTGGTTGTGGCCAATAGGGTGTGGAGAATGGGGACTAATGCAATCCCCATTAAATGCCCAGCAAAGTTAGTGCCAGCACCTATTCTCAGAACATGGACTTTTTGCCTTGTGACTCATGTATATTCTGGGCATGTTAGGTGGACAATGCAGAGGATGAGTAAATAAGCTGAATAGTAAAAGGTAAATAAGTAAAATACATCAAACTACCAAATAAATTACAAACCACAAAATACAATGATGTTAGGTGGACTATGCAGAGGATAAGTAAATAAACTGAAGAGTAAAAGGTAAATAAGAAAATACATCAAACTACAAAAAAATTACAAACTACAAAATACAATGTGAACTTCAGTACAATTATAGATGCATATTAAAACATTTATAGATTAAATATTTAAACTTACAACATATATAACAGATTTATGTATAATGAATATATAATTTATTGATTAAATAATCACTTTACAGTTACTTAATTATGGAGCTATAAATGCACATATAATGCTTTTGTATGCATGTCGGTCTCCTCCTTACACATGTTTTTATGCACATAGGAATGACCTACATGTGCACACACATATTTTCATATAAAGACAGTGATCACTGTTTAGCTAGACCAGAAAGTGAATTAGCTGATGAACAGAGAGATTGGAGGAATAGTTCTAAAGAGATAGCCATGAAGGTCTTGGAAAATATGAGTAAAGGTAAAATATGAATAAAATATGATATAAAGGTAAAATATGAATAAAATATCAATAAAGGGAAATATGAGTAAAGGGTGAAGGAGGAGGGCACTTCCTATGCAGGTATCTGAGAAAAGAGCTCTCCAATTTCTCAGGAGCATGCAGTTGCATATAGTGAAAGCATACAGAGTGTCTTTCACCCTCTGTCCTATTTCACTTACCCTCTAAGTGAAACAATAACAACAACATTTTCATGTTGTTGCAAATGACACGTTCATCTCATTATAGCTGAGTAATATTCCACCCTGTAGATGTTCCATAGCTTCATTTATCAGTGGACTTTAGGTTGTTTTCCATTCTTGAATAGCGTGGATACAGCTATAATAAACACGGGGTGCATTGATCTTTAGATTAAGATTTTTTTGTGTGTTCTTTGACTCAATATTTAAATGTAAAACTGCTAGAGCAAAGAAACTCTTGGAATATGAAAACAAATTAGTTGACTTATGTCCCACTTCAGAAGGAAAGTGGAGAGGAAGTTGGATAATTCTGGGAAAGTAAGGAAATTGTTAAACATGAAAACTAATTTGAGTGTAGAACATAATGTATTATAGATAGAGTATACCTGAAATCTATATAACACTGCAAATATTACTGTGGCTAGAAATAAAAGTTAAAATACAATGAGATAAGGCTGGCTCAAACCAGGAGGTCACTTCCAAGGTGGGGAATGGATAAGTTCTGGATATATTTTGAAGATAGAGGCAAAATATTTGGTTATGAATAAACTGTAGGTAGTGAGAAGAAGGGAGTAGTCAAAGGTGACTTCAAAGGTTTTGCCTGAGCAACTGGAAAAAAAAGTAATTGTCATTACTGAGAGAAAAGGCTATTGAAGGAATATGTTTGTAGAATTATCAAGAGATCAAGTTGGATGTGCCCAGTGAGTATTCAAAGGAAAGTACCTGGACATTGCATGTGTTTATACAAAGTTGGAGAAGAGATTCAGGGCAGTCACAGTTAATATTGGAAGTTCTTAAAGTTATTGGTGTATGAATAGCGCCAAAGACATGAGATGAAGAAGGATCACTTTTCTCATCATTTTGTTTGGCGGCTGAATTTCAGGTGCTGTAACAGAAAGCTGTGAAATCAGCTTAGAGGATGCAGGATACATATTATTAATAAAGAATATCTCCACATCCAGAGGAAGTTCTCTGAAGTTCCCCAAAGAATCAGAGATCTATAAAACAAGTGGAACACACACACACACACACACACACACACACACACACACACACCCCACCCTGGAGGGAAACTTTATCAAGATGAAAAGAAGCAAGGTAAATTATTCACTAAATTATTTGATCAGAACAGATGGATAGAAGAGACTGGTTACTTGCCTCGCTAGTTACAGGGACTAATGTTCTGAGGATTCATCTACTTAAATAAATCACAGATCATCTGAGAATTCCAGGGCCATTCTTGGACCAGCCTCTTTCTTAAGGTAATTTCATCAAAATAAAACAGAATTACATCTCTGCTGCAAATGGGGGCTTCGAAGTGGGGTGGAGGTGGGTGTTTTGAAGACATACCGGGCTGTGCTGGGGCTATTCCTGGGCTGTGCTGGGGCTATTCCTGGCTCTATGCTCAGGATCCTAGTTGAGATCTGGGAGCCATATGTATGTTTCAGGACATTTAACTATGGTGTACTGAGTGCAAGACAAGTACTTTAACCTCTGTACTATCATCTGGAACTCAATTGAAAACTTGAAAAACATTTTTCAGGTTAACCAGACAAGAAATGAAAATGAACTTCAGTGACTGAATAGATGAGCAAGTGGGGGGCCTGTCTGTGTAGGCTATTGACTATTCACTGACTATTCACCCATTACCACAAGAGGTTCATAATTTTCTTCTGCATGTTTTCAAGCCTAGATATCTCTCTTATATGAAAAAACTCAGTATTTTAATACTGGCACATGGTTTGTTTAATACACACTTTTTTTACATGTAAAAACATGGTTTCTCTTTGGGTGCAGCTTCTTAAACACATACTTTGACACCAGCTTAAAGACTAACCTTGACCTTCATATTCATATTGACTGGTAACCTTACAAGTTCATGGTAGATAAAGAGAAATATTGATGGCAATATTGGCTCCCATCTCCAGGGTCAAATAGCTAGATTTGGGGGTGTAAGGGTTTGAGTCTATGAAAGATGGGCATAAAATATGGCAGGAGGAAAACTTTACTTTCTTCAGGGGAAAGCTATTAAGGGATGGATACATTCATGATAAACCATGCCTATGGGATGGAGTCTTTCGGATGAAAAGGACCAAGGAAGTATACATCCTTCACCTCGAGATTCCCCCGATTTCCTTGTCACCCAATGTCAGTCGACGGCCCTGAATCCAAATACCGGAGGAGCTCAGAGGCAGCAAAGACCATCGCTGTGACACAGAATCTCCTGCACCCTCACCAAGCTGTCTTCACTGGGGTCCCCTCAGAGGGGGACAGGTTGAGTTTCCCTCTGAGCCCCAACCAGAGCCCCGGCAGCTGAAAACCTCCAGAACTCAGCCACAGCCATGCTCAAGGCCACTCTCCACACTCTTGGACAAGCCTCACACATGAAGAAACCAACAGAGGAACCCAGATATGCAGGACCCGTGGCTGAGATCTCCAACTTAGCTCAGATTAAGCCTGGGCCTCCTCCACCCAGATCCCCAGTTTTCCAGTAGCTTGGCAGTCACACCCACAAACTGCCCCCAGTGCCATGTAATGTCATTAATGGCCAAGATCTAGAGACTATAAAACAAAGCTCCTGGAAGACAGCAATGCAGAATCTCACATGGTAGAGCCTGGCAAGCTACCCATGGTGTATTCAATATGCCAAAAACAGTAACAGAAAATAGCCCTCATTACCCTGAAAGTGACAGGGACGAATGGAGACGTTACTGAGGACTGCTTGAGCAAATCAATGAGCAGCAGGATGACAGTGATACAATGATGGGATGGAATGAGTATGTAAGTTGCTGTTTGGTGAACTTAGTCTTAATGTCTAGAATATATTAATTTATATGTAATTATGGCCAACTTATTGATTTTGATTAAGATTTATTATCACGTTTAACTGCTCCCAAAAAAAAATTTAGCAATTTTACTGAAGTTTAAACTAATTTCCATGGCATGCAATTCACTTCTCTATAGTGTATTATTCCATATACTTTAGTATATTCACAAGACTCTTCAACCACTATACTGCCTAAATTTAGAACACTTTTGTCTCCTGAAAACAAACCCCAAACACATTAACAGTCATTTTCTACTTCCTACTTCCCTGACCTAGGTAACCACTTAATCTACTTTCTGCCTCTACAGCTTTACCTATTCTAGACATTTCATAGAAGAGGAATAATGGCCATGAGTGGTCCTCTGTGATCGCTTTTACTTAGCATTATGTGTTCAAGTTTTCCTATGATGTAAAAATCTTAACATACTGTTTATTTTATTCTCCAGACAATATTTAAGTAAGCTTTGTGTAATCTTTCATTTGATTTCATTTACTTTTTATTTTCATTAGTTGATGGATGGATATTTAATTTGTTTCCACATTCTTACACTAAATATGTTTTTTAAATATATCTGCTTTTGTGTTTCTACCTTCAGCTCTAATGCATGCTGCTGCCATGAAGATTATACAACTGTTTTATGTAGAAATTTGTGTTTTTTTCCTCATAGGTGAAAATTGCTTGTTGATATGGTATATCAAGATTTTCCAAAGTGATGTACCATTTTACTTTCTCCTGTTGTAGAATGTACACTTCTATATACTTGGTTCATTGCTTTATTGTAATATGTTTGCAAGTTTCGATAACAGGGTAATGATCAACTTTTGAGTGAATTGACACTAGTTGTCTTTTGTTCTATTTCATGAAAGAATTTGCGAAGAATAATTTCAATTTAATTTGAATGTTTGGCAGAAGCAAAACTTTTTCACTTGAAATGCTTCTCCATCTGGACCTGGACATGCCTGGATTAACTCAGTATCTTCATATTTATATGACTTTTGGATTTTCTATTTTTTCTTGAACAAGTTTCAGTAATTACTATCTTTTTTAGGAATTTTACATTTGTATCTAATATCATACTTAATATTCTGTTTTTATACTATTTTAATAATTTTATACCAGTAATCATATCTGACTTTCATTCCTGTTTTAGTTTGTTTAATGTAAGATTCATACTCTTACTAAAAATATTTGTTTAACAATTTATTTTAATAATTTCTTTATCTTTAATATATACCTAGAACAAATTCAAGATTTAATTTTGAATTTTTATTGTAACTAAATATACATACCATAAAATTTGCCTTCTTTTTAAATTTTTTAGGAGTTGAACCACACTGGGTGGTTCTCGGGTCTAACTCCTGTTTTTGAACTCAGCAAAACAGAGATTTTATAAATATTCTCAGAAGAACAGGGGTATTTTAAATCATGTCACTTCAGACAAATAGGAAAGTTTGAGGGTGTTCTAAAAGTTTGAGGGTGTTACCTTTTTATTTCTTTTTCCTTTTAGTGGATAATCTGTAAGGAAGAAACAAAATCCCCTGTAAATGTTTTGTACAAAGTCCAATATTCTTTGTCCAGATTTTAGATTTCTCAGAATAAATGACATTTGCAGGTTAAAAAAAAAGGAATGATTCTCAGGAATCACTCATGGAAGACTCACAAACCATATAGATTGCTGGGGATAGAACCTGGGTCAGCCATATGCAAGGCAAGTGTCTTACCTGGTGTATTTTTGCTCCACCCCCTTAAATTTTTATTGGAGGAGACAGTGGTTTGTAAACTATTATTAGAAGGAACTTATGTGTGATGTGTTACAGCCTTCTTTACTTTATGTGTAATGCTTGAACGCATTTAATATGTGGATAATATTGTCCTACTATCATCAGCATCTATCTGCAGAACATTTTCACCATATAAAACAAAAACTCTATATCAATTCAACAATAGTAGCCTTTCCTTCACTTCTGAGACCAGGGAAGCCACTATTTTATATTTGATCTTTATTATTTTGGCTACCTTAGAAACCTCATATAAATGGAACCATATGGTACTTTGTGATTGGCTTATTTCACTCAGCAGAATGACAGGTTTATTTATATTTAGTAAATGTCAGAATTTTCTTCTTTTCAAATTATGAATAGTATTTCATTATATATGTTCTATTTTTTCTTTATTCATCATTCATCGGTGGACACGGATTGTTTCCACATTTAGGCTCTTATGACTAATGCTACATAAGTGTTAAAAAATATCTCTCCAAGAGCCTGTTTTCCATTCTTTTGATTACATATCCAGGTGGGACTGCAATCATATGGTAATTCTATTTCTAAAATTCTCAGATCCTGTCATTATGTTTTCTACAGCAGCTGTACCCTTTTACATTTCTGCCAATAATGCACTGGCGACAATCTCTCTTGCGAACATATGATTCTCTGTTATTGTTCTTTAAATTTATTTTATTTTTAAAATAATAGCCAGGTATAAAATCATATCTCATGGTAGGTTTCACTTGCATTAATCCAATGGATGGTAATGTTAGGTTTTTTATTTCTTGGTGCTTTTGTAACCATGAAGGTCTAGTTCTACTGTTGCCTGAATTCCAATTAAACGAGAGACCTAGTGAGGAGTTGAGAAAGAGCTTTACTGGCAACCATTCAGCAGGTGGAAAGATGGTAGGCTCCTCTTCTCAAAGCAACCATCTTTTCTGCAAGGCCAGGAGAATGAGGGTTTGTTTCTATCAAGAAAGGACAGGAAGAAAGGGTAGCCAGTAGGTTAATGGGAGCCAAGATGAATAGCAAAGTTACCCCCTAGCTTGCCTCTCTGGGGCACAGTTCATCTTATCTAAAAACCTAAATACTAAATAGAATGAAAGAATAGACTTTTTTGGGGGAGTAGATAAAACTGAGGGCAAGCTGTCCTTATTTATTTTCAGACTGGAGGTCTTTTTTTTTAAGCCTCATTTCTGTGGCTTTTAAAAGTCTATTTATAATGTGCCCCAGACTGCATTCTAGGTTCAGCTTTCCTGTGGATTGGTTGGTTGATATTCTTGGATGTTAATATTCATAGCTCAGTCTAATAGTCATTGGCTTTTCACATGCTTCAACCTAGGGGTGTCCATACTAATCCCTCAACTTGATCACTTTTCTCCAATTGCTTTCTTTTCATTTCTTAGATTTTCAGAGAGATGGAGAGAAAGAGACAGAACCAGAGACAAAGAGAGAGAGAAAGAGAAAGAGAGAGAGAAAGAGAGAGAGAGAGAGAGAGAGAGAGAGAGAGAGAGAGAGAGATATTCCTGGTGCTCTGTACTCTATAATCTTCCCATAATCCTCTCTTGAGTACATTTTGAAAGTAGTTTCCACCAGTAATAACATATAGCATAGCATACAACATTGATTGTGTTTGACCATTTATAACATGGCATCATGTTACACACCTCATTGTTTCTTTTACCCTGGATATGTCTATATCAAATGTTGTTGCAAGTAATAATTTCTATTAAACTGTGTAATTCTTTCTTAATACCCCTCATTTTAGTTTTTGTTCTTCTTTGATGACTTTAGTCCTACTTTAATGTTATTATAAAACAATTCCAGTGTGAACTAGTACACATCTTCTTATGCATATGATCACAGGTTCCTCGAAGGACATATTTGTACAAGTAGAGACTACATACACTGGAGAAGGCTGATTATTTTCCATGCACTAAATATCGCAGCATTACGTTCAAAAGCATTGGTAGCAACTTGTGTTTTTCCAGACACCTTTATTATGCACCTGAAATTGCAGAATTGTCATTTTCAAAGATGTACTCTTTCTAGAACAGAATGCCCACTTGACATTTCTGCCATTATTGGAGTGTTGTTAGACTGTCCTGTCCAACAGCATGTTTGGTACTAGTCATACATCTACTGAGAAGTTGACATGAGCTGAGGGCAATTACAGAACCGCAATATAGTGCATTTACAGTTTAATTCTAAACACACATAGCCACATGTAGTTAGGGACTATTAGAGTGGAAAGCAGAGTTCCATGGGGGTGAAGGGGAAACCTTTCAATGCTAGTAATTTATAGGAGACAACTGAAGAAATGCAGTGAATGTGGTCAATATTTGGAGAAGAGAAAGCATTGTAGCAAGAGTTAGAGTTTATTTGGGAATGCAAGTCTTGAATAAGGACTAAGGCTTATGCTGGGATATAAATATGAACAAAGCGGTCTGAGTTGGGAACTGTAGTATAAGCCACTAAGCATATGTACATGACAGCTATGTATAATCAAAATAATAATTTATCACACAATACTAACTAAAAATGGAGATAATACAGTAACTTAGTATTAATGCTCACAAAAGTGTAAAAAAGTAGTAGAGAGACATGTGAAAGTGTTAGAATGGAGACTTTAAAATAACTCATTCTTTTCAAACTGTCTCAAATTCTTTGTGTTTTCTTCCTTTTGAAAGATTAACTTGCAGATTTTGTGGCTTTATCAGAACAGATACTTTGCTGAACAATTAAGAATAAGATTTATCTATAATAACTTGTTGATTTTCAAGAGTTGAAAAACTTTAAACATAATCTGATATGAATAGTAGAACTTCTAAATAAAGGATCGCGCACATAGGGAGATGCCGAAAGATCCCTCTCTGTGTGCATGCTCCAGCAAAATCTTGTTATGACACATTTATGGATTGATTATTCTAAATTTCCTGCTATGAAATTAGTCAATACAAAGTGTGAATTATTTGGAAAGCAAAGTTTTTGCCTCCCTCTTTTTTTTTTTTTCAATAAGAACACAAAGCAATGACTTCTAATTCTCCTTTCAGGTTGGAAAATGAAAAGAAAAACTCACCTATAATAGGAAGCATATGTATTAATGAATTGATTTAATTTTTCCCATTCTTCTTGGTCTTTGCATATGCAAGGGGAAGTAAAGATTTGATACACATTCCAGATGGTTAAAAGACAAAACCAATTGTCTTGATGCTTTTGCTGGAAAGAGCCCTGGGCACTAGCTGCTGCTTCAGTTAACCAAATAAGAGAGTAATTTTTGAAAAAAGAAATTAGTTAGCAATCTGAATGTAAAACAATAAACTTGGCCTGATATTCTACTTCATCCTTTATGATTCTAAATAATCATAAAGGTTGTTTCCTCAAAAGAAGAATATTCTTTAACATTATAAAACAATCTCATCAAAAAGAGAAGGGTGATTTTCATACATTATTATCATTGAATATTGAAATTCTACTGAAGTTTACAAATGTCCCCATAATGTCTTCTATAATGATTGTTTCAATGCAGAAATAAATGTGACCTTTGGCCTTTCTATCACTTTAAACTATGCCATTTTGGTACAGTATTACCTTCAAGTCTGTATGCTTGATACACTTACAGATGACAAGCAAGGTATTATTCTCTTTTTTCTGTTTTGCTCTTTAAAAAATGTGCAACATATTTACTCAATTTAATGCCTTATAATTGGCTTCATATTAGTCATATTTTATCAAGAATAACTTATTTTTTCTTGATGTATCTTGACATTGCATTCTCACAGAATCTGTGGAGTTTTGTATTATTCTATGTGTCTTCACATAGATCTTCCACTCAACCAGCTATGTCTTAAAATGCGTTGTTTATTATAAATTGATGCTTATAAATAATTGTTCTATTTTTCATGGCTCCAATGATCCAGAAGCCTCCCCAAACTACCTTTTCTGTTTAGGTTATTGGGTTCTGTTAATTAATATTATCTAAAAGCAAGTCTTTTTTGTTCCATTTACTGTATAAACTAAAAGCCTTTTCCATTTGTGGGGCTGGAGTGATAGCACAGCCAGTAGTGTGTTTACCTTGCATGCAGCAAAACTGGGTTCGATTCCCAGCATCCCATATGTTCCCCTTAGCACTCCCAGGAGTAATTCCTGAGTACAGAGCCAGAAACAAACCCTTGTGCATCGCCAGGTGTGACCCAAAAAGCAAAAATTAAACAAACAAACAACAACAACAAAACACCTCTCCCATTTGGGTTACAGTCATGCTTTACTTTTGGAAAAAATCAAATCTTCATTATAATGTCTCTATTATTTCATCTCAGTTAAATTTTAGAATGTGAAATAATTGAGGCTAATCCTTTCGTATTACTGGTGGTTAAAAAAAAACATACCCAAGAGAAATTAAATAAATTACCTGGGCTTGTGTATATAAGGCTCCAAAACAGTACACCTATTGTCAAACTATCTGCAATTAAAGCATGGCTCAATTTGAGATTATGGTCACATGATAAACCTTTATGCATTATCTCATATACATAGTATTTCTGTAAAACTAAAACTAATTATCTCCTGGGGGTGAGGGATGGGAGATGGAATGGTAGGAGGGAAACCGGAGACACTGGTGCTGAAGAATGTACACTGGTGAAGGGATGGGTGTTAGAACATTATATGACTGAAACCTAATCATCAACAGCTTTGTAATGGTCTGTCTCAGTGATTCAATTAAAAAAATAACAAAAAATGTATTATTGACTTCTTCCTTTGAGAGATGAATTCAGTTACTTGCCTGCATCAAAGTCTGGCCATTGAAGGCAATACAGCTGCCTCCTGGCTGATGGGAAGAATTTAGAATCATAGCCTGGTGAAGCAGAGAGACCATATGAATCACTTCTTCATGTGGAAGAATTTTATCTGAGAGATACAGACAGCCCATGTTAACTTCAAATGCCCCAAAGGTGTTCTTTATAAATGGCAGATTTCCTGTTTCCGTTTATGGGACTGCCTCTTTTCTCTATTTCTTCTTGCCTAAGCACAGAGGACAACTCTTGCTTCATAACTTAGGTGTAGGCCATCAAGACTCCTCCCAACAGAGGTCAGCTGTACTTTGACTAACCTGTAGCTTCCTTTCTCAAGCAAGGATAGACTTGGAAAAGGGAGAGAAAAGCAAAAGGAGGGGGTGGATTTTGGAGTTAAGAAACCATATTCACATTCTGCATTTCCATTGAAAGAGTTATCTTTGACTTCCTGCTAAACCAGGGACCCTTCTTAAACATCAGTTAAATGGGTGAGAAGATGCAAGTGTTTCCCACTTGAAGAGTAAATTTTTTGTGCAAGTAGATGCCCTTTGTTCTCCTACACTTTTGCCTACACTGGCACAGATAATCCAGAATTTAGGGCTTCTGTGATCTTATATATCTGCTGCTTAGCTCAAAGTTAGCTAGCATTAAATGCTTAAATAATAAATGAGTCCATTATATTTAAAAACTTTATAAATTATACACTGTCATATGAGTGATGGGCATGATTACTGAATAAAGATTGCTGAGTCTAAAATATTCAACTTTTCATTAACATATGTTTCACATATAAATACACTTTTTGAAACTTAATTTTTTTTATTGAATCACCATGTGGAAAGTTACAAAGCAGTTACACAATGCTCAAACACCCATCCCTTCACCAGTGCACATATTCCACCAGCAAGAACCACAGTAAACCTCCCCGCCAATCCCCACCTCCCCAGCCACCCACCCTGCCTGTGTAGCTGGTAACTATCACTTTACTTTCTCTTTACTTTGATTGCATTCAATATTTCAACAGAAAACTCACTATTATTGCTTGGAGTTCCCCCCTCCCACCAACGTCAGACCTGCTGGAAAGGAAGCATTTGATAATTTGTTTTCCATTGCTGAGAATGAAGAAATATGAGGTCGTGAGGCTACAATAGCGGCCACGAGGTTTTGGATTTCTGTATTTTAGTATTTTAATAACTAAGTCCAGAGAAATTTCTGTGAGAAGTTGCATCATTGCAAGCTCATACCTCTCTGCTACTTTATATTCCACATATCAGTGCAATCTTTCTATGTCTCTCTCTTTCTTTCTGACTCATTTCACTCAACATGATACTTTCCATGTTGATCCACTTATATGCAAATTTCATGACTTCATGTTTTCTAAAAGCTGCATAGTATTCCATTTTGTAGATGTACCAAAGTTTCTTTAACCAGTCATCTGTTTTTGGGCACTCCGTTTTTTTCCAGATTGTAGCCATTGTAAACAGTGCTGCAATGAACATAGAAATGCAAATGTCATTTTTACTATACCTTTTTGCCTCTCTGGGATATATTCCCAGGAGTGGTATTGCTGGGTCAAATGGGAGCTCAATTTCTAATTTTTTGAGAATCGTCAATATTGTTTTCTAAAAGGACTGAACCAGTCTGCATTCCCACCAGCAGTGAAGCAGTGAAAATCAACTTTTGGGTGTTGATTTTATAGCCTGCAACTTTACTATACAAGTCTATTGTTTCTAAGAGTGAAACTGAATTTTTACTCTTGGAATTTTACCAGTATATTATAGGTTCTCAATGAATATGAATAATCAGATAAACATATATGGATGGAGGAAAAAATAAACTATTAATAGGTGTTGATGAATTAGGTTATTCTAGACGAATATTTTATGCCTTGCACAGATTGAAACCCCTGAGAGTTTCATGTAAATTAAATGAAGAAACTACTTGGCCAAACACATATTTCAGATGGATGAAAGAGGTGCCAGTTCTTCAGTGGAGGAGATTGTTTGGATGTCATAATGGAGAGGTTAGACTCACTCAGTTTGTTACATATATGAGAAACAGTGTGATTTTTTCCACTGGTAATTTATGCAATTATTTTTGAAATATATTGTAGAACAAAGTCCGATTTTTGAATCATGGCTTTAAAGTGTGTCTCCATCTGTACACATCCTTTATCTCCAGCCTCATTTGGCATTATCCGCTCAGTCCTCTTTTTTACATATGGTCATGAGTTGAATATTTCTCCTTCCTTGGTGTTGTTCTTCTCTTGCAAAATTGAAGTATTAATTACTTCTCTAGCTTTTCCATTGGATTTCTGAGACTCAAATATCCAAAGCATAATATTTAATTAATTAAATCTCATTCATCAAAAATTTACTGATTATTTGAATTATGCCTAAACCAACAAAGGCTAAAAATAAATGAGTTACAATACCTCACAGTGAAAGAAGAAAATAATATAGCTCTGTTTCATAAAATATTATAACTGCTATCAATCTGTATTGTAGATATGGTTAGCACAAGATTATTATCTTTATATGATATATTTATTAACACTCACTATAAAATAATCTTGTTGCTAGTATTAATAAAGTTCAGAAGTCACAGTATATATATTCATAGATCATATTTATTTTAGCACAATGACTAGATGATAAGTAAGCAAGTGGGTGAATAATATAATTGTATTTGGAGACAAATGCCATAAAAATATAGAGAAATGAGGTAGATATTCATGGGATATTTGGAACTATTGAGATGTGTTAGAGAAGAAAGTCCTCTCTCATAAGGAAATCTTTGAGAATGTCTAATAAGGAGGAGGTTAGGCTTATAACAAATAATGAGAGGAGGACAGAGGCAATTGAAAGTGAAAGGTTCCCAGGCAGGAATGCATGTGTGAATTGCACAGCTGGTAGGGGGTTTCCTTGCACGTGGCTGACCTGGGTTTGATTCCTCCCGTCCTCTTGGAGAGTCAGACAAGCTACCTAGAGTATCCTGCCCACACAGCAGAGCCTGGCAAACTACCCGTGGTGCATTTGATATTCCAAAAACAGTAACAACAAGTCTCATAATGGAGACGTTACTGGTGCCCTCTCGAGCAAATCGATGAGCCAATCTCACTTGGGTTGGGGATAATTAATATTCCTTTATTGTTTTATTTATAGTTTCTTTTTAATAAGTGATGAAAAGTACTCTTTCATACACCTATTTATCATTCATATGTCCTTTTTGATGAAACATCTGTTCAACATTTCCCCAGTTTTTAGAATTTTTTTGTTTTTTTTATTGTATGTATGTTTCTTGGATATGAGCCATTTGCAACATGGATGGTAAGCATGTATTTTATCCTTATCTGTGGGGTGTTCTTTTTTCAAGCCATTATTTATTTTTCTGTGAAAAAGTGTCTATATTTGATATAGTTCATTTGTTTATTTTATATCTGTTTGCTTAGTTAATAGCATTGAGTCACTGAAGCCTAGAGAGTCAATATCATGTAGAGCTCTACCTATTTCTGCCTTGATATAATTTATGGATTTGGGCCTAACAATGAGGTCTTGAATCCATTTTTAATTAACTTATGGAGTGAGATAAGGATCCATGTTATTCTTTATTTTTTTCTGGTATTCTGATAACCAATTTTTCCAACACCATTTGTAGAAGAGGCATTGATTGCTCTATTTCATATACCAAATCCTTCCTTGAAGATTAACTGTCTACATGCCAGTGTGACTATCTCCAGGTTCTCAGTTGTATTTTGTTCATCTAAAAATCCTCTCCTTATTCTTCTACCACTTGATTTATATAGATTTTTAGTATAATAGAAAGTTGAGAAAATAAAAGCCTCTCATTTTTTTCCCTAAGGTTGTTTAGACTACATGGAGTTTTATTACCCATAAAATTTTTAAGAAAATTTGATTTGTGTTCTTGAAATTAGAATTTCTATGTGCAAACAATGAAGTAAAATAAAATGGAAGAAATTGAGGTCTTTGACTTATCTTGCCTTTGTATTCAGGGAAGGCTCCTGATATGTACAAGAATCATGTGGAATGCAGGGGACAGAACATAAGCTACCCTACCCACTGTATTAACTCTCTGGCCCCAACAAAAAAAGTTGTTTTTAAAATCCCATTGACAATTATGCTTGGCCTGCCCGCTTCTCCAATTAAAAACCTGGAATCAACTTAACAAAGGAGATAAAATATTGTATTTTGTATTGTATAAAAAGTGAAATGTTGTGTGAATTCAAGTGTAGATAAATGTTGTGTGAATTCAAGTGTAGATAACCTTAGAGTTGTCATTATGTATCAGACATCTTCCATCAGTGGGTTCACATCTTCCTCCTGTCTCTTGACAAGTGTGGTGATTCCCACATAGAATTTGACTCAAAGGTGTTGAATCCTTACTGACGCCATCCATCTCTCAAAGGAGTAACAAGGGATTTTGTTTTTCCCTAAATTTTTGTTCTATTATAAACTTCCCCGTACATTGTATCATTTTATTTTAAGGAATCCCATCAGCCATACATGTTCCAACAACCATCCCTCCACTAGAGCAATTTCCCAGCATTAATGTCCCTTATTTTCCTCCCAAGCCTCTCAAACCACCTCCCGTCCCCAACTGTCTCTGTGGTTAGGCACCTCTCTTATCTCTTTTGCTCTTTCTCTCATTTTAGGTGTTTTGGTTTGCAATACAGATGCTGAAAGGCATTCCTTTATTTATATTCCTTTACCTGATTTCAACATTCACTTCTATGTCCATTGCAGCACCATTCCCAATAGCCAGAATCTGGAAACAATCTGAGTGTATGAGGACAGACAGAACAGACAGATGGATAAAGAAACCAGGGTACATCTCCACAATGGAATACTATACAGCTGTTAGAAAAAATGAGGTCATGAAATTTGCATCTAAATGAATGTACTTGGTTATGAGTGATATGATTCAGAAGAAGAGCATTTAGTTCTAAGTTTTGTGTGGATAAATTACCAGTTTGTTAGAGTTGTATCAGAAATCTTCCACATCTTCCTCCTGTCCCTTGACAAGTTTACAAACCCTTGTCTAGAGTGATCATTTCCAACTACTGCTGTCATAATGGACCCTCCTCTGTCTTAACAAATGCATTCATTTGTGTTTTTTTTAGTTATGAAACTAATATACAAGACTAGGGAAAACAGGCCAGGAAGACTGGACAATGGCTGGAAACTACCACAAGGATGTGGAAGGTGGGGCGGAGGGTAGTTAAGCCTGAGGAGTGTCCATTATGACAACAGTAGTTGGAAATAATCACTCTGGGAAAGGGTTTTTAACCTACTAGACTTCAGGTTCAGTGTTCTTGCCACCATGTCACCCTGTATCTCCCTAAGTAGTCCTGGAAACATCATTAACAAATACGGCAACCTTGATATGAAGCAGAGATTTGTGATCTTTTCATAGAAAAGCCACATGACAAATATTTAGGATTTTGTATGTCTTTGGCTTTCTGTTCCTGATACTCCATCTGCCCTTGAGGAACTTAAGAAGACATAGATAAAATGTAAATGATGGGTCCAACAAATTTCCATACAAAAAGTAGGTGCCCAGTAGAATTTCTCTCATGAGCTATAGTTTGCTGACCCGTGGAACAATTTTTGCCATTTATAGCATATTAATACCATTAGTTTATCTAAGCTTGCCAGCCACTGAGTAAAGAAAACACAAGTGTCAGTGAGTATGACGTGAGCAACATTATATATACCCACACTCCACCCTTCACTGATTCCTTGAGGTCAGTGGTTCTATCTTTTCATGCTGGTGAGATAACATGCCTGGGCATAAAGATACAAAATAAATCATTCTACCAGGTGCTTGAAAGTAGAACTAAATGCTCATTTGGCCATACTTCTCTATTAAATCTGCTCATACCTCACGAATGGCAGATAATCTGAATTTGTTTCTCATGCAATAGTATGTTGAGCTATAAGCCATGACCTATGTCTCAGAAAATGTCATAGGGTAAGAATGGACTTTGAGATAAGAGAATGACTGAGAGTAAATAGTGCTGTCAAGAAGGTTGGGAAGATGACCACTTGCTCTCTATTTTTTATTTAATCTCAGAGATTAAGAAACCCAAGATAACACATCTAGTTAATTGTCTGTCAGCATCTGGCTAGTAGTCTGCTTTTGTGAGACTAAATCCTAAAATCATTGAGGAAGTCTGAGATCATAAACTGGCACCACAGACAGGTATATTTGGCTCAAATGAAGGGCAGATATGTGGCCAGGTCAGGTGGCCACTTCAGAATGCACAAATGTGGAAAGTGGAAGATGCCTTTTGTTGTAGTCTTTCCAAGCTGCTCTAACTATGGACCATCAACTCTGTGGCTTATAACCAACAAGCATTTAATTCCCACTGTTTGGGAGGCCAGAGGTGTTCGGGCGTCACCTCATTCAGGTGAGAGTCCTCTTCTAGGTCACCCTTCTTTTGTGGCCTCCTGTGGCGAAAGACACCGAATAATCTCTGGCATATATATTTTTAAAAGAACAAAAGTCTCTTTCATAAGGCCTCAGGATGGAATCAGGCCCTCAAGACCCACCTAAAAGAGTTGGGATTTCAACAGATGGATTTGAGGGGTTTAGGTCACCTGCAAGCCATGGAGCATTGAATTTGCAGAACTGTTGGAACTAAATGGGAACAACTGATGATTTGTCAGCTACCCAACTGAGTACAGATAGCCACAGAATGGAAATTGTCAGGAGGAGATCAATTGTTTACAAATAAGTCAGTGGTCATTCCCTTAACTATTCTTTCATTTACTAAACCTCAGTTCAGCACCCTATAATGACGCACACCGGAACGCTAGGGGCGAGGATTCTTATTTCAGGGGGAAAAATGAACTGTTTTCAACAGTTGCTTCCAAACTCAAGCCTCTGAAGATAAGTGACAGGAAAGAATGATCATAGCTGAGACTTCTTATTCCATGTCCACTCTTTGATTTGGGTCTTAGTTTGCATTGTAAAAAAATGAGATTTGACAGAACAAGTTAGTACAGCACAGTTGTTATGAACTTGACCGCAGAGCTGAATAATGTTTTTTTTATTTGTTTATTTTTTAATTTTTCTATACTTATTTATTTACTTTCTTTATTTATTTTATTTTAATTTTTTATTTTTAATTTTTTATTTTAATGAATCACCATGAGATACAGTTAGAGACTTATAAATTTTCATGATTATGTTTCAGTCATATGATGTACAAGTACCCATCCCTTCACCAGTGCCCATTCTCCACCACCATATGATAATGTTCCCTCCTGAAAGTTTTGCTTTTGATTTCATCTCAGCTCCATCCTCATGGGACTAAATAAACATCCCTCTGGACCTAAGTTTTCTCATCTACAGAACAGATGTCCATTCCTGGGAAGGCTCATGTGAGGATTAGATGAATAATATAACTAGTACTTTCCATGGAATCTATTTGTTCATTGAGCATTAGCCATAGCATGCATATGTGAAGCTATAGAATCACCTGCTGATAAGCCATGACTTGGCTGTATTTCCACTCCTAATATTGTAGTGTTTTACTTCATTTGCATAACGATTGGTGATCAGTAGATAACTACTGAGTTTCTTAGAATTTTCTTCACAGAGACAGTGTTACTAATTCAATGGCACAAATGCCATGCTTAAACTCTCAGAGAAGGGTTGAGTATATGGATGTTTTATTTCTAAAAATAAGCTTTCTAAATACCCTCAGGTATATTCTATATCCAAAATAACTAATACCCTGAAAACTATTTAAATATCTCTATAATTCAACTGATGTTTTATAGAGTGTGGATGCTTCTCAGATCAAAATCATAGGATATGTATATGAAGTACCAGAATTAATAAATATCCAATGAATTAATATAGTGATTTTTTACTTGGAAACTATAATGTAGCTTCTTGGTGCCAAAATCCTGAGGTAATTTGAGAGAACAGAGACTAGCACCAGCATTTTTCCTGTGGGAGAATAGTTTAGTTCTTCATATCAAGAAGACATGACTGTAATGTGTCACTGTCACTGTCACTGTCGTCCTGTTGCTCATCTATTTGTTTGAGTGGGCACCAGTAACATCTCCATTGTGAGACTGTAATGTGTATTTTTAATATATACAGTAATGTTGTCATAGAATTGTAAGCATGTGTGTGTGGAGGGGTTGTCTATGGACACAGGAATGTAGAATTTTATTAATAGTTCAAGGATATACAACAACTTAAGATTGTAGAGAAGCTAGAGAATAAAATTTCTATGTTACAGAAATAAGAACTAATGATAGTAGCACCACAATTCAAGACAATGAAAAATAATGATCTTCCTACTTCAAAAATATAATAATCTACCTACTTCAGCTCTACCCTTTTCAATGTTCATAGCCACAACTTTTTTTTAAATTTTATTTTATTATATTGAATCACTGTGAAAAAAATACAAAACTTTCATGTATAAGTCTCAGTCATATAATAATTGAAATCTCTTCCCTTCACCAGTGCACATGTTCCACCACCAAGAACCCCAATTTACCCCCCTCCCACCCAGCCCCCACCTAAGGAGCTAATGATCTTCATTTTATTCTCTATACTTTGAATACATTCAATATTTCAATAGAGAACTCACTATTATTGTTTGGAATTTTCCCAAAAAAATCAGGCCTGCTGAAAAGGCATTATTTAATAATTTCTTTTCATTGCTGAGACTGAAGATTCTATGAGCTCGCACAGGCTGTGTGGTTTTGGATTTCTGATGTTTTAGTTCAGTTCACAGTCTAGGTGCACTTCTGTAAGAAGCCGCTCTGGGTGCCAAAATGGGTTAGAAGACCTCTTGGATCATAGTCTTTAGGAGCAGAGGGTCTGTTTCACAAGCAGCAGCTCTGGATCTTATCTGGGTTGAGGGCGTCATAGCCACAACTTTTAATCAAATACTGCATAATGTTTAATGAGCAATTTTTAATTAGTGATGATTCAATTTGTAAGTAATTCTGTTGAATGTGTTTATCATTATCAGTACTTATGATTAAAGTATATACACACATGCATAAACACTTAAGTACATTCCTCATAGGATACTTTCTTGAATACAACTAAAACTTTAGAATGTCTATCAAATATAGTGGCCAGGACTACTATGGCATAGCCAAAAGGCACTGGAACTCTCTTAGAGAAAAAAAACCTTAATATAGTAACCAGTTATCAAATAGCTCTGGAAAATAGGTACTTGAGACAAACTAAAAATAAAAGTTTAAAAATAATACACATTGAATTTTGAGTACTCAGTTCTAAGAACTTAAAAATCTCTATCCATTTGTCCCTGTCGAGTGCTAATGTATTCCAATGATATCCACTTGATCCAGGAACAGGAAGAGCCTTAAGCTGTTCACATTCAGGGTTTTGATGAAGAAGTCTGACCATCTCGTAGGTGGATGGCCACGCGGTCTTTTGATGTCCTATGGAATCCAATTTGTAACAGCTCTAGTCCAGCGGTCGTCTCTAAATCACATAACGTGTCTGGCCCATGTGATTTTTGATGCCTTGGCAAAGGAGACAGCATCCCTGATTCTTGATCATCATGGAGGTCGGAACTCCGGATTCCTTCTCTCACTTGAGTGAAACGTGATATTCCAAGCATAGCTCTTTCGATTCCATTTTGGGAGATCTGCATAACGTTCTCATCCTACTTTCTTAGGGCCCAGGTCTCTGAGACATATGTTAGTGCAGGAAGAATAGTGGAGTCAAAAAGATGTGTAGGGAGCCAGAGATTCTTCATCCTCTTAACTACTTCAATGCTCTTGAAGGTGTTTCACGCTGCTCTCTTCCTCCTGCACAGTTCTGACACCAAGTCATTCCTCATGTTGAGTTCTCGACCCAAGTACACATTGTTGCTGCATTTAAAGATGTCATTCTGTTGAGAGCAAATGGAATGTCAGGGAATAGTTTGTTTTTCATGAGCATTGTTTTCCCGAGATTCAGCTGTAGTCTGACTACACTCGAGGTCAAAGTCGGCCAAAATTTTGCTGCTTGGTTAATGTTTGGTGTTATGAGAATGATGTCATCGGCTAAGCAGAGTTGTTGTAGTTGCCAATTGTCAATCTTAACTCCCATTCCTTCCCATTCCAGTCATCACATGACATTCTAAAGGGTGGCACTAAAGAGTTTCCATGAAATGGTATCACCCTGCCAAACCCCGCTTTTTATGTCAATGATCACTTCCTTATAGAATGGTGAGGTCCTAGTGGTGAATCCCTAATACAGCTCAAGGAGAATCTTGATGTACTGAATGCCCTGTTCGGCTAGGGCTTCAATGACCGCTTCAGTCTCAACAGAATCAAAGGCCTTCTTTAAATCAATGAACATTAGACAGAGCGGCATCTTGAAATCTCGCGAAGCTTCAATGAGCTTGGTTACCCGGTGGATATTGTCAATTGTGCTGAATCTTTTTCAGAACCCAGCTTGCTCGCATGGTTATACTTCGTCTAGCGTTCTGCCTATTCTATTCAGGATGACTTAATTGAACAACTTGTAGAAGATGGACAACAGGCAGATTTGGCGATAGTTGCCAATGTCATGAATGTTTCTCTGCTTGTACAACAGAATGGTCCTGCTGGCTTTCTCTTGGGATGGAACCTTGCATTCAGACAGGTAGCGTGTGAAGAGCCGAGCCACTGTATTGATGAGTACTAGCAGCAGATTCTTCAGGTGTTCAGGTCTGACCTTTTCTGGACCAGGTGCTATACATGTCTTTACTGACAAAATGACTTGTCGGATTTCAGAAGGGAGGACATTGGGGACGACATATCCAGCCTGTGGAATTTGGTATGTTGGCAGGTGGACGTGGCTGTTGAAGAGATCCAAGTAGAAGTCATGAATAACCCTCTCCATTGCCCTTCTGGAAGATGTGACAGATCCATCAAGACGTCGGAGGGCAGTCATCTTCATCTTGTAGTTGGCGAAGGACAGGCAAGCATTGCAAATACTTTTCCCAGCTTCTGCCGCATCGGCCAACACTGATGCTCTTCTCTCTTTGAGGTTTTCCTTTATCACTTCTCTGCATAGCTTTGCGAATTCGGACATTAGCTTGTGATTGCCTGAGGCTCATGCCAAACCATGTTGGTGAGTGAGCTCGAGAGTTTCCAAAGACAGGCATCTGTGCATTTCACACTCTCAGCATTCATCTCGCAGTCATGGAGGTGCTGAACCAGTTGGTCATATTGCTCGTCGTTGTTGTCAAGGACAGCTTCTTCCCACATTATGGCAATAGTGCCAAAGAACTCCCCGTTGGTAGTCATTCTGGGAGTTCTCTTCTTAAACTTAAACTTTGCAGTTCTTTCTCCCCGCTCTTAGAAGTAGAATTTTGCATGAAGGAGACGGTGGTCCAATCCTGTTTGGAATTTTGGGACAACAGCGACATCGGTCAGAAAAAAACTTTGATTGAATATGATGTGGTCAGTTTCATTGTGGAACTGTTCACCAGAAGACTCCCATGTCCAACGTTTAGATTTGACCTTCTGGCACTGTGAGTTATCATGGATGGTCTTGGTCGACATAATGAACTCAGACATTGTCTTATCCTGTTTGTTCCATTCTATGCCATTGGTGCCATTGTGGAGTTCTTCGAGTGACTATCTTGCTCCTATCTTTGCATTGAAATCACCGACAATGATCTTGTAGAAGTTGTGTTCTTTATGGAACTTCTCTAGTTCTCATGTAGAACTTCTCAATTTCTTCTTCATCGTAGTTGGATGTTGGTGCATAGACGACAAAGATAGAAACTGTGAGCAGTGAGCCATATCTATTTAAGCGTAATCATCTGATTTGGGTTGTTAGGCATTTGAATGAATCAATGCTCTTGGCTTTGAATGAATTAAAGCTCATGTTCACAAGGACACCGATGCCACCAATGCCTCTGTTGTCGCATGTCCTGAGGAACAGTTCTTCTCCAGTGTCGATAATGGCGTAATGTGTTCAATGCCTTCTCATTTTGGTCAGACCAATGATGTCATACTTGACTTTCTGCGCTTGCATCATCAGGTCCTTGATGGATGCTTCCGATGCCAGCGTACTTGCGTTGGGAATATAGACAGTCAAATTATTCCTTCTTCATTTTGGCAGTCTAGTTCGTCCCCGAGATTTTTTCAGTCTCTCCTTGCTCATCATTCTGAATGCTGCCATATCGGGGGCTCTTTCGGTGTTAAGCGAATGAGGCCCATTGTTGTTACTTTTTTTGTATATCAATATGCCACAAGTAACTTGCCAGGCTCTGCCATGCGGGTGGGGTACTCTCGGTAGCTTGCCAGGCTCTCTGAGAGGGATGGAGGCTTTTAGGCTTTTCTATGCCATATATTGTATTATTTGAGTTTGAACCATGGTAATATCATTTTACTTTTAGTTTAAAGATACCTTTAGCCTCAGGAAGGCTAGATTAGCTGAATGACAAGGGGTGTTTCTTGTTTGTTTGTTTGTTTTTTGGCTCAGTTTTTTTAAAATTCTCCTTCCTTTCCAAGCAGAAGTCAGTACAATTTACTTTCCCTAGGCTAAAAATAAAAACAACTATACTGACATAAAGTGTCTTTTAAAATAACTACTGGATATTAGGTAGTATTACTGAATATTACTGAAATAGGTCACCACCATTTGTTATCTTACTATAGATAAAATTTGTCAGTTACTTTATTAGAAGTTATGACTCCTTAGATCTAGAGTGTATTTCATGACAGAAAAAAATTCTGGCAAATAACACTGGTGCTTGGTAAATATTTGTAGGGTGGACGGATGTCTGAATGAATGAGCTCTGAATCTAAATAGTACTTCTCCACCCAGGGAGAGAGTACAATAGAATAAGGTGTGGGCTTCCTAGATATCTGCCTGGCATATACAGGTCCAAGGCCAAAATACCTCATCTGCCCAGGAAGCATACATTTTACTTAATGGTAGGTAATTTAACCACATTTTTATATCAAAGTAAAAACAGGAGTATTGTGGAGTAGACTTAAAAATCTCATGAAATTTGAAGACAGAATAAGTCAGGGACTTCAAAGGAACATCATGCCCATCTCAGACTTTTTAAGGCTCTGCTCTCCGCCCCTGACACCTTCCCTCTCGCCCACAGCAGGTTCCCATCTATTTCACTGGAAACTGCTCAGAACTACTCAAAGACACTCAGCACCATCCTTATTAATAGAACTCACTGGTGGCAGGCACACAACGGGGGCCCTGGAACATTCCTAGACCACCCCTCTCTCTCAGAGACTGATCTCCACAGCAGCTAGCCTAAGTCTTCATCCAGGACTGTGGTGAGATCAATGGCTGATCTTCCTGTTTCTGTTTAGACATTCACTTCTCTGACATCCTGTTAAATATAAACCCAGAATTCCCAAGAATGACAATGAAATTCTCAATAAGTATTAAGAATTCCTTCTCATCTCTCTTGGCACTGCCAAACTGCCCTTTGGAGGCAAAGTTCTCTTTATTTTTTTTTAATTAGTTTATTTTTAATTAGAGAGTCATCGTGAGGGTACAGTTACAGATCCATACATCTTTGTGCTCATGTTTCCCCCATACAAAGTTCAATAACCCGTCCCTTCACCAGTGCCCATTCTCCACCACCAGTAAACCCAACATCCCTCCCCCCCTCCCCAGTCCCGTCTCCCCCCACCCCACCCTGCCAGTATGGCAGGGAATTCCCTTTTGTTCTCTCTCTCTCTGATTAGGTGTTGTGGTTTGCAATAAAGGTGTTGAGTGGCCATTGTGTTCAGTCTCTAGTCTGTATTCGGTCCGCATCACCCTTCCCCCACATGACCTCCAACCACATTTTACTTGGTGGTCCCTTCCCTGAGTTACCCAGAATGAGAGACCAGCCTCCAAGCCATGGAAACAATCTCCTGGTACTTATTTCTACTATTCTTGGGCATTAGTCTTATAGTCTATTATTCTATATTCAACAGATGAGTGCAATCTTTCTATGTCCGTCTCTCTCTTTCTGACTCATTTAACTTAGCATGATACTTTCCATGTTGATCCACTTATATGCAAACGTCATGACCTCATTTTTTCTAACAGCTGCATAGTATTCCATTGTATAGATGTACCAGAGTTTCTTCAACCGGTCATCTGTTCTAGGGCACTCGGGTTTTTTCCAGATTCTGGCTATTGTAAACAGTGCTGCGGTGAACATATAAGTGCATATGTCTGAATATACTTTTTGGCTTTTATGGGATATATTCCCAGCAGTGGTATTGCTGGGTCAAATGGGAGCTCAACCTCTAGTTTTTTGAGAATCGTCCATACTGTTTTCCAAAAGGGCTGAACTAGCCGGCATTCCCACCAGCAGTGTAGAAGGGTCCCTTTCTCCCCACATCCTCTCCAACAGCGGTTGCTTTTGTTCTTTTGGATGTGTGCTAGTCTCTGTGGTGTGAGGTGGTATCTCATGGTTGTTTTGATCTGCATCTCTCTGACGATTAGTGATGTAGAGCACTTTTTCATGTGCCTTTTGGCCATTCGTATTTCTTCCTTGGTAAAGTTTCTGTTCATTTCTTCGCCCCATTTTTTGATGGGGTTGGATGTTTTCTTCTTGTAGAGTTCAACCAGTGCTTTATATACCATTGATATTAACCCCTTATCTGATGGGTATTGTGTAAATATCCTTTCCCATTCTGTAGATAGTCTTTGTATTCTGGTCACTGTATCTTTTGTGGTGCAGAAGCTTTTTAGTTTAATGTAGTCCCATTTGTTGATTTCTATTTTTGCTAGATTGTTTAGTTCCGTGTCATCTTTGAAAATACCTTTATCTTCAATATCATAGAGGGTTTTGCCGACCTTGTCTTCAATGTACCTTATGGTTTGTGGTCTGATATTGAGGTCTTTAATCCATTTTGATCTGACTTTTGTGCATGGTGTCAGGTCGAGTTCTAAGCCCATTTTTTTTGCATGTGATTGTCCAGTTGTGCCAGCACCATTTGTTAAAGAGACTTTCCTTGCTCCACTTCACATCTCTTGCTCCTTTATCAAAGATTAGATGATCATACATTTGAGGTTGTGTGTGGGGATATTCCACCCTGGGGAAGGGAGGGAGGGAGGGAGGCAGGGAGGGAGGGAGGCAGGGAGGGAGGAAGGAAGGAAGGAAGGAAGGAAGGAAGGAAGGAAGGAAGGAAGGAAGGAAGGAAGGGAGGAAGGAAGGAAGGGAGGAAGGAAGGAAGGAAGGAAGGAAGGAAGGAAGGAAGGATGGATGGAGGGAAGGAAGAAAGGAAGAAGGAAAAATGGAAGGGATGGAGGGAGGGTGGGAGGGAGGGAGTGAGGGAGGGACTTCCCTAAGCTTTTTCTTAGGCTAGCCCCTTGGTGTACATTTCATCTAGGACTATATATTCTCTAGGTAGGCTATGGCTAGGCTCAGCAGGTAAACTGGTTACATGGCTAAGTATGAGCCCCACAATTGTAGGATATCATTGGGTTGTTCTTTCTCCCTGGTTCTGGGAGCTTAGGTTTATTGGGTTATACCATTCACAGTGCTCCTGAAGCAGTGCTATTCCTCTGTGTTTAGGTTTAACCTCTCTGTGCTCTGCTGCCCCAATTGGTTAATCACCGTTCCCCCAAAAGCAAGCAGTGCCTTTTGATTTGCCAAGGCAAATTCCTCAGAAATCTCTGACTTTTATTTGTAAGTGTACTCTTGCTTTTATCGTTCCCTTATATCCTTTTGCATAGTTTCTTTCATAGCAATGTCCTGTTTTTGTATAGACACAGGAAAACTGATACTGCTGTGCTTCTGTAACTTAGGAGTTGACTCGAATCACTTTCACTCCTGGGCATCCTTTTGCTTGACTTAAGCCTCAGTTGAAATTAGTTACTAGCATTCCAAAAGCAGGCTCCACAAAATAACAATTTGGGCCAATAATGAAAAGTTATGAAAAAGAATGATTATTCAACTATCAGGATAGGCAATAAAATCATCATGACCTAATAATAGTTGAAGCAAAACCAAACGAAAACACAGGATCATTTTAAACAATCGAAGTTAAAGACAGCACGAGCACTGCACTTTCAAACATGAAAATACAGTCCTCTTCAGACTAAGAAATAGTTAAAAAATTCTATTTGAAAAATTGAGCAAACCTCTGGATAAAACACGACATACTTTGCTCTATTGCTTATCACGTTATAAACATAAGCAGCAGAGAAAAAAGCAAACATGCACGGAGGAAGGCTAGCAAAGGTCTGTGCGATGGCTGGGGATGGGACTTCAATAGTGTATACCTTACCTGCAAGATCCAAGGCCTAAGTTGAAAACCTAGCACTGCCTCACCACACCACGGCCACAAATCCTATGTGTGTAGTTCAAGTCCAGTAGGTCCCCAAAATATTGCAGCGCAGGGAGAGTGGCCAGGTCCTTACCATAGCCCGCCCCACCCCATGCCAATTAGGATCACTCATTTGAGCCAGAAGCTAGATCTGGGCAGGCACTTTTCATATCTGTCCCAAGGTACATGCTTTGCAGACGCTGCTCTACGGATAGAGCTTGGATACGGGTATTGTATTCCTGACACTGCATCTATTTCTGGACAGAGTCTGTGCAAAACTTTGACACTGGAAAGAAAACATCTTGAGATGGCCCAAAACAAAAATACCAAAGTAACTACCATTGTGTACTAATAAAGTTGTTATCCACTGATTTCAGATTACCTGCCTCTTTCTTCGGCTCCCTTGGCCCTCTTCACATGCAGGTTGTTGTCTAAGGAATCCAAGAGCAACTGACGTTGTAGTCCAGCTACAAACCAATGACCAAGTGGACAGGGGAAAGCAGGAGAGGAACTATGGGAGCACCCCCACATGTGCAGAACAAACCCTGGCTTTAGGTGTTAAGTTGGTCAAGTAAGAAATAACAGTCAGTGGTTTTTGTGTTATGTGTTGGACACTAGAGGCTAAACTTGCATAATTAATTGACTCATCATGAGGTTTTGGATTTCTGTCGTTTAGTATTTTAGTAAATCTTATGTCCATGTAAATTTCTGCCAGAAATGGATGGCATCATTGCAAGCTCGTACCTCTCTTGAGGGGTCCTTACAATATGGCGGTTGCCACACCTTACCCGCCCCACCCCCCACCCCCCACCCCCGGAAAGGAAAAGCCGAGAAAGAAAAACCTTTCCCCTCCTGGTGCAGCATGGGGCTGTGGATGAGTTCACAGTCTAGAGACATTTCTGCAAGCAGCTGCAGGTACCAGCAATAGTTTTTCTGGCCTCCGGGATCATGGTCATCAAGCAACGGAGAAGCGGCAATCGTGTGGCCACTAGGGTCACATCTCGGCAGAGCACGGTACCGCTTATGCCCGTCCCGAGATCTCGCACGCATCCAGTTGCTGCAGAAACGTAACTTCTAAGCAAACTTAAATTCTCAAAAATGACAGAGAAGATATAAAAGTGTTCTTGTTGCTCCAGATGTAAGACCGGGATGTCAAATCCATTCTCTTTGAATGAAGCTAGAATAGGATAATGCTGACTTCTAAGTGTCAGCTTTGAATAATCAATTCAAAGCCATAAGCACCAGGGATATGGCTGTGGTATACCACACACTTCATATGTTTGACATCTGGTTTGATTCCTGGCACCATCACATACAAGCATACACCAAAACCCAAAACAACATGAACAAATATTTTTCAAAACTAGGTTTCCTGTGCATAGGGGCCAAACTAGCATCGAGTGAGGCTAGAGTGGTAGGAGACATGAGAGAAGCATAGATGGAAGAGTCACCCCAACTCTTCCTCCTTATCATCATCTTCCTCCTCAGCTGACACATTCCTTCGATCCGCTACAGGAATCGGGAGTCAGCCGTGCAGCCAGACGGCATGACTCCTTTCACGGCCTAAGCACTGGAACACAAATTTTGCGGTTGACTTGGGTGCAACATATGACCGTGGGAATGTCAGTTTCTCCACTACAAGTAAGTTGAAGGGAAAAGACCCATGAGCAGAGACAGACGAAGCATTCACTTCATTAAGTTTTATACAAGTACCTCGGAGACATACATGTGCATCAAGCACTTGGGGACAAAGATTGAGAAATCGTGCGTAGGGGTGAATAAAGCCTAAAGAAGCAGTAGAAGTTGGCATCCTGCCAATTCCAACGCCGAGCTCACTGCAGACCTGGATTCAGTCCATTTAGAGACATTAGTCGATGAACTGTAGTACTGTAGCACTGTTGCGCTGTTGACTTCAAGTCCCGCTCACGCCTGAGATACAATGACTTGTCGAAGATTCCTCACGGAGATGCATATTCACTGAGTGGCACTGTAGCACTGTAGCACTAGCATCCCTTTGTCATGGGTTTGCACTAAGCGGGCACCAGGAACGTCTCCATTGCGAGACTTGTTACTCTTTCTAGCATATCGAATACACCACGGGTAGCTTGCCAGGTTCTTGCGTGCTGGTGGAATACTCTCGGTAGCTGGCTGGGCTCTCCGAGAAGGGTGAGGGAATCAAACACGGGTCCACCGCATGCAAGGTGAAGGCCCTACCCACTGTGCCATCTCACCAGCCCTGGATAGCACAGCGGGAAGGCATTTGCCTTGCATGAGGCCAACCCAGCTTCGATTCCTACGTCTCTTTCGAAGAGCCCGGAAAAGAAGGAGAGCATCTCGCCCGTATGGCAGAATGTGGCAAGCTACCCGTGGTGCATTCGATATACCAAAAACAGTAACAAGTCTCACAATGGAGACATCACTGGTGCCCGCGTGACAAAATCGATGAACAACGGGACGATAGTGCTACAGTGCTACTGTGCTACTCAGCGAATATGCATCTCCATGACGAACCTTCTAAGTCATTGTACCTATGGTTTGAATTTGGTTGGTTTTCCACCGCACCTTGAAATCCTATGTACTCATTTGCATGCTCTAACACAAAGGAGAGTCCTTGTTGTTTCACTTCAAGGATGAAATCAGGTCTGTCCGTGGATACAGTTCGAGAGGACTGGCTGGGAATTGTATTTTGTGCCTCCGCTGATAGCTAAGACTTAGAGGTAACGTCTGTATCCATGGGCAAATAATTTTGATAACACGTTCTCAGCGTCCGATGGAGCAGTTGGGAATTTGGAATGGCGTGTTTGGGCTCCACTTTGGGAACCTGACGATTGGTAATGCCCGCTGGTAGTAGCAGTATGGGGCTGGCGCGTCCTGCTGGGTGGGAGCAGGCGTCCTGTAGTGGCACCAGATCTCGTGGTGCTGGAAGGGACAGGCTGCGTGGGACCGGGGTCAGCCGGGCCCTTCTTCATGACAAGCTGGTTGTTTGTGCTCCTCTTGGATGGGATGTTGTTGCTCGGCACCTGGGTGTTGTTGGTTGCCTGCCAGTTTGTGGTGCCTAAACAGGGGAGCTTGGGAGGCGGGGGAAACTCACCCCGACCCCATTGCCGGGGCAGTTGCAGAGGAGCCGGCGGTGGAGGTTGCTGCGCCGGAGGTTGCTTCCTCTTGCTGGCCCGCCTGCCTGCAGATTGTGGAGGAGCGCTCCCCGATGGACCTCCTGGAGGCTTCTGTCCTGAGACCTCGGGGCCTACCGGCGGACCGGGAGGGCTAGCCCGGGGCTTGCTGGGCCCTCCGTGATGACAAGCTGGTTTGTGCTAACACAAAGGAGAGTCCTTGTTGTTTCACTTCAAGGATGAAATCAGGTCTGTCCGTGGATACAGTTCGAGAGGACTGGCTGGGAATTGTATTTTTTGCCTCCGCTGATAGCTAGGACTTAGAGGTAACGTCCTGTATCCATGGGCAATTATTTGCCCATGGATACACGGGCAAATAATTCTGATAACTCGTTCTCAGCGTCCGATGGAGCAGTTGGGAATTTGGAATGGCGTGTTTGGGCTCCACTTTGGGAACCTGATGATTGGTAATGCCAGCTGGTAGTAGCAGTATGGGGCTGGCGCGTCCTGCTGGGTGGGAGCAGGCGCCCTGTAGTGGCACCAGATCTTGTGGTGCTGGAAGGGACAGGCTGCGTGGGACCGGGGTCAGCCGGGCCCTTCTTCATGACAAGCTGGTTGTTTGTGCTCCTCTTGGATGGGATGTTGTTGCTCGGCACCTGGGTGTTGTTGGTTGCCTGCCAGTTTGTGGTGCCTAAACAGGGGAGCTTGGGAGGCGGGGGAAACTCACCCCGACCCCATTGCCGGGGCAGTTGCAGAGGAGCCGGCGGTGGAGGTTGCTGCGCCGGAGGTTGCTTCCTCTTGCTGGCCCGCCTGCCTGCAGATTGTGGAGGAGCGCTCCCCGATGGACCTCCTGGAGGCTTCTGTCCTGAGACCTTGGGGCCTACCGGCGGACCGGGAGGGCTGGCCCGGGGCTCTGCTGGGCCCTCCGTGATGACAAGCTGGTTTGTGCTCCTCTTTGATGGGATGTTGTTGCTCGGCACCTGGGTGTTGTTGGTTGCCTGCCAGTTTGTGGTGCCTAAACAGGGGAGCTTGGGAGGTGGGGGAAACTCACCCCGACCCCATTGCAGGGGCAGTTGCAGAGGAGCCGGCGGTGGAGGTTGCTGTGCCAGAGGTTGCTTCCTCTTGCTGGCCCGCCTGCCTGCAGATTGTGGAGGAGCGCTCCCCGATGGACCTCCTGGAGGCTTCTGTCCTGCGACCTCGGTGCCTACCGGCGGACCGGGAGGGCTGGCCCGGGGGTCTGCAGGCTGCTCCTCTGCTGTGGACTTCCCTGGCAGCGAGCAGCAGGGCACAGCCCCCAGGGCCGCGCTGGGAAGAGGCCCCCCAGGTGGCTGGCCCTGTCTGGCCGGGGGCGGGACAGAGGGCTGTGGAGATGAGGCCGAGGGTGTCTGTGGGCCTGCCTGCAAGGCCTGGAGGTGGAGAGGCGGGCCGCGGGAGGACCTGGGGCCGTCGCCACTGGCCTGCAGGCCGCTGGACAAAGGCGCCTTGCCGCTGAGGGGCCCGCCGTGCTCCCACGGCCCCGTCTGGACGCCGACTTCCCGGTGTCCTGTGGGCTGGGGGTGGTCTCGGCTCCTCTCTCCAGTGGCCTCCAGTGTGCGCCTGGAGGGTTTGAGGGTCTGGAGGGAGCGCATCCGCAGGACACGGAAGTGGCGCCCCGCAGCGGGGATCCAGACGGGGCTTCGGTACGCAAACGTCACTGACCTCGACGGGGAGAGCACCAGCTTCTCCCCACGGCCCCCACATGCCGCAGGAACCCGCACAGGGGCGTTCGTGGCCGGTGGCAGGGCACACGGCCTCCTGGGGGTGATTTTGAAGGTGGCTGGCGGAGGCCTCCTCGGCCGCTGCGGGTGGTCAGCAGGTGGCGGAGCCCCGGGGTGCCCCCGGCCAGGGCGAGCGGTGGGCTGTCTGGACACAGGGAGCGGTCGGGTCTGGCCCAGACCACCCCGTGGGGCACGGTGGCGACTCTTTAGCAGGAGGCCAACTCGTGCTAGTAGGTTGCCCATTGTTTTCTCTGATCGACGATCAAAGCTCACGGATTACCGTAATAGAAACGCCAAGTTTCTGGGGCTTGTCCGCTCCGGGCGGTCAATATATCCCCAGGCAGCGATTGTGACGTCGCCTGGGGCGTGACGGGAAAGACCCTCGTGGCTTCTACCAAACCAGCGCGGGGCTCAGGGACCACGTCCGAGGGCAGAGGGCGGCTGCTCCAGGGGTGCCGGAGCCTAGAAGTCGTGCGGCGGGGAGGGGGGTCGGACCTGATCGAATCCGTGCAGGAACGCTGGGGGCTGCTCAGGTCTGTCGGCCAGAGCACACGTCGCTGAGCGTGTGCTCTCAGCGCCCACGGTCTGTGCGGGCCAAGGCCTGGGCGCCTGGCGCTGCCCCCTCCCTCGGTCCCGAAGGCCCGCCTGCTGAAGGCGGGGCCCAGACCCCAGATGCTGTGCTGGGTTGCTCTGCCCGGCCTGGAGCCACGTGTCCATCCTCCCAGGCTCACCCAGGCCTCTGAGTTTCCAACTTTCCAAGGAATGGATAAATTGCCCAGACCTAACCGGCCACTTGTTCTCCACTTCATTCTACAGATTTTATTTTATTTTGTTGTTTGGCGGGGACGGGTGTGTGTGTGGGGGGGGTTCTTTGCTTTTCCTTTAGAGCATTACAAAGCCCTTCGTGATTGAATTTCAGTCATACAGTATTCCAACATGCATCCCTTCACCCGCGTACATTTCCCCCCGCACCAATATCCCCAGGTTCTCTCGCAGCACCCCACCCCACAGCCCCTGGTCCCTTGCCTGCCCCTTGGGCAGGTGCTTTACAGATTTGATTTTCAAACAACTGAAAGCATGTCATTCCATCTTCAACGTGCCCCTAGGTCAACACCAGTGGTCTTTGGTCTAGCCAGGACAGGAACCTAGTCTGTGTTATCTGACCGGTCAGGGCTGTGGAGCAACTATCACATGCCCGTCCTTTGTGTCTCTTTATCTACTCTAGTGGAACAACACTGGAGAGATAGTACATGGGAAGGTGCTTGCCTTGTATGAGGACAGTGCAGGTTTAGTCCCCGCCATTTCTGCTGCGGTATCCTGATCCCTGCCAGGAGTGTTCCCTGAGCACAGAGCCAGGAGTAACCCTGAGTACTGATGCATCTGGCCCCAAACCAACAAAGTCACTTCAGTAGTGGAAGAGTGTCATAAGAAGCACAAAGTGGGCGTGGTGAAATCTTCACAGGATGCTATTGGGAATTCAATATGACTCTATATGTTCTTCTGCACCTCGTTCTCTGGCTTAGTTCACTGGGATCTTTCATATGGCTGCTACTGTCTATTAAGGCATATGGCAAGCGGACGTTCGGGATCCAAAAGTCATACTGAACAGTAAGAATCATTGTAGTGGTCGGAGAGAAAATCAGCAGGTACGGGTGTTTGCAATCCTGAGCAATCTGAGTTGATCCCTGGGTTCCGTAAGTCAGGACCCAAACCAGGAAAAAGCCCTTGGAGTTAACAATCTTTGTCATGTTGGACATTGGTCATATATGAAATTAGTGTTAGACCTTTATTCATGAGATTTCTTGAATCAAATGGGTGAGGAGATGTTGACATCCACACACACTTTGAGGAATGGAAAATCATATTAAGTTTTGCTCATATCGAAAATGATTTTGAAAAGTAGGGAATACTCTCGGACATCGTAACCTCTCCATGATAAATGTATATTTACAACTATAGATTTAAATTCCAATTTCTTGCTATCCTTTGAGATCATTCACTAAGGAATAATGACTTCATTTTGCATATAAGTGGATCGGCATGGAAAGTTTCATGCTAAGTGAAATGAGTCAGAAAGAGAGAGACAGATCTAGAAAGATTGCACTCATCTGTGGAATATAGAATAACAGAATAGGAGACTAACACCCAAGAATAGTAGAAATAAGTACCAGGAGGTTGACTCCCACACTTGGAAGCTGGCCCCACATTCTGGGAAAAGGGAAGCTCAGATAGAGAAGGGAACACCAAGCAAACTGTGGTTGGAGACCACGCGGGGGAAGGGTAAAGAGTGCTGAATGTAGACTAGAGACTGAACACAATGGCCACTCAACACCCTTATTGCAAACCAGGACACCTAATTAGAGAGAGAGAACAAAAGGGAATACCCTGCCAAAGTGGTGGGGGGTGGGGTGGGGTGGGAAGATGGGATTTGGGGGGGTGAGAGGGATGTTGGGTTTATTTGTGTGGAGAATGGGCACTGGTGAAGGGATGGGTTTTCGAACTTTGTATGAGGGAAACATGAGCACGAAAATGTATAAATCTGTAACTGTACCCACACTGTGACTCATTCATAAATAAATAAATTTTTTTTAAAAGATCCCTCAAAACACACACTTTTGTGAAGAGAGAACCATACTTCTAAGTATTGTGATGAGGGAAAATTTAGGTATTACTGGTGAACCCTAGTTAGAGCAGATTAGGAAACTGTTCCTGATGAGGTAATCCTTTAAAGAATTATATTCACAAGGAAGAAGAAAGCAAATACAAAGGTCCAAAGCAGGAAAGAACTTAGGTGTTCCAGTAGCAGATGTGACAGCTGAGGGTGCGATATTTTTATATGAAATAAGCTTGGAGAAATAGCTGGAGTCTGGTCATTCAGTCCCGTGTATAGTGAACTCAGTGCAGTTATTTTCTAAGTAAGGTTTATGTCTGAAAGACTAGATGCCATAGTTTAGTCGAGTTGAAAATTATTACGCTTTGGTCTATATCAGACATTCTCAAACACTTGGCCTGCTGTCTTTTTTTTTCAGAAGCAAAATAATTCAGTGCCCCCTGAATAATTTTAAATAACTAAGTGGAGATGTCTATATTCCCATTTGTACCCTAGGCTACTACTAACGTCCTAGATCCTTCCAGCAACCCAGGGCTGCAGTATCTTCACTTTGGCAAGTTTGGGTCTAGATACACATTTTCAAGTGGTTCATGTTGACAGTGTGCATGTGAGTTCTAATTCATCACTATGTGCCATTGATGATGTTTCTAGCAGAATTGAGATCTGGTTAGCACTACCTGAAAAATTTGCCTCTTTCCAACACCCCCACTCCCCAACTCTTCTCTTTCTTCCCCATCCCAAGGGTTTCTGCTCTCTGCCCAAGATTGAGAACCTCTGTTCTATCTCTAGAAAGCCCAATTCAGTCCTTAGTGAGGAAGCCTTGGGCATAATTACCACACCATATTGGATGGAGTTCACACAGCAGACAACAAATCATAGAGAGTACATGATATATATATATATATATGCTTTTACATATATATGTATATATATACACATATATCTCTCGGAGACCCCAACAATTACTGAGAGTATCCCGCCCGCACGGCAGAGCCTGGCAAGCTCCCCGTGGCGTATTCGATATGCCAAAAACAGTAAGGATAGGTCTCATTCTCATGACCCTGAAAGAGCCTCCAATCTCTGGGCAAGATGAGTAAGGTGAGGCTGCTAATCTCTCAGGGCTGGGAGGAATAGAGAGGCCTCTGGTGCCCTCCCTAGTACATTGACAAACAACAGGATGATAGTGATAAAGTGATTACTCAGTCCCAGACACACATTCTTTCTATTCCTTAAATACTGTTTAAAACCTTTGTTGATCTCTTATTTGAACATTTCACCTCTTTCTACAAATCTTCTCCATCTTCTTTCCTAACTCAACATTCTAATTATTTGATCCATTTCATTTTATTTATATGCTCATGAATAAATATTATGAGTAAAACCTATTATGCTCATGAATATGTTTAATCCATGAATAGTATATGCTCATATGTATATATGAGTATGTATATATATATATCACTTTATCACTGTATCACTGTCATCCCACTATTCATCGATTTACTGGAGTGGGCAGCAGCAACATCTCTATTACACTCAGCCCTGAGATCTTAGCAGCCTCTCCTTACTCCTCTTTCCCAAAGATCGGGGGCTCTTTTAGGTTCAGGGGAATGAGACCTATCATGACTGTTTTTAGCATAGTGAATACGCCATGGGTAGCTTGCCAGGCTCTGCCTGTTATCTTTTTTTGTTAACCCAATTTATCTCAGCTAGAGAGAGGTGATTGTTACCTCATTCTTGTTGATTATGGGGTCAAACCCCATAGACTCAGGGGTTACTCCTGGCTCTGTGCTCAGTAATTTATCCTGGTGAGTTCAGAAAAACCACATGGGATGCAGAAGATTGAACCTGGGTGGGCCTCATATGCTACAATCAGCCTACTTGCTGTGCTATCTCTCTATTTCCTCACTGATACATTACCTGAGCATAATTTTAAACCATAATAAAGAGAAGGGTCTAAAATTTCTTAAAACACAAATACATTTTTGAGTGTTGAGTAAATGGGTGCATTACTTAATGAGTAGATGCCCAAATTGTAGTGCTTTAAAATGGAATATACACACACACTCATACACGTGTGTGTCTCTATCTATCTGTCTGTCTGTCTGTCTATCTCTCTGTCTATCTCTACCTACATATGTACATTTGTACCACCACCCATGCTCTTTACTCATGTTTTTCTGATTGGAGTGGATGTGTCCAAGAATATGTTCACTCATGTATGAAGCTCAACCCAAGCTTGTGGAAAGGGGCCTATAGCTTAGCGACATGGGGTAGTGGGGGTCAGCTTCCAATCTGGGTCCCTTGGGGCAGGAAGGGTTCTCACCCGCCCCCCACTTGGTTTCCTTTGGTTCACCTGTGTTCAATCAGGCTGTGCAGACTGCCTGGCATGTAGTCTGGCAGTATGGTTATGGGAACCTCATGTTAGACTCCCTTCCAGGAAAAGCAGCCTTGAGTTCTGGAGGGTGGCCAAAGACGAGGTTGTCTAGAGATGGCAGGAGCTGGCTTTGGGTGTGACCCCAGGGTGGCTGGAGATTGGATGAAGCAGGCAAAGGATCTCTGCTCCTGGGTCTCATTGAGCCCAGAGTTCAAGATCACAAAGTTCTGCATTACCTGGGTTCCGTGAAACTCTGCTCATACGTGAGCTCAGCCCGAGCATGTGGAAAGAAGCCTGGATCATGGCGGTGCTTGCTTAGTGGAGGTCGGCTGCCAGACCTCGGTCTCTTGGGGCGGGGAGGGCTCTCACTCGCCCTCCTCTGGAGCAACCCTAGTGGAGACAGGCAGGAGCGGAGTCCTGGGCATGGTTATGGGAGCCTCACTTTATGCTCCCCTAGGGGAGAAACAGCAATGAGTTCTATATAAAAGTATACATAAGCATACATATTTGGTTCTATGAATTACATGTTTTTGATTGTGGTTTACTGTACAGTGGCTGATAGGATTTCATACAAAACACTTTACCACCTTTCAGCACTACATACTTCCAATACTTCAATAATTTGGTTTTCTCTTCAGTATACCCATTGCCATCTCCCTGTCCAGTCTCCCAGCCTCCTCAATAGTTAGTTTCCTACTGACTACTAGCTCTCATTTTCTTTCTTCCCGAGGTCTTTAAAAGGTATCGTTCTGAGTGAAGTTTTTCAGAGGGAGACAGAAGGATACAGAATGATTTCTCCTATGTGTGGAGTCTAAGGGAACATAATGGGGGAAATAATGAATATCTAAAGACAATGAAACAGTTTACTGTGCATTTATTTTCTAACCTGCTACGTAACTCTTTATTGTTTATTGTTCCAGGGTTTTTTTTAAAGGAGTTTTTAGGGTTTTCTTCGGATAATATTATGTCATACACAGGTAGCATTAGTCCAACATCTTTACTAATTTTTTTTGCATTTTTTTTAATTAGTGAATCACCATGATTGTACAGTTACAGATTTCTACATCTTTGTGCTCATGTTTCCCCCATACAAAGTTCGAGAACCCATGCCTTCACCAGTGCCCATTCTCCACCACCAGCAAACCCAGTGTCCCTCCCACCCTCCCCAGTCCCGTCTCCCCCACCCCAAACTGCCACTATGTCAGGGTATTCCCTTTCGTTCTCTCTCTCTGATTGGGTGTTGTGGTCTGCAAGAAAGGTGTTGAGCGGCCATTGTGTTCAGTCTCTAGTGTATATTTGGCACGTGTCACCCCCCGCCCCCCGCACGACCTTCGACCACATTTTACTTGGTGTTCCCTTCTCTGAATTGCCCAGAATGAGAGACCAGCCTCCAAGCCATGGAGTCAACCTCCTAGTACTTATTTGTACTATTCTTGGGTGTTAGACTCCTAGTCTATTATTCTATATTCCACAGATGAGTGCAATCTTTCTATGTCTGTCTCTCTCTTTCTGACTCACTTCACTTAGTATGATACTTTCCATGCTGATCCACTTATATGCAAACTCTATGACCTCATTTTTTTCTAACAGCTGCATAGTATTCCATTGTGTAGATGTACCAGAGTTTCTTCAACCAGTCATCTGTTCTAGGGCACTCGGGTTTTTTCCAGATTCTGGCTATTGTAAACAGTGCTGCAATGAACATATAAGTGCAGATGTCATTTCGACTATACGTTCTTGCTCCTCTGGGATATATTCCCAGCAGTGGTATTGCTGGGTCAAATGGGAGCTCAACCTCTAGTTTTTTGAGAATCGTCCATATTGTTTTCCAAAAGGGCTGAACTAGTCGGCATTCCCACCAGCAGTGTAGAAGGGTCCCTTTCTCCCCACATCCTCTCCAACAGTGTTTGCTTTTGTTCTTTTGGATGTGTGCTAGACTCTATGGTGTGAGGTGGTATCTCATGGTTGTTTTGATCTGCATCTCTCTGATGATTAGAGATGCAGAGCACTTTTTCATGTGCCTTTTGGCCATTTGTATCTCTTCCTTGGGAAAGTTTCTGTTCATTTCTTCACCCCATTTTTTTGATGGGGTTGGATGTTTTCTTCTTGTAGAGTTCAACCAGTGCTTTATATACTATTGATATCAACCCCTTATCTGATGGGTATTGTGTAAATAAATATCCTTTCCCATTCTGTAGATAGTCTTTGTATTTCGGTCACTGTATCTTTTCCTAGATGCCAAAAACGAGACAGAGGAAAGGGACATGAAAAGAGCAATCCCGTTCACAATCGTGCCCCAGAAAATCAAATATCTTGGAATCAGCTTAACTAAAGAAGTAAAGGACCTCTACAAAGAAAACTGCATAGTATCTATCATCTATTTCCCAAGAATTGTTTTAGCTATCCGTGGGCGTTTATTGTTCCATATAAATTTCAGGATTGCTTGATCTGTTTCTTTGAAGAATGCCATGGGTATCCTTATAGGGATCGCGATAAATCTGTATAATCCTATGGGGAGTATTGCCATTTTGACAATGTTGATTCTCCCTATCCATGAGCAGGGGATATGTTTCCATTTCCTCATGTCCTCTTTTATTTCATGGAGTAGAGTTTTATAGTTTTCTTTGTAGAGGTCCTTTACTTCTTTAGTTAAGCTGATTCCAAGATATTTGATTTTCTGGGGCACGATTGTGAACGGGATTGCTCTTTTCATGTCCCTTTCCTCTGTCTCGTTTTTGGCATCTAGGAAGGCCATGGGTTTTTGGGTGATTGATTTTATCGCCTGCGACTGTCCTGTACAGGTCAATTGTTTCTAAGAGTTTCTTACTAGAGCTTTTAGGTTTCTCTAGGTCTAGTATCATATCGTCTGCGAATAGTGAGAGCTTGATTTCTTCCTTTCCGATCTGAATCCCCTTAATATATTTTCTTGCCTGATGGCTATTGCTAATACTTCTAGTACTCTATTAAAGAGAAGGGGTGACAGTGGGCATCCTTGTCTTGTCCCCGATCTTAGAGGAAAGGTCCTTAGTTTTTCTCCATTGATGATAGTGCTTGCCATAGGTTCGTGGTAGATGGCTTTGACTATCTTGAGAAAAGTTCCTCCAAAACCCATTTTGGTGAGAGTGTTTATCATGAATGGGTGTTGGATCTTGCCAAATGCTTTCTCTGCATCTATTGATATGATTGTATGGTTTTTATCTTTACTTTTGTTGATATGATGGATTATGTTGATTGATTTCCGGATATTAAACCATCCTTGCATCCCCGAAATGAATCCCACTTGGTCATGGTGTATGATCTTTTGGATGAGTTGTTGGATTCTATTTGCCAGAATTTTTGTTGAGGATCTTCGCATCGGTGTTCATCAAGGATATTGGCCTATAGTTTTCTTTGTTAGTGGTGTCTTTGTTTGCTTTTGGTATTAGGGAGATATGTGCCTCATAGACACTGTTTGGAAGGGTTCCTGTCTTTTCAATTTCCTGGGAAAGCTTGAGGAGAACTGGCAACAAGTCTTCTTGAAATGTTTGGAAGAATTCGCCAGTGAATCCGTCTGGACCTGGGCTTTCGTTTTTGGGGAGACTTTTGATTACAGTTTCGATTCCCTTGCTATTTATGGGCCTATTCAGATCTTTCACGTCTTCTTGGTTCAGTCTTGGGAGACTGTAGGAGTCAAGGAATTCGTCCATTTCTTTTAGGTTCTCTTGTTTCGTGGCATGCAGACTTTCAAAATAGTCTCTGATGACCCTTTGAATCTCCTTGGTTTCTGTTGTAATATCCCCCCTTTTCATTTCTGATTCGGTTTATTAGGGTTTTCTCTCTTTCTTTGTGAGTCTTGCTAGGGGTTTATCAATCTTATTTGTTTTCTCGAAGAACCAGCTCTTTGTTTCATTGATCTTACGGATTGTTTTTCAGGTTTCCATATCGTTAATTTCTACTCTAAGTTTTATGATTTCTTTCCTTCGATCTGGTTTGTGCTCCTTTGGCTGGTCCTCTTCTAAGATCTTGAGCTGCGAAGTCAAGCTATCTATATAGGCCCTTTCTTTTTTTCTGAGGAAGGCTTGCAGAGCTATAAATTTTTCCCTTAACAGAGCTTTATCAGTATCCTATAGGTTCTGGTAGCTTGAGTCTTCATTCTCATTTGTTTCGAGGTATCTCTTGATTTCTTCCTTGATTTCCTTCTTGACCCAGTCATTGTTCAATAGTGAGTTGTTGAATTTCCAAGTGTTTGATTTGGTTCTCCGCGTCTGTGCGTGATTAACTTCCATCTTCAGTGCATCGTGGTCTGAAAAGATAGTTGATACAATTTCTATCTTCGCGATTCTGTTAAGGTATAATTTGTGGCCCAGCACGTGGTCTATTTTGAAAAATGTTCCGTGTGCGCTGGAAAGAATGTGTATTCTTTCTTTTGGGGGTGTATGGACCACTATAGGTCTATTTCCATTTCTTCCTTCAGAGCCATCGTTTCCTTGCTGAGTGTTGTTCTTGTCGATCTATCCAGAGGTGACAAGGCAGTGTTGAAATCTCCAACTACTACTGCGGTGCTAGTTATGTCCTCCTTAAATTCTGTTAGGAGTTCTTTTAAGTATTTCGCTGGTCGTTCATTAGATGCGTATATATTTATGAGTGTGATTTCTTCCTGTTGTACATATCCCTTGATGAATAGAAAATGACCTTCGCTGTCCATTCTGGTCTTTTTCAGCCAGAAATCTATGCTATCGGATACTAGTATGGCCACCCCCGCTTTTTTTTTTTTTTGATGGTCTGTTTGCTTGCAGGATTGTTTTCCATCCTTTGATTTTGAGTCTGTGTTTGTTCTTACTATTCAGATGTGCGTCTTGTAGGCGGCAGAAAGTTGGGTTTAGTTTCCGAATCCATTTTGCCACTCTGTGCCTCTATTGTCATGGGCTTTTGTGCCATTTTTCTGTAGGGTTTGTTGTTCTTGTAGGTTTTTTCCTTGTCTTATAGTAGCCCTTGGAGTCCTTCTTTTAAATTTGGTCTTGAGTCTATGAAGTTCCTGAGCTGTTGCTTCTCCGTGAAATAGTGTGTGGTTCCTTCAAGTTTAACTGAGAGTTTAGCCGGGTAGAGTATTCTTGGTGAGGCATTCATTTCATGAAGTTTTTTCACTATGTCCCACCATTGTCTTCGGGCTTGGAGGGTTTCTTCTGATAGGTCTTCTGTGAATCTAAGGGGTGCTCCTTTGTATATAATCTCCTTCTTTGATCTTGCTGCTGGCTGTGTTGTGTCTCTATCCTCGGCATCCATCATTCTGACTATGATATGCCTTGGGGATTTTCTCTTTGGGTCCCTTTTAGCTGGCACCCTTCGGACTCCTTGGATCTGGATGTCCGCATTCTCTAGCTCTGGGAATTTTTTAGCAATGATGTCTTTAATTGTGGTTTCTTTTTTCATTGGGATTGGTTCCGTGTGGTTCCGGCACTCCCATGATTCTTATGTTGTTTCTCCTGTGGTCATCCCCTAGGACTCTAATTCGCTCTAGAGCCATTTTGAGGTCTTTTTGCCATGATTTGTTGTTCCCTATATGCTTTGTGCAGCTCATCTTGAAGCTCACTGATTCTGTCTTCGGCTGTATTCATTCTACTATTGAGGGCTCCTACCGAGTTTTTTATTTCATCTACTGATTCTTTTCGTTGTGTGACTTCTGTTCGTAGCTTTGAGATTTCTGCTCTCATTTCTTCCTTGGATTATCTTGGTGGACTGTTGCAATGCTGCATCCATATCCTCCCTTATTTTATTGGAAGTTCGTTTCATAGTTGCTTTGAGTACGTAAACCATCCTCACATTTTCTTCTCTAAATTTTTTATCCGAGAGGGGGTTGTATTTCTGGGAAGTCGCTGCTGAGGTTAGTGAGATATTTTCTTGGATCTCTCCTGGTGGTGGGGATTTTCGCTGTTTCTTCATGTTGTTATCGGCTTTACTAACCGGTGCTCTCCTTAGCTTGGGAGGAGCCTCAATTGAAGTTGTGGGTCTATACTCCTTTTCCAAAGGACTTTTATGTGCAAGTTGCTGTGTTGACTGACAGTTTTCGTGAAATTAGGATAGGCTAGGTTACTTGACTATTAACATCTAGTGACTAAGATGACCAGGAAATTCTTCAGAGGAGTGGGTTCTATCAATTGTGGCCAAAGGACCATGCACGGAATGGTAAAAAAACAAGTGCGGCATAAGCAGCTGATGCTCCGGAAAGAGGCCACGCCCACTTTGAGGCCACGCCCCAAATCAGAAGAGTGGGGAGTGGTCAGGTCCCTAAGGGCTGGCGGCGGCCAAAAGCATGCCAGGCAGGGGTAGGGGCGTCAAGGTGAGCCCCAAACCCCGGTGGGCAGGGGGCAGAGGGGTCTTCTCCCACGCTGGGCAGGGTCTCCAAGGGATTTCCTATTTACCTGCAGAGTGGGGAGTGGTCAGGAACCCAAGGTGCAGAGGATGAAAGGTGCCAGGCGCAGGCTCGGACTTCTTTACTAATTTGCATTGCTTTGATTTCTTTCTTGACTGCTTGTGGTAAGGAATTCCAAAACTCTATTTCATAGTCAGGGTCAAAGTGGGCATCTTGTCTTGTGCCTGACCTTAGAGGAAAGACTTAGTTTTCCCTGGGGATGATTGTGGCTGTGGGTTTGTTGTATAGGACCTTTATAATATTAGGACAAATTTCTACCATCTCCCTTTTCTTTCAGGTCTCCCTTTCGAAAGGGAAGAGGAGCTTTGGGGCAGGAGTGCCTCCCAAGCAGAGCTCAGGCCTGAGGTCGTTGTCAGTGATGCTTGCCTCGCTGGGCTGGTGGTTCATGCAAGGAACACAGCAAGGGAACATGGCTTGGACCTGTGGTGCTGGGAGTTACCTGGGTCATTCTAGAGGTGCAGTGGCAGGGAGAGGAGAGCTGGGGGAAATGTGTTTCAAGCCCCCAAGCCGTGGTGCTTGGGGCCTCCCCAGGGCTGCATCTGGGAACACAGGGGCCCTTGTGGTGCCCAGTCTTGAAATGGACTAAGTTTTGGGGCTGTGGCTGGCTTTCAGAGGTCTTCAGCTGCAGTGCTTCTGCTCAGATTGGAGAGGGAAGCTCAACCCACCCCCTCTGAGGGGCCCCAGTCAAGACCGCCAGGCACAGGGACAAGAGACTCTGCCCTGTTGAACATATCTGATGCTTTGGCCTGTTGAATTTCATCTGGTTGCTTCATTTATTTACACTCTGCATATCAGTAAAGTAATCAGGTCTTCGCAATTTTTTCTGGTATAATTCACTGAACATGACTCCATCCAATTCTATTCCATTGAAGAAAAATTGCAGTACTTCATCTTTTCTAATATCGGAGCACTATCTCTCTACCTTTCTATTACTTCTATTACAATTACAGTTTATTTATTTTTCCACTTATTGAGCCGCATATCCTGTAGTGCTTAGGACTTACTTCTGGATCTGTGCTCAGATCACTCCTGGGAATTATCAGGAAACCATATGTGGTGCCGAGGATCAATTCTGAGTCAATCACATGCAAGGCAAGTACCATGCCATTGGATTATCACTCTTGCCCTGTATAAATCAGTTTGGTTATCTTAATCATATTGTTTCATCAGATCCATGAACCAGGAATGTGATTTTATTTCCTTGCATCTTCTTTCACTTTATTCATTATTGACTTCTATTTTTCACTTAATAGATTTTCATGAACATTAAACATTCTGAATTAGTTTAAGACTTGGGAGGGGCCAGAGAAATGCTACAGTGAAGAGAGCACTTGCCTTGCATGTGTCTAACTTGGGTTTGATCCCCAGTATCCCATATGGTCCCCTGTGTATACTGCCAGGTATAATTCCTGAATGCATAGCCAGGATAATCCCTGAGCATAGTCAGGTGTGGCCCCCAAAGCAATAAATTAATTAATGAATAAATAAAGAGACCTAGGACAAGCTGTTTCCCTAAACATTATTACCTGCATCTGAAAAACAAATTCTGCTTTGAGGCAGGCGGAATATCTTGTCCCCGAAAATCCACATCCTTCCATGCATATCCTTTCCAATTCAATAGGGAATGTGATTTCAGGAAGATTAGTAATCTTGAGATGAAAAATATTTACTCAGAATTGTATGGGAATACCTTTCAATTAAATTACAAATATTCTTATGAGACAGAGGGATAGTTTACCAGAAAGAGAAGAATACAGAGATTGGACTGGCATGACTCAACGCCAGTGAAATGGATTATCCCTTAGAGGTCCAGAGGGAACTGGGCCTCCCACATCTTATTTGAGTTCAGTGAAACTGGTTTATGACTTCTGATATCCAAAACTGTGCAAGAATCAATGTTCTGTTGAAACTTTGTGGTGATGTTCAAGGTACCGAATTATACCATGATTTCTTAAATTCATTCTGGTGGCAAAAGTGCCTAAGCCCTTCCCAGAAAGCATTCTAGCTTTATTCCTGGCTGTGCTTTGCTGTGACTCAGGATAAAGACTACTTTTTTTCAGCTGTTATTTTTTTCCTTGTAAAAGAAATTACTCATTTTACAAGTCAGCGCTTTTAGGAATACAGCTATTTTGGAATGGATTCAGGTGTGACCCCACTTAATTAGTGTAGGTTCTTCTCCTTGCTTCTAACTCCCAGTTTCCAGCATGGCTCCTTATACTTCTTCCTGCCTTTAGTTCAGGTTTTTGTGAATGATTCCTAAAACTATGACTTATTATGCTATGGCTATGGCTTATTAAAAGTGATAACACAATTTCATTTTGAATACTGGATATTTGACACCTTCACATTGTGTAAAATTGAGCAATCGATTTAAATCCTGGCCTCCAATTCCAAAAGATACATGTATGTACAATATATACCTATGTATTTAGGAAATCTCAAAAGTAGTAAATACCTATATGCCACTACTAGGATGATTGAGCTGATATTGGCTAAAACTTGAGTTCATCAAAGTTTATGCCCTACAAAAGTGCCTCTTGATTATCATTTGTAAAATTCTAAGCATGCCACTGATTCTTGCGTCTTGTGTTTGAGATAGTGATGAAGTAAAAATCTCAAGGGAGAAAAAGAATATCTTTATCCAGATATGAATTTTGTTTTGGAAAAGCTCTGTCATGGGTTTATTCTTGTGTCTGTGCTCCAACGTCACTCCTGGCAATGTTCAGGGCACTAAGTAGAGTGCATGAATTGAACCTAGGTTTGCTATATGCAAGGTGAGAGCTCTGCCACTCAATGTTCTCTCTGGGATCCAGACAAGTATTTTTGATTAATTTTTTAAATGTTTACACCAATCTCACTGCAGTGTGACCTTCCCGCCACCATTGTCCCTAGTTTCCCACACGCCTTAGACTGCACCCTTACAGGCACAAAATTATTTTATATCACCTTTTTCAACTAAATTGCTGGCTGATAATCTTACTGAAAAATACATTAATAAAAGAAAATTTTTGAAAATTGTTTAATCTCACCATGAGGTCATTAAGTCTTTGTCTAAGGGTAAACTAAGCTATTTGTTGCTCGCTTAGCTGTTTATTGCTATGTTATTCTGTTTGGTGCGTTTAGTTGACTTATATGTTACTTTCTCATCTAATATTGTGTGTTTCTACTAGTCTGTCATTATTGGGGAATTTGGAGTTGTCGTTCTCTAGGACGTCCAGGATCTGTGAATCTGGGAAGCGGGGCTGATGAGTTTACATGGCAGAAACTGTGTGATGTGGGTGTGGCAGAGGAAGGAAAGAAGGAAGGAGTTGGGGAAGGGTGGGAGGGAGGAAGGAAGGAAGGAAGGAAGGAAGGAAGGAAGGAAGGAAGGAAGGAAAGAAGGGAGGGAGGGAGGGAGGAAGGAAGGAAGGAAGGAAGGAAGGAAGGAAAGAAGGAAGGAAGGAAGGAAGGAAGGAAGGAAGGAAGGAAGGAAGGAAGGAAGGAAGGAAGGAAGGGTGGGAGGGAAGGATGGAGGACGGAAGGAAGTAAGGAAGAAGTATGGAAGGAAGGAAGGAAGGAAGGAAGGAAGGAAGGAAGGAAGGAAGGAAGGAATGAAGGAAGAAAGAAAGGAAGGATGGAGGGAAGGAAGGAAGGAAGGATGGAGGGAAGGAAGGAAGGAAGAAGGAAAAATGGAAGGGATGGAGGGAGGGAGGGAGGAAGGAAGGAAGGTAGGAAGGAAGGAAGGAAGGAAGGGTGGGAGGGAGGGATGGAGGATGGAAGGAAGGAAGAAGTATGGAAGGAAGGAAGGAAGGAAGGAAGGAAGGAAGGAAGGAAGGAAGGAAGGAAGGAAGGAAGGAAGGAAGGAAGGAAGGAAGGATGGAGAGAAGGAAGAAAGGAAGAAGGAAAAATGGAAGGGATGGAGGGAGGGTGGGAGGGAGGGAGTGAGGGAGGGACTTCCCTAAGCTTTTTCTTAGGCTAGCCCCTTGGTGTACATTTCGTCTAGGACTATATATTCTCTAGGTAGGCTATGGCTAGGCTCAGCAGGTAAACTGGTTACATGGCTAAGTATGAGCCCCACAATTGTAGGATACCATTGGGTTGTTCTTTCTCCCTGGTTCTGGGAGCTTAGGTTTATTGTTTTATACCATTCACAGTGCTCCTGAAGCAGTGCTATTCCTCTGTGTTTAGGTTTAACCTTTCTGTGCTCTGCTGCCCCAATTGGTTAATCACCGTTCCCCCAAAAGCAAGCAGTGCCTTTTGATTTGCCAAGGCAAATTCCTCAGAAATCTCTGACTTTTATTTGTAAGTGTACTCTTGCTTTTATCGTTCCCTTATATCCTTTTGCATAGTTTCTTTCATAGCAATGTCCTGTTTTTGTATAGACACAGGAAAACTGATACTGCTGTGCTTCTGTAACTTAGGAGTTAATTGACTCGAATCACTTTCACTCCTGGGCATCCTTTTGCTTGACTTAAGCCTCAGTTGAAATTAGTTACTAGCATTCCAAAAGCAGGCTCCACAAAATGATTTGGGCCAATAATGAAAAGTTATGAAAAAGAATGATTATTCAACTATCAGGATAGGCAATAAAATCATCATGACCTAATAATAGTTGAAGCAAAACCAAACGAAAACACAGGATCATTTTAAACAATCGAAGTTAAAGACAGCACGAGCACTGCACTTTCAAACATGAAAATACAGTCCTCTTCAGACTAAGAAATAGTTAAAAAATTCTATTTGAAAAATTGAGCAAACCTCTGGATAAAACACGACATACTTTGCTCTATTGCTTATCACGTTATAAACATAAGCAGCAGAGAAAAAAGCAAACATGCACGGAGGAAGGCTAGCAAAGGTCTGTGCGATGGCTGGGGATGGGACTTCAATAGTGTATACCTTACCTGCAAGATCCAAGGCCTAAGTTGAAAACCTAGCACTGCCTCACCACACCACGGCCACAAATCCTATGTGTGTAGTTCAAGTCCAGTAGGTCCCCAAAATATTGCAGCGCAGGGAGAGTGGCCAGGTCCTTACCATAGCCCGCCCCACCCCATGCCAATTAGGATCACTCATTTGAGCCAGAAGCTAGATCTGGGCAGGCACTTTTCATATCTGTCCCAAGGTACATGCTTTGCAGACGCTGCTCTACGGATAGAGCTTGGATACGGGTATTGTATTCCTGACACTGCATCTATTTCTGGACAGAGTCTGTGCAAAACTTTGACACTGGAAAGAAAACATCTTGAGATGGCCCAAAACAAAAATACCAAAGTAACTACCATTGTGTACTAATAAAGTTGTTATCCACTGATTTCAGATTACCTGCCTCTTTCTTCGGCTCCCTTGGCCCTCTTCACATGCAGGTTGTTGTCTAAGGAATCCAAGAGCAACTGACGTTGTAGTCCAGCTACAAACCAATGACCAAGTGGACAGGGGAAAGCAGGAGAGGAACTATGGGAGCACCCCCACATGTGCAGAACAAACCCTGGCTTTAGGTGTTAAGTTGGTCAAGTAAGAAATAACAGTCAGTGGTTTTTGTGTTATGTGTTGGACACTAGAGGCTAAACTTGCATAATTAATTGACTCATCATGAGGTTTTGGATTTCTGTCGTTTAGTATTTTAGTAAATCTTATGTCCATGTAAATTTCTGCCAGAAATGGATGGCATCATTGCAAGCTCGTACCTCTCTTGAGGGGTCCTTACAATATGGCGGTTGCCACACCTTACCCGCCCCACCCCCCACCCCCCACCCCCGGAAAGGAAAAGCCGAGAAAGAAAAACCTTTCCCCTCCTGGTGCAGCATGGGGCTGTGGATGAGTTCACAGTCTAGAGACATTTCTGCAAGCAGCTGCAGGTACCAGCAATAGTTTTTCTGGCCTCCGGGATCACGGTCATCAAGCAACGGAGAAGCAGCAATCGTGTGGCCACTAGGGTCACATCTCGGCAGAGCACGGTACCGCTTATGCCCGTCCCGAGATCTCGCACGCATCCAGTTGCTGCAGAAACGTAACTTCTAAGCAAACTTAAATTCTCAAAAATGACAGAGAAGATATAAAAGTGTTCTTGTTGCTCCAGATGTAAGACCGGGATGTCAAATCCATTCTCTTTGAATGAAGCTAGAATAGGATAATGCTGACTTCTAAGTGTCAGCTTTGAATAATCAATTCAAAGCCATAAGCACCAGGGATATGGCTGTGGTATACCACACACTTCATATGTTTGACATCTGGTTTGATTCCTGGCACCATCACATACAAGCATACACCAAAACCCAAAACAACATGAACAAATATTTTTCAAAACTAGGTTTCCTGTGCATAGGGGCCAAACTAGCATCGAGTGAGGCTAGAGTGGTAGGAGACATGAGAGAAGCATAGATGGAAGAGTCACCCCAACTCTTCCTCCTTATCATCATCTTCCTCCTCAGCTGACACATTCCTTCGATCCGCTACAGGAATCGGGAGTCAGCCGTGCAGCCAGACGGCATGACTCCTTTCACGGCCTAAGCACTGGAACACAAATTTTGCGGTTGACTTGGGTGCAACATATGACCGTGGGAATGTCAGTTTCTCCACTACAAGTAAGTTGAAGGGAAAAGACCCATGAGCAGAGACAGACGAAGCATTCACTTCATTAAGTTTTATACAAGTACCTCGGAGACATACATGTGCTTCAAGCACTTGGGGACAAAGATTGAGAAATCGTGCGTAGGGGTGAATAAAGCCTAAAGAAGCAGTAGAAGTTGGCATCCTGCCAATTCCAACGCCGAGCTCACTGCAGACCTGGATTCAGTCCATTTAGAGACATTAGTCGATGAACTGTAGTACTGTAGCACTGTTGCGCTGTTGACTTCAAGTCCCGCTCACACCTGAGGTACAATGACTTGTCGAAGATTCCTCACGGAGATGCATATTCACTGAGTGGCACTGTAGCACTGTTCACTAGCATCCCTTTGTCATGGGTTTGCACTAAGCGGGCACCAGGAACGTCTCCATTGCGAGACTTGTTACTCTTTCTAGCATATCGAATACACCACGGGTAGCTTGCCAGGTTCTTGCGTGCTGGTGGAATACTCTCGGTAGCTGGCTGGGCTCTCCGAGAAGGGTGAGGGAATCAAACACGGGTCCACCGCATGCAAGGTGAAGGCCCTACCCACTGTGCCATCTCACCAGCCCTGGATAGCACAGCGGGAAGGCATTTGCCTTGCATGAGGCCAACCCAGCTTCGATTCCTACGACCCTTTCGAAGAGCCCGGAAAAGTAGGAGAGCATCTCGCCCATATGGCAGAATGTGGCAAGCTACCCGTGGTGCATTCGATATACCAAAAACAGTAACAAGTCTCACAATGGAGACATCACTGGTGCCCGCATGACAAAATCGATGAACAACGGGACGATAGTGCTACAGTGCTACTGTTCTACTCAGCGAATATGCATCTCCATGACGAACCTTCTAAGTCATTGTACCTATGGTTTGAATTTGGTTGGTTTTCCACCACACCTTGAAATCCTATGTACTCATTTGCATGCTCTAACACAAAGGAGAGTCCTTGTTGTTTCACTTCAAGGATGAAATCAGGTCAGTCCGTGGATACAGTTCGAGAGGACTGGCTGGGAATTGTATTTTGTGCCTCCGCTGATAGCTAAGACTTAGAGGTAACGCCTGTATCCATGGGCAAATAATTCTGATAACTCGTTCTCAGCGTCCGATGGAGCAGTTGGGAATTTGGAATGGCGTGTTTGGGCTCCACTTTGGGAACCTGACGATTGGTAATGCCCGCTGGTAGTAGCAGTATGGGGCTGGCGCGTCCTGCTGGGTGGGAGCAGGCGCCCGGTAGTGGCACCAGATCTCGTGGTGCTGGAAGGGACAGGCTGCGTGGGACCGGGGTCAGCCGGGCCCTTCTTCATGACAAGCTGGTTGTTTGTGCTTCTCTTGGATGGGATGTTGTTGCTCGGCACCTGGGTGTTGTTGGTTGCCTGCCAGTTTGTGGTGCCTAAACAGGGGAGCTTGGGAGGCGGGGGAAACTCACCCCGACCCCAAGGCCGGGGCAGTTGCAGAGGAGCCGGAGGTGGAGGTTGCTGCGCCGGAGGTTGCTTCCTCTTGCTGGCCCGCCTGCCTGCAGATTGTGGAGGAGCGCTCCCCGATGGACCTCCTGGAGGCTTCTGTCCTGAGACCTTGGGGCCTACCGGCGGACCGGGAGGGCTGGCCCGGGGCTCTGCTGGGCCCTCCGTGATGACAAGCTGGTTTGTGCTAACACAAAGGAGAGTCCTTGTTGTTTCACTTCAAGGATGAAATCAGGTCTGTCCGTGGATACAGTTCGAGAGGACTGGCTGGGAATTGTATTTTGTGCCTCCGCTGATAGCTAAGACTTAGAGGTAACGTCCTGTATCCATGGGCAATTATTTGCCCATGGATACACGGGCAAATAATTCTGATAACTCGTTCTCAGCGTCCAATGGAGCAGTTGGGAATTTGGAATGGCGTGTTTGGGCTCCACTTTGGGAACCTGATGATTGGTAATGCCCGCTGGTAGTAGCAGTATGGGGCTGGCGCGTCCTGCTGGGTGGGAGCAGGCGCCCTGTAGTGGCACCAGATCTCGTGGTGCTGGAAGGGACAGGCTGCATGGGACCGGGGTCAGCCGGGCCCTTCTTCAAGACAAGCTGGTTGTTTGTGCTCCTCTTGGATGGGATGTTGTTGCTCGGCACCTGGGTGTTGTTGGTTGCCTGCCAGTTTGTGGTGCCTAAACAGGGGAGCTTGGGAGGCGGGGGAAACTCACCCCGACCCCATTGCCGGGGCAGTTGCAGAGGAGCCGGCGGTGGAGGTTGCTGCGCCGGAGGTTGCTTCCTCTTGCTGGCCCGCCTGCCTGCAGATTGTGGAGGAGCGCTCCCCGATGGACCTCCTGGAGGCTTCTGTCCTGAGACCTTGGGGCCTACCGGCGGACCGGGAGGCCTGGCCTGGGGCTCTGCTGGGCCCGCCGTCATGACAAGCTGGTTTGTGCTCCTCTTGGATGGGATGTTGTTGCTCGGCACCTGGGTGTTGTTGGTTGCCTGCCAGTTTGTGGTGCCTAAACAGGGGAGCTTGGGAGGCGGGGGAAACTCACCCCGACCCCATTGCCGGGGCAGTTGCAGAGGAGCCGGCGGTGGAGGTTGCTGCGCCGGAGGTTGCTTCCTCTTGCTGGCCCGCCTGCCTGCAGATTGTGGAGGAGCGCTCCCCGATGGACCTCCTGGAGGCTTCTGTCCTGAGACCTTGGGGCCTACCGGCGGACCGGGAGGGCTGGCCCGGGGCTCTGCTGGGCCCTCCGTGATGACAAGCTGGTTTGTGCTCCTCTTTGATGGGATGTTGTTGCTCGGCACCTGGGTGTTGTTGGTTGCCTGCCAGTTTGTGGTGCCTAAACAGGGGAGCTTGGGAGGTGGGGGAAACTCACCCCGACCCCATTGCAGGGGCAGTTGCAGAGGAGCCGGCGGTGGAGGTTGCTGTGCCAGAGGTTGCTTCCTCTTGCTGGCCCGCCTGCCTGCAGATTGTGGAGGAGCGCTCCCCGATGGACCTCCTGGAGGCTTCTGTCCTGCGACCTCGGTGCCTACCGGCGGACCGGGAGGGCTGGCCCGGGGGTCTGCAGGCTGCTCCTCTGCTGTGGACTTCCCTGGCAGCGAGCAGCAGGGCACAGCCCCCAGGGCCGCGCTGGGAAGAGGCCCCCCAGGTGGCTGGCCCTGTCTGGCCGGGGGCGGGACAGAGGGCTGTGGAGATGAGGCCGAGGGTGTCTGTGGGCCTGCCTGCAAGGCCTGGAGGTGGAGAGGCGGGCCGCGGGAGGACCTGGGGCCGTCGCCACTGGCCTGCAGGCCGCTGGACAAAGGCGCCTTGCCGCTGAGGGGCCCGCCGTGCTCCCACGGCCCCGTCTGGACGCCGACTTCCCGGTGTCCTGTGGGCTGGGGGTGGTCTCGGCTCCTCTCTCCAGTGGCCTCCAGTGTGCGCCTGGAGGGTTTGAGGGTCTGGAGGGAGCGCATCCGCAGGACACGGAAGTGGCGCCCCGCAGCGGGGATCCAGACGGGGCTTCGGTACGCAAACGTCACTGACCTCGACGGGGAGAGCACCAGCTTCTCCCCACGGCCCCCACATGCCGCAGGAACCCGCACAGGGGCGTTCGTGGCCGGTGGCAGGGCACACGGCCTCCTGGGGGTGATTTTGAAGGTGGCTGGCGGAGGCCTCCTCGGCCGCTGCGGGTGGTCAGCAGGTGGCGGAGCCCCGGGGTGCCCCCGGCCAGGGCGAGCGGTGGGCTGTCTGGACACAGGGAGCGGTCGGGTCTGGCCCAGACCACCCCGTGGGGCACGGTGGCGACTCTTTAGCAGGAGGCCAACTCGTGCTAGTAGGTTGCCCATTGTTTTCTCTGATCGACGATCAAAGCTCACGGATTACCGTAATAGAAACGCCAAGTTTCTGGGTCTTGTCCGCTCCGGGCGGTCAATATATCCCCAGGCAGCGATTGTGACGTCGCCTGGGGCGTGACGGGAAAGACCCTCGTGGCTTCTACCAAACCAGCGCGGGGCTCAGGGACCACGTCCGAGGGCAGAGGGCGGCCGCTCCAGGGGTGCGGGAGCCTAGAAGTCGTGCCGCGGGGAGGGGGGTCGGACCTGATCGAATCCGTGCAGGAACGCTGGGGGCTGCTCAGGTCTGTCGGCCAGAGCACACGTCGCTGAGCGTGTGCTCTCAGCGCCCACGGTCTGTGCGGGCCAAGGCCTGGGCGCCTGGCGCTGCCCCCTCCCTCGGTCCCGAAGGCCCGCCTGCTGAAGGCGGGGCCCAGACCCCAGATGCTGTGCTGGGTTGCTCTGCCCCGCGTGGAGCCACGTGTCCATCCTCCCAGGCTCACCCAGGCCTCTGAGTTTCCAACTTTCCAAGGAATGGATAAATTGCCCAGACCTAACCGGCCACTTGTTCTCCACTTCATTCTACAGATTTTATTTTATTTTGTTGTTTGGCGGGGACGGGTGTGTGTGTGTGGGGGGGTTCTTTGCTTTTCCTTTAGAGCATTACAAAGCCCTTCGTGATTGAATTTCAGTCATACAGTATTCCAACACGCATCCCTTCACCCGCGTACATTTCCCCCCGCACCAATATCCCCAGGTTCTCTCGCAGCACCCCACCCCACAGCCCCTGGTCCCTTGCCTGCCCCTTGGGCAGGTGCTTTACAGATTTGATTTTCAAACAACTGAAAGCATGTCATTCCATCTTCAACGTGCCCCTAGGTCAACACCAGTGGTCTTTGGTCTAGCCAGGACAGGAACCTAGTCTGTGTTATCTGACCGGTCAGGGCTGTGGAGCAACTATCACATGCCAGTCCTTTGTGTCTCTTTATCTACTCTAGTGGAACAACACTGGAGAGATAGTACATGGGAAGGTGCTTGCCTTGTATGAGGACAGTGCAGGTTTAGTCCCTGCCATTTCTGCTGCAGTATCCTGATCCCTGCCAGGAGTGTTCCCTGAGCACAGAGCCAGGAGTAACCCTGAGTACTGATGCATCTGGCCCCAAACCAACAAAGTCACTTCAGTAGTGGAAGAGTGTCATAAGAAGCACAAAGTGGGCGTGGTGAAATCTTCACAGGATGCTATTGGGAATTCAATATGACTCTATATGTTCTTCTGCACCTCGTTCTCTGGCTTAGTTCACTGGGATCTTTCATATGGCTGCTACTGTCTATTAAGGCATATGGCAAGCGGACGTTAGGGATCCAAAAGTCATACTGAACAGTAAAAATCATTGTAGTGGTCGGAGAGAAAATCAGCAGGTACGGGCGTTTGCAATCCTGGGGAATCTGAGTTGATCTCTGGCTTCCGTAAGTCAGGACCCAAACCAGGAAAAAGCCCTTGGAGTTAACAATCTGTGTCATGTTGGGCATTGGTCATATATGAAATTAATGTTAGACCTTTATTCATGAGATTTCTTGAATCAAATGGGTGAGGAGATGTTGACATCCACACACACTTTGAGGAATGGAAAATCATATTAGGTTTTGTTCATATCGAAAATGATTTTGAAAAGTAGGGAATACTCTCGGACATCGTAACCTCTCCATGATAAATGTATATTTACAACTATAGATTTAAATTCCAATTTCTTGCTATCCTTTGAGATCATTCACTAAGGAATAATGACTTCATTTTGCATATAAGTGGATCGGCATGGAAAGTTTCATGCTAAGTGAAATGAGTCAGAAAGAGAGAGACAGATCTAGAAAGATTGCACTCATCTGTGGAATATAGAATAACAGAATAGGAGACTAACACCCAAGAATAGTAGAAATAAGTACCAGGAGGTTGACTCCCACGCTTGGAAGCTAGCCCCACATTCTGGGAAAAGGGCAGCTCAGATAGAGAAGGGAATACCAAGCAAAATGGGGTTGGAGACCACGCGGGGGAAGGGTGAAGAGTGCTGAATGTAGACTAGAGACTGAACACAATGGCCACTCAACACCTTTATTGCAAACCACAACACCTAATTAGAGAGAACAAAAGGGAATACCCTGCCAAAGTGGTGGGGGTTGGGGTGGGGTGGGAAGATGGGATTTGGGGGGGTGGGAGGGATGTTGGGTTTATTTGTGGTGGAGAATGGGCACTGGTGAAGGGATGGTTTTTCGAACTTTGTATGAGGGAAACATGAGCACGAAAATGTATAAATCTGTAACTGTACCCACACTGTGACTCACTCATAAATAAATTTTTTAAAAAAAGATCCCTCAAAACACACACTTTTGTGAAGAGAGAACCATACTTCTAAGTATTGTGATGAGGGAAAATTTAGGTATTACTGGTGAACCCTAGTTAGAGCAGATTAGGAAACTGTTCCTGATGAGGTAATCCCTTAAAGAATTATATTCACAAGGAAGAAGAAAGCAAATACAAAGGTCCAAAGCAGGAAAGAACTTAGGTGTTCCAGTAGCAGATGTGACAGCTGAGGGTGCGATATTTTTATATGAAATAAGCTTGGAGAAATAGCTGGAGTCTGGTCATTCAGTCTCGTGTATAGTGAACTCAGTGCAGTTATTTTCTAAGTAAGGTTTATGTCTGAAAGACTAGATGCCATAGTTTAGTCGAGTTGAAAATTATTACGCTTTGGTCTATATCAGACATTCTCAAACACTTGGCCTGCTGTCTTTTTTTTTCAGAAGCAAAATAATTCAGTGCCCCCTGAATAATTTAAAATAACTAAGTGGAGATGTCTATATTCCCATTTGTACCCTAGGCTACTACTAACGTCCTAGATCCTTCCAGCAACCCAGGGCTGCAGTATCTTCACTTTGGCAAGTTTGGGTCTAGATACACATTTTCAAGTGGTTCATGTTGACAGTGTGCATGTGAGTTCTAATTCATCACTATGTGCCATTGATGATGTTTATAGCAGAATTGAGATCTGGTTAGCACTACCTGGAAAATTTGCCTCTTTCCAACACCCCCACTCCCCAACTCTTCTCTTTCTTCCCCATCCCAAGGGTTTCTGCTCTCTGCCCAAGATTGAGAACCCCTGTTCTATCTCTAGAAAGCCCAATTCAGTCCTTAGTGAGGAAGCCTTGGGCATAATTACCACACCATATTGGATGGAGTTCACACAGTAGACAACAAATCATAGAGAGTACATGATATATATATATGCATTTACATATATATGTATATATATACACACATATATATCTCGGAGATCCCAAGAATTACCGAGAGTATCCTGCCCGCACGGCAGAGCCTGGCAAGCTACCCGTGGCGTATTCGATATGCCAAAAACAGTAAGGATAGGTCTCATTCTCATGACCCTGAAAGAGCCTCCAATCTCTGGGCAAGATGAGTAAGGTGAGGCTGCTAATCTCTCAGGACTGGGAGGAATAGAGAGGCCTCTGGTGCCCTCCCTAGTACATTGACAAACAACAGGATGATAGTGATAAAGTGATTACTCAGTCCCAGACACACATTCTTTCTATTCCTAAAATACTGTTTAAAACCTTTGTTGATCTCTTATTTGAACATTTCACCTCTTTCTACCAATCTTCTCCATCTTCTTTCCTAACTCAGCATTCTAATTATTTGATCCATTTCATTTTATTTATATGCTCATGAATACGTTTAATCCATGAATAGTATATGCTCATATGTATATATGAGTATGTATATACATATCACTTTATCACTGTATCACTGTCATCCCACTGTTCATCGATTTACTGGAGAGGGCACCAGCAACATCTCTATTACACTCAGCCCTGAGATCTTAGCAGCCTCTCCTTACTCCTCTTTCCCAAAGATCGGGAGCTCTTTTAGGTTCAGGGGAATGAGACCTATCATGACTGTTTTTAGCATAGTGAATACGCCATGGGTAGCTTGCCAGGCTCTGCCTGTTATCTTTTTTTGTTAATCCAATTTATCTCAGCTAGAGAGAGTTGATTGTTACCTCATTCTTGTTGATTATGGGGTCAAACCCCATAGACTCAGGGGTTACTCCTGGCTCTGTGCTCAGTAATTTATCCTGGTGAGTTCAGAAGAACCACATGGGATGCAGAAGATTGAACCTGGGTGGGCCTCATATGCTACAATCAGCCTACTTGCTGTGCTATCTCTCTATTTCCTCACTGATACATTACCTGAGCATAATTTTAAACCATAATAAAGAGAAGGGTCTAAAATTTCTTAAAACATAAATACATTTTTGAGTGTTGAGTAAATGGGTGCATTACTTAATGAGTAGATGCCCAAATTGTAGTGCTTTAAAATTGAATATACACACACACATACACGTGTGTGTCTCTATCTATCTGTCTGTCTGTCTGTCTATCTCTCTGTCTATCTCTACCTACATATGTACATTTGTACCACCACCCATGCTCTTTACTCATGTTTTTTCTGATTGGAGTGGATGTGTCCAAGAATATGTTCACTCATGTATGAAGCTCAACCCAAGCTTGTGGAAAGGGGCCTATAGCTTAGCGACATGGGGTAGTGGGGGTCGGCTTCCAATCTGGGTCCCTTGGGGCAGGAAGGGTTCTCACCCGCCCCCCACTTGGTTTCCTTTGGTTCACCTGTGTTCAATCAGGCTGTGCAGACTGCCTGGCGTGTAGTCTGGCAGTATGGTTATGGGAACCTCATGTTAGACTCCCTTCCAGGAAAAGCAGCCTTGAGTTCTGGAGGGTGGGCGAAGACGAGGTTGTGTAGAGATGGCAGGAGCTGGCTTTGGGTGTGACCCCAGGGTGGCTGGAGATTGGATGAAGCAGGTAAAGGATCTCTGCTCCTGGGTCTCATTGAGCCACCCCAAACTGCCACTATGGCTGGGTATTCCCTTTCGTTCTCTCTCTCTGATTCGGTGTTGTGGTCTGCAAGAAAGGTGTTGAGCAGCCATTGTGTTCAGTCTCTAGTGTACATTTGGCACGTGTCGCCCCCCCCGCCCCCCGCACGACCTTCGACCACATTTTACTTGGTGTTCCCTTCTCTGAGTTGCCCAGAATGAGAGACCAGCCTCCAAGCCATGGAGTCAACCTCCTAGTACTTATTTGTACTATTCTTGGGTGTTACACTCCTAGTCTATTATTCTATATTCCACAGATGAGTGCAATCTTTCTATGTCTGTCTCTCTCTTTCTGACTCACTTCACTTAGTATGATACTTTCCTTGCTGATCCGCTTATATGCAAACTCTATGACCTCATTTTTTTTCTAACAGCTGCATGGTATTCCATTGTATAGACATACCAGAGTTTCTTCAACCAGTCATCTGTTCTAGGGCACTCGGGTTTTTTCCAGATTCTGGCTATTGTAAACAGTGCTGCAATGAACATATAAGTGCAGATGTCTTTTCGACTATACTTTCTTGCTCCTCTGGGATATATTCCCAGCAGTGGTATTGCTGGGTCAAATGGGAGCTCAACCTCTAGTTTTTTGAGAATCATCCATACTGTTTTCCAAAAGGGCTGAACTAGCCGGCATTCCCACCAGCAGTGTAGAAGGGTCCCTTTCTCCCCACATCCTCTCCAACAGTGTTTGCTTTTGTTCTTTTGGATGTGTGCTAGAATCTGTGGTGTGAGGTGGTATCTCATGGTTGTTTTGATCTCCATCTCGCTGATGATTAGAGATGCAGAGCACTTTTTCATGTGCCTTTTGGACATTCGTATCTCTTCCTTGGGAAAGTTTCTGTTCATTTCTTCGCCCCATTTTTTTGATGGGGTTGGATGTTTTCTTCTTGTAGAGTTCAACCAGTGCTTTATATACCATTGATATCAACCCCTTATCTGATGGGTATTGTGTAAATAAATATCCTTTCCCATTCTGTAGATAGTCTTTGTATTTTGGTCACTGTATCTTTTGCGGTGCAGAAGCTTTTTAGTTTAATGTAGTCCCATTTGTTGATCTCTGTTTCTATTAGACTGCTTAGTTCCGTGTCATCTTTGAAGATACCTTTATCTTCAATCTCGTGGAGGGTTTTGCCGACCTTGTCTTCAATGTACTTTATGGTTTGTGGTCTGATGTTGAGGTCTTTAATTCATTTTGATCTGACTTTTGTGCATGGTGTCAGTTCGAGGTCTAAGCCCATTCTTCTTTTTTTTTTGTTTGCTTTTTAGGTCACACCCGGCGATGCACAGGGGTCACTCCTACCTCATGCACTCAGGAATCACCCCTGGCGGTGCTCAGGGGACCATATGGGATGCTGGGATTCGAACCCGGGTCGGCCGCGTGCAAGGCAAACTCCCTACCCGCTGTGCTATCACTCCAGCCCTGTAAGCCCATTCTTTTGCACATGGTTGTCCAGTTCTGCCAGCACCATTTGTTAAAGAGGCTTTCCTTGCTCCATTTCACATCTCTTGCTCCCTTATCAAAGATTGGGTGATCGTACATTTGAGGTTGTGTGTAGGGATATTCCACCCTGTTCCTTTGGTCTTCAGCTCTGCCTTTGTTCAGGTCCCATGCTGTTTTAATGGTTACCGCTTTGTAGGAGAGTTTAAAGTTGGGGAGGGTGATGTCTCCCATCATCTATTTCCCAAGAATTGTTTTAGCTATCCGTGGGCGTTTATTGTTCCATATAAATTTCAGGATTGCTTGATCCGTTTCTTTGAAGAATTCCATGGGTATCCTTATAGGGATCGCGTTAAATCTGTATAATCCTTTGGGGAGTATTGCCATTTTGACAATGTTGATTCTCCCTATCCATGAGCAGGGGATATGTTTCCATTTCCTCATGTCCTCTTTTATTTCATGGAGTAGCCTTTTATAGTTTTCTTTGTAGAGGTCCTTTACTTCTTTACTTAAACTGATTCCAAGCTATTTGATTTTCGGGGGCACTATTGTGAACGGGATTGCTCTTTCATGTCCCTTTCCTCTGTCTCATTGTTGGCATCTAAAAAGGCCATGGATTTTTGGGTTATTGATTTTATCGCCTGCGACTGTCCTGTACAGGTCAATTGTTTCTAAGAGTTTCTTACTAGAGCTTTTAGGCTTCTCTAGGTCTAGTATCATATCGTCTGCGAATAGTGAGAGCTTGATTTCTTCCTTTCCGATCTGAATCCCCTTAATATCTTTTTCTTGCCTGATGGCTATTGCTAATACTTCCAGTACTCTATTAAAGAGAAGGGGTGACAGTGGGCATACTTGTCTTGTCCCCGATCTTAGAGGAAAGGCCCTTAGTTTTTCTCCATTGATGATAATGCTTGCCATAGATTCGTGGTAGATGGCTCTGTCTATCTTGAGAAAAGTTCTTCCAAAACCCATTTTGGTGAGAGTTTTTATCATGAATGGGTGTTGGATCTTACCAAATGCTTTCTTTGCATCTATTGATATGATCGTATGGTTTTTAATCTTTACTTTTGTTGATATGATGGATTATGTTGATTGATTTCCGGATATTAAACCATCCTTGCATCCCCGAGATGAATCCCACTTGGTCATGGTGTATGATCTTCTGGATGAGTTGTTGGATTCTATTTGACAGAATTTTTGTTGAGGATCTTCGCATCGGTGTTCATCAAGGATATTGGCCTATAGTTTTCTTTGTTAGTGGTGTCTTTGTTTGCTTTTGGTATTAGGGAGATATGTGCCTCGTAGACACTGTTTGGAAGGGTTCCTGTCTTTTCAATTTCCTGGGAAAGCTTGAGGAGAACTGGCAACAAGTCTTCTTGAAATGTTTGGAAGAATTCGCCAGTGAATCTGTCTGGACCTGGGCTTTTGTTTTTGGGGAGACTTTTTATTACAGTTTCGATTTCCTTGCTATTTATGGGCCTATTCAGATCTTTCACGTCTTCTTGGTTCAGTCTTGGGAGACTGTAGGAGTCAAGGAATTCGTCCATTTCTTTTAGGTTCTCTTGTTTCGTGGCATGCAGACTTTCAAAATAGTCTCTGATGACCCTTTGAATCTCCTTGGTTTCTGTTGTAATATCCCCCCTTTTCATTTCTGATTCGGTTTATTAGGGTTTTCTCTCTTTCTTTGTGAGTCTTGCTAGCGGTTTATCAATCTTATTTGTTTTCTCAAAGAACCAGCTCTTTGTCACATTGATCTTTCAGATTGTTTTTCAGGTTTCCATATCGTTAATTTCTACTCTAAGTTTTATGATTTCTTTCCTTCGATCTGGTTTGTGCTCCTTTGGCTGGTCCTCTTCTAAGATCTTGAGCTGCGAAGTCAAGCTATCTATATAGGCCCTTTCTTTTTTTCTGAGGAAGGCTTGCAGAGCTATAAATTTTGCCCTTAACAGAGCTTTATCAGTATCCTATAGGTTCTGGTAGCTTGAGTCTTCATTCTCATTTGTTTCGAGGTATCTCTTGATTTCTTCCTTGATTTCCTTCTTGACCCAGTCATTGTTCAATAGTGAGTTGTTGAATTTCCAAGTGTTTGATTTGGTTCTCCGCGTCTGTGCATGATTAACTTCCATCTTCAGTGCATCGTGGTCTGAAAAGATAGTTGATACAATTTCTATCTTTGCGATTCTGTTAAGGTATAATTTGTGGCCCAGCACGTGGTCTATTTTGAAAAATGTTCCGTGTGCGCTGGAAAGAATGTGTATTCTTTCTTTTGGGGGTGTATGGACCACTATAGGTCTATTTCCATTTCTTCCTTCAGAGCCATCGTTTCCTTGCTGAGTGTTGTTCTTGTCGATCTATCCAGAGGTGACAAGGCAGTGTTGAAATCTCCAACTACTACTGCGGTGCTAGTTATTCCTTAAATTCTGTTAGGAGTTCTTTTAAGTATTTAGCTGGTCGTTCATTAGATGCGTATACGTTTAAGAGTGTGATTTCTTCCTGTTGTACATATCCCTTGATGAATAGAAAATGACCTTCGCTGTCCATTCTGGTTTTTTTCAGCCAGAAATCTATGCTATCGGATACTAGTATGGCCACCCCCGCTTTTTTTTTTTTTTTTTTTGATGGAGCTGTTTGCTTGCAGGTTTGTTTTCCATCCTTTGATTTTGAGTCTGTGTTTGTTCTTACTATTCAGATGTGCGTCTTGTAGGCGGCAGAAAGTTGGGTTTAGTTTCTGAATCCATTTTGCCACTCTGTGCCTCTATTGTCATGGGCTTTTGTGCCATTTTTCTGTAGGGTTTGTTGGTCTTGTAGGTTTTTTCCTTGTCTTATAGTAGCCCTTGGAGTCCTTCTTTTAAATTTGGTCTTGAGTCTATGAAGTTCCTGAGCTGTTGCTTCTCCGTGAAATAGTGTGTGGTTCCTTCAAGTTTAACTGAGAGTTTAGCCGGGTAGAGTATTCTTGGTGAGGCATTCATTTCATGAAGTTTTTTCACTATGTCCCACCATTGTCTTCGGGCTTGGAGGGTTTCTTCTGATACGTCTTCTGTGAATCTAAGGGGTGCTCCTTTGTATATGATCTCCTTCTTTGATCTTGCTGCTGGCGGTGTTGTGTCTCTATCCTCGGCATCCATCATTCTGACTATGATATGCCTTGGGGATTTTCTCTTTGGGTCCCTTTTAGCTGGCACCCTTCGGACTCCTTGGATCTTGATGTCCGCATTCTCTAGCTCTGGGAATTTTTTAGCAATGATGTCTTTAATTGTGGTTTTTTTTTTTTTTCATTGGGATTGGTTCCGTGTGGTTCCGGCACTCCCATGATTCTTATGTTGTTTCTCCTGTGATCATCCCCTAGGACTCTAATTCGCTCTAGAGCCATTTTGAGGTCTTTTGCCATGATTTGTTGTTCCCTATATGTTTTGTGCAGCTCATCTTCAAGCTCACTGATTCTGTCTTCGGCTGTAGTCATTCTACTATTGAGGGCTCCTACCGAGTTTTTTATTTTATACTGATTCTTTTCGTTGTGTGACTTCTGTTCGTAGCTTTGAGATTTCTGCTCTCATTTCTTACTTGGATTATCTTGGTGGACTGTTGCAATGCTGCATCCATATCCTCCCTTATTTTATTGGAAGTTCGTTTCATAGTTGCTTTGAGTACGTAAACCATCCTCACATTTTCTTCTCTAAATTTTTTATCCGAGAGGGGGTTGTATTTCTGGGAAGTCGCTGCTGAGGTTAGTGAGATATTTTCTTGGATCTCTCCTGGTGGTGGGGATTTTCGCTGTTTCTTCATGTTGTTATCGGCTTTACTAACCGGTGCTCTCCTTAGCTTGGGAGGGGCCTCGATTGAAGTTGTGGGTCTATACTCCTTTTCCAAAGGACTTTTATGTGCAAGTTGCTGTGTTGACTGACAGTTTTCGTGAAGTTAGGATAGGCTAGGTTACTTGACTATTAACATCTAGTGACTAAGATGACCAGGGAATTCTTCAGAGGAGTGGGTTCTATCAATTGTGGCCAAAGGACCATGCACGGAATGGTAAAAAAACAAGTGCGGTATAAGCAGCTGATGCTCCGGAAAGAGGCCACGCCCACTTTGAGGCCACGCCCCAAATCAGAAGAGTGGGGAGTGGTCAGGTCCCTAAGGGCTGGCGGCGGCCAAAAACATGCCAGGCACGGGTGGGGGCGTCAAGGTGAGCCCCAAACCCCGGTGGGCAGGGGGCAGAAGTGGTCTTCTCCCACGCTGGGCAGGGTCTCCAAGGGATTTCCTATTTACCTGCAGAGTGGGGAGTGGTCAGGAACCCAAGGTGCAGAGGATGAAAGGTGCCAGGCTCAGGCTCGGACTTCTTTACTAATTTGCATTGCTTTGATTTCTTTCTTGACTGCTTGTGGTAAGGAATTCCAAAACTCTATTTCATAGTCAGGGTCAAAGTGGGCATCTTGTCTTGTGCCTGACCTTAGAGGAAAGACTTAGTTTTCCCTGGGGATGATTGTGGCTGTGGGTTTGTTGTATAGGACCTTTATAATATTAGGACAAATTTCTACCATCTCCCTTTTCTTTCAGGTCTCCCTTTCGAAAGGGAAGAGGAGCTTTGGGGCAGGAGTGCCTCCCAAGCAGAGCTCAGGCCTGAGGTCGTTGTCAGTGATGCTTGCCTCGCTGGGCTGGTGGTTCATGCAAGGAACACAGCAAGGGAACATGGCTTGGACCTGTGGTGCTGGGAGTTACCTGGGTCATTCTAGAGGTGCAGTGGCAGGGAGAGGAGAGCTGGGGGAAATGTGTTTCAAGCCCCCAAGCCGTGGTGCTTGGTGCCTCCCCAGGGCTGCATCTGGGAACACAGGGGCCCTTGTGGTGCCCAGTCTTGAAATGGACTAAGTTTTGGGGCTGTGGCTGGCTTTCAGAGGTCTTCAGCTGCAGTGCTTCTGCTCAGATTGGAGAGGGAAGCTCAACCCACCCCCTCTGAGGGGCCCCAGTCAAGACCGCCAGGCACAGGGACAAGAGACTCTGCCCTGTTGAACATATCTGATGCTTTGGCCTGTTGGATTTCATCTGGTTGCTTCATTTATTTACACTCTGCATATCAGTAAAGTAATCAGGTCTTCGCAATTTTTTCTGGTATAATTCACTGAACATGACTCCATCCAATTCTATTCCATTGAAGAAAAATTGCAGTACTTCATCTTTTCTAATATCGGAGCACTATCTCTCTACCTTTCTATTACTTCTATTACAATTACAGTTTATTTATTTTTCCACTTATTGAGCCGCATATCCTGTAGTGCTTAGGACTTACTTCTGGATCTGTGCTCAGATCACTCCTGGGAATTATCAGGAAACCATATGTGGTGCCGAGGATCAATCCTGAGTCAATCACATGCAAGGCAAGTACTATGCCATTGGATTATCACTCTTGCCCTGTATAAATCAGTTTGGTTATCTTAATCATATTGTTTCATCAGATCCATGAACCAGGAATGTGATTTTATTTCCTTGCATCTTCTTTCACTTTATTCATTATTGTCTTCTATTTTTCACTTAATAGATTTCCATGAACATTAAACATTCTGAATTAGTTTAAGACTTGGGAGGGGCCAGAGAAATACTACAGCGAAGAGAGCACTTGCCTTGCATGTGTCTAACTTGGGTTTGATCCCCAGTATCCCATATGGTCCCCTGTGTATACTGCCAGGTATAATTCCTGAATGCATAGCCAGGATAATCCCTGAGCATAGTCAGGTGTGGCCCCCAAAGCAATAAATTAATTAATGAATAAATAAAGAGACCTAGGACAAGCTGTTTCCCTAAACATTATTACCTGCATCTGAAAAACAAATTCTGCTTTGAGGCAGGCGGAATATCTTGTCCCCCAAAATCCACATCCTTCCATGCATATCCTTTCCATTTCAATAGGGAATGTGATTTCAGAAAGATTAGTAATCTTGAGATGAAAAACATTTACTCAGAATTGTATGGGAATACCTTTCAATTAAATTACAAATATTCTTATGAGACGGAGGGATAGTTTACCAGAAAGAGAAGAATACAGAGATTGGACTGGCATGACTCAACGCCAGTGAAATGGATTATCCCTTAGAGGTCCAGAGGGAACTGGGCCTCCCACATCTTATTTGAGTTCAGTGAAACTGGTTTCTGACTTCTGATATCCAAAACTGTGCAAGAATCAATGTTCTGTTGAATCTTTGTGGTGATGTTCAAGTTACCGAATTATACCATGATTTCTTAAATTCATTCTGGTGGCAAAAGTGCCTAAGCCCTTCCCAGAAAGCATTCCAGCTTTATTCCTGGCCGTGCTTTGCTGTGACTCAGGATAAAGACTACTTTTTTTCAGCTGTTATTTTTTTCCTTGTAAAAGAAATTACTCATTTGACAAGTCAGCACTTTTAGGAATACAGCTATTTTGGAATGGATTCAGGTGTGACCCCACTTAATTAGTGTAGGTTCTTCTCCTTGCTTCTAACTCCCAGTTTCCAGCATGGCTCCTTATACTTCTTCCTGCCTTTAGTTCAGGTTTTTGTGAATGATTCCTAAAACTATGACTTATTATGCTATGGCCATGGCTTATTAAAAGTGATAACACAATTTAATTTTTAATACTGGATATTTGACACCTTCACATTGTGTAAAATTGAGCAATTGATTTAAATCCTGGCCTCCAATTCCAAAAGATACATGTATGTACAATATATACCTATGTATTTAGGGAATATCAAAAGTAGTAAATACCTATATGGCACTACTAGGATGATTGAGCTGATATTGGCTAAAACTTGAGTTCATCAAAGTTTATGCCCTACAAAAGTGCCTCTTGATTATCATTTGTAAATTCTAAGCATGCCACTGATTCTGCGTCTTGTGTTTGAGATAGTGATGAAGTAAAAATCTCAAGGGAGAAAAAGAATATCTTTATCCAGATATGAATTTTGTTTTGGAGAAGCTCTGTCATGGGCTTATTCCTGTGTCTGTGCTCCAACGTCACTCCTGGCAATGTTCAGGGCACTAAGTAGAGTGCCTGAATTGAACCTAGGTTTGCTATATGCAAGGTGAGAGCTCTGCCACTCAATGTTCTCTCTGGGACCCAGACAAGTATTTTTGATTAATTTTTTAAATGTTTACACCAATCTCACTGCAGTGTGACCTTCCCGCCACCGTTGTCCCTAGTTTCCCACACGCCCAAGACTGCACCCTTACAGGCACAAAATTATTTTATATCACTTTTTTCAACTAAATTGCTGGCTGATCATCTTACCGAAAAATACATTAATAAAATTTGTGAAAATTGTTTAATCTCACCATGAGGTCATTAAGTCTTTGTCTAAGGGTAAACTAAGCTGTTTGTTGCTCGCTTAGCTGTTTATTGCTATTTTATTCTGTTTGGTGCGTTTAGTTGACTTATATGTTACTTTCTCATCTAATATTGTGTGTTTCTACTGGTCTGTCATTATTGGGGAATTTGGAGTTGTCGTTCTCCAGGACGTCCAGGATCTGTGAATCTGGGAAGCGGGGCTGATGAGTTTACATGGCAGCAACTGTGTGATGTGGGTGTGGCAGAGGAGGAAAGAAGGAAGGAGTTGGGGAAGGGTGGGAGGGAGGAAGGAAGGAAGGAAGGAAGGAAGGAAGGAAGGAAGGAAGGAAGGAAGGAAGGAAGGAAGGAAGGAAGGAAGGAAGGAGGGAAGGAAAGAAGCGAAGGAGGGAGGGACGGAGGGAGGGAGGAAGGAAGGAAGGAAGGAAGGAAGGAAGGAAGGAAGGAAGGAAGGAAGGAAGGAAGGAAGGAAGGAAGGAAGGAAGGAAGAAAGGAAGGAAGGAGGGAAGGAAGGAAGAGTGGGAGGGAGGGATGGAGGACGGAAGGAAGGAAGGAAGGAAGGAAGGAAGGAAGGAAGAAAGGAAGGAAGGAAGGAAGGAAGGAAGGAAGGAAGGAAGGAAGGAAGGAAGGAGGAAGTACGGAAGGAAGGAAGGCAGGAAGGAAGGGAGGAAGGAAGGAAGGAAGGAAGGAAGGAAGGAAGGAAGGAAGGAAGGAAGGAAGGAAGGAAGGAAGGAAGGAAGGAAGGAAGGAGGGAAGGAAGGAAGAAGGAAAAATGGAAGGGATGGAGGGAGGGTGGGAAGTAGGGAGTGAGGGAGGGACTTCCCTAAGCTTTTTCTTAGGCTAGCCCCTTGGTGTACATTTCGTCTAGGACTATATATTCTCTAGGTAGGCTATGGCTAGGCTCAGCAGGTAAACTGGTTACATGGCTAAGTATGAGCCCCACAATTGTAGGTTAGCATTGGGTTGAGGGTTGGGCATTTGCCTTGCACATGGCAAATCTGAGTTTGATCCCTGATATTCCATATGGTCACCTGAGCACTGCTAGGAGTGATTCCTGAGTGCAGAGCCAAGAGTAACCCCTGAGCATCCGAACCCTTGGGTGGGACCCCCAAAAGCCAAATAATCCCCAAAAGATTTGCCTTGTGATTGTCTCTTACCTAAAATAAGTTGGCTCAGCCGGTTGGTTAAACAGGTACCAGTTGAATCTAAATGTCCTTATCTGGTGGGGGTCCTAGAGGTTACCTCAGTTCAAATAATATTCCTGGTTTTATGTTTTTCTTTAAGTCACTCCTCCCCAGAAAAGGCAGCTTTGGGATTTAGTAGAAAAAGGAGAGTATCCAAACTACAGCTCACCTTTTTCTTTCTTTGTTGAGTGGGGGTGAGTGGGCACACCAGGCAATGCTCAGAGGTTACTCCTAGCTCTGTGCTCAGGAATTACTCCTGATGGTGCTTGGAGGATCAAATCGGATGCCAGGAATTGAACTCAGGTCAGCTGCATGCAAGGCAGATGCCCTACCCGCTGCACTATCTCTCCGGCTCCTTCACTATACTCTATTTTGGATACAGGGTTTCTGCTTTGCTCAGTGCTGGGATTCTACAGAGGAGATCAAGAGTGGCATGTCCGGGCAGGTGACTGTATTATACTTCAGTGACAGGCATTAATTCTGTATCTTCCAATCTCAGCCTAATAAGCAAGAAAGTTGATCATTCAAACCTTCACCTCTGTGATTCTCAGATCTTATTTTTCTGCTTGTTTTTAAACTCAGAAAGAAAATTGGGGTGTTCCTTACTCTCCATTGTGCCTCAACTGTAGCACTAAGAACATCCAAGAGGAGAGAAAAGGATCTTCTAATTAGAATGTGGGTATAAAATAAATGCCGGCTTGTTTCTGCCAGATACCATATTGTATTAGGTGCATCTTTTGCATTCAGGAGCCACAGACTTTCTTCCTGTGAGTCAGACCGACCACAAACTGACCTTGGGGAGACAGATTTCTCTCCTGGACTTACCTTTTCTGTCATGAATCAGGTGAGGGAAAAAAATAGTCCTCCTGAAGGTTACATTTATGAGGCAGAAGTAGCATGAGAGACCCAGAGACAACTGCTGCGTCATAGTCAGGACCAGAACCAGAACCAAGATAGAGTTGGAGGCATGGAGAGATTTGAAACCTCGGGCTCCTTCTGTCTCCTCAAAGATAACTTTGAAGTTTACTTGAGGGACTGGGCAGATGGCTCAAAGGGCTAGAGCACACACTATACATGCCAGAGGCCCGTGTGTAATCCCAGCACTTCATGCTCCCTAGTTCCTTTGAGAGAAAGTCCTGAGTCCTAGTCTTGGAATAGTTCCAGAGGACCCCTAGGTTAGTTCCCAAACCTAAACCATCATCAACGACAATGAAAGCTCACTCATGCTGCTGTCTTGCTCCTCCATCATCTCCCATCCAAAACAAATAACTGAATACACAATGTTCCCAGAACCACTTACCATAAAAATTTTTAATTTATTTTGTGTTTGGACTACTCCAAGTTGTGCTCAGGGCTTCCTTCTGACTTTGAGCACAGAGATAACTCCTGGCAGGCCACGAGGGACCAAATGTGATGCCAGGAATCTTACTCAGATAGAGACCTACCCAGTTTACTCTCATGCTGCAGTTTCTGAAGTCAGGGCCAGAGGAGGGGAATCGGAGAATAAAGATGCATCCTTCCCAATATCCAGAAATTTTGGATATCAAAGCCCTCAAAGTTTGGAAAAACTTTAGAGTTTCCTTGTCCCTGATGAAAAGATAAAAAAAAAAAAAACAGAGCCAAGAGAATGAATTAGAGCAAGGACTACTTTATACTATGTTGATCTGGAGTTCAGAAGATTTGACATCAACTATGTTGGCTCAAATATTTGGCCTCTGCCTTACTTGGCGTCTCCCCAGCAGAAGAGTTATCCTAGAGTGTCTAAAACCAACATAGCTTGTATTTTCATTCTTTCCAAAACACACCTAAAGCAGGAAATAAAATGCACTTATTTATGTATTTGTCTTCTTTCTACATTGTTTTAACAACATGTTGAAATTTCTTATGCAATTCTTAGGAAATATATCTGTGTATAACTATATGTAGTAAAAAGATTTCATTTTAGTTTGGGTGCAGAAAAATCTAGGAAATGTATATAGAAAATGCAAATAAGTCCTCACTTGAAAATAATCCGGGCAGAAAAATTAACTTTACACTAAGACAGTTTTTCAAAGTCATTTATAGTGCTAGAGAAATAGCTCAACCCTTTACATGCAGGGGGCCTTAGTTTAATGACCAGCACCATATCTTTTTTTGTTTTTTGTTTTAATTTTATTGAATCACTGTAGGGTAGTTACAAACTTTCATGTTTGGGTTACAATCACACAGTGATCAAATACCTCTCCCTCCACCAGTACAAATTCCCCACCACCAATATCCCTGGTCTACCCCCGCCTTTTCCCACCCTCCCCCTGGCTCCATGGCAGACAATATTCCCCATACTCTTTCTCTCTACTTTTTGGCATTATGGCTTGCAGCACAGACATTGAGAGGTCATCATGTTTTGTCCATATCTACTTTCAGCACACATCTCCCATCCTGACTGATTCCTCTAGCCATTATTTTCTTACTGATCCTTTCTCTATTCCAGCTGTATTCTCCTCTCTGCTCATGAATCAGGCTTCCAGCTATGGGGCAATCCCCCTGGCCCTTGTATCTACTGTCCTTGGGTGTCAGTGTCATGTTATGTTATTCTATACTCCACCAGTGAGTGCAGTCCTTCTATGTCTGTCCCTCTCTTTCTGACTCATTTCACTTAGCATGATACTCTCCATGTCTATCCATTTATAAGCAAATTTCATGACTTCATCTCTCCTAACAGCTGCATAGTATTCCATTGTGTAGATGTACCAAACTTTCTTTAGCCAGACATCTGTTCTAGGACACTTGGGTTGTTTCCAGATTTTGGCTATTGTGAATAGTGCTGCAATGAACATATGGGTACAGAAGTCATTTCTACTGTGCTCTTTTGCATCCTTGGGATATATTCCCAGAAGTGTTATTGTGGGGTCATATGGAAGCTCAAATTCTAGTTTTTGAAGGACTGCCCATATTGTTTTCCAGAAAGGCTGGACCAGTCAGCATTCCCACCAATAATGAAAGAGCATCTCTTTTTCTTCACATCCACACTAGTACTGGTTGCTTTTGTTCTTATAAATGTGTGCCAGTGTCTGTGGTGTGAGATGATATCTCATTGTTGTTTTGATTTGCATCTCCCTGATGACTGGCGATGTGAAGTATTTTTTTTCATATTCCTTTTGACCATTTGTATTTCTTCTTTGATGAAATTTCTGTTCATTTCTTCATTGCAGCTTTTTCCACATGGCTTTCATGAGAACTTTCAGGAACAATGCCCAAATACTGAAACTGAGTAGTCCCTGATCACTGCCAGTTGTGCCTCTAAAAATATTTTATAAAGTTCAAAATAATAATCATAGGTGATGATAGAAGTCTCCAATTGACTTGCCTTAAATCTAAGGATTCATAGGAGATTAATTCAAAGTTTTAATCCAAACTTGCAGAATTTTTATAATATTTTTTGCATCAAAATATTTTATTGTAGGTCATTTAAGAAGAGAATACATACATAGCCACAGTAATATACAAGTCACAAACAGTGGTAAAACCATTTCCATCTCCTTTGTTAGGTCATTTGTGTATGTGTCAGCAATACCTGTTCTCCTTCTCAATTTGCTGAGATTTGTATATATTGAACCTTCATTTTCTCTCTCTTCTGTTTGATAAACACCTCAGGTGCACCTTGGGCATACTCACAGGTGGAACATGTGAGTGTCAGAGTGAGATTTCATGGGAAATACCTGAGTATACGATCAGCACTATTTATCTCCCACTTTATCTTTCAGTAGGAAGCCAATTTGTTATTTTTTTCTCTTAGCACTGAGCTCATCATTCCAGTCGTGGTATAGCAAATCTTTCCTCACTTCAGGACATGTGAGAACCTCATGGGGAACCGTGTAAGAGGTCTTGAGGAATTCAGAGGAGGGGGAACATAACCAGTCATACAGAGAAAGACAAGTGAGCAAGTTGCATGCACACAACAGGAACAGACAACAGTTTTGACACAGAAGCTGTGCAGGACCCTGAAGCTGGTTCCTGGTATTGAGTGTGGGCATCTTCTTTATGACTTGAGGTACTTGCTTAAATAGATGCTCTAAAACAGTATCCCTCAATCATTTTCTCACTGCCATCCTTGTGATGGGCTGGAGTGGGTAAGGTGTTTGCCTTGTTTGTGGCTGACCCGGGTCCAATTCCTCCGCCCCTCTCAGAGAACCCAGCAAGCTACCGAGAGTATATCGCCCGTACGGCAAAGCCTGGCAAGCTACCTTTGGCATATTCCATATGCCAAAAACAGTAACAACAAATCTCACAATGGAGATGTAACTGGTGCCTGCTCGAGCAAATCGATGAGCAATGGGATGACAGTGATCATGATCATGACAGTGATCACGTGATCCTCTTTGTGATGCTGTTGGGCCAATGATCAAGGCATGGTCTTCCATTTATGTCATTTTCACCTTTGATTCCTTTAGAATATTCTATGTCCCACAGAAGACCATATGGCACCTGGTTGAGAAATCTTGCTGTTAAGTTAAAACTACCTCAAGTGAATATATTACTGCATGTTTATTAATATATAGTTGTATATATGTGCATAAATTTTCAGTCAACACAATAACTTGCCCTTTGGTTGGGTCTATTATTTTAGTTGATAGAAAGCAAAATCTATGAATTATATATAAAACCCTAAAATTTTCATCTAAACTTATTATTTACTTGACATAAGAGACATTAGAGGCAGTTCCAAGCTTGATGGTGCAGGTGAACCTCACATGCCCATTTTGAGGGGGTAGAGTCTCATTCTTTATAAACAGGCTCAAGTCTTTGAAAATGCTGCTATAATGCAAAAATGTTAAGAGAAAAGAAAATAGTGACAGCTATAACTTGAATATATTTTCATGAGAAAGCTCAGTGGAGAACTTGGAGTCTGATGAGAAATGTAGTTCAGTGGCAAAATTATGCCTTGCATGTATGGTGCCCTGAGTTCAATCTTCTCAGTCCTAAAAAATAAGTCAAAGAGTGGGCTCTGGAACTACACGGGTCAAATGTATATGTCATTCTTATAATGTGAACTCTAAGCTGTGGGACTCTGGCTAAACCATTTCATGTGCTTATGTTTTTCCATCATTTTTACTATTACAATAACCTCCTAATATTGTAATAACAATTTGGTGGATTGAGTGACTCCAATGTGCTTATCTCTGAACATGACTTAAGAGAGTTACTCACAGTTTATTGCCTTATTGTTTGCCACTCCCAGCTTACTGAGGTATCAGGCGGGTGTCTCACAGGAAATCAGGATATAGCTAAAACCTGAAGGTAAAGTTGTTAGTTTGAAAGAAGAGTGAGGGAGCAGGAAGTAGTCAGGGAGAGAAACGATTGCCTTTGTCTGGAACTTAATGTGATAATTAAGGATACCAAGATGGAAAGAGCAGACAATGAGTCTTGGGTTTCACGGGAAGATTTGGAATCTTATCCTAGATTGGAAGATTCTTACTGAAGTTTGCTGGACCAAGGTGGAAGGGTTCGAATTTTTCTTTGTTTTCCTCTTATAGGTAAATACACACACACATACACATACATGCATACGCAAACACACATACACAGACATACACATACATGCACACGCAAACACACATACACACACTCACACACAAACACACACACGCCCACACATGCATACAATACACATATACACACACATTCACACCGAACTCACTCCAACTGTGACCTGAGACTTTCACAGTGGACATAAGTTCCACTTCCTCAGTTAGCATTTTCAGTTTCTGAAGAGATTCATATGTACCCTTCTGTTCAGTTCTACTGCAAGTGGTGAAGATGTGACTTTGCCTGGGCTGCTTTGAGCCACAGCTCTGAGAACAGACAGACTTGGGGCAGGAGAGAATTACAGTTTCCAGAGCTTATAGGCACTAAAAATATTATGAAGACTTTCTTCCTAAAATTAATTCAAAGTAAAGTTTGGATTTTTGTTTTGCTTGGAGGCCACACTGGGCAATGCTCAGAGATTACGCCTAACTCTGTGCTCAGGAATTATTCCTGGTGATTTGGGGAGTTCCATATGGGATATTGGGGATCAAATCCGGAGTAGGCAATAGTTACCCACTGTTCTATCTCTCAAACCCTGGGTTTTTAAAACTATATTTGTCTTTAAAAATAAATTTTCTACTTGAATTTGGCAAATTATGAGTCATGAAGATTCTTCTCTCATGATTTTTTTTGTTTATACCTAGGTTTGATTTAACAGAGAGAGGGAGAGAGAGGGAGAGAGAGAAATTCAGAAAGATATAGTATCATTGCTTTCTAATTGTCTAATTTAAAACTATCCCAAAAGGTAACAGGTAAAAGGCAGTAGGACACTTCAGGCTTGAGAAAAGATTTTCATGAACCGCCGGGGAAGATTTTTAGGAGGCTCTGGGGAAGAATCATCATTGAAGAGCATGAAAAAGAGGATAGTGACAGGAGCTGATGTAACCAAGAACTCACAAAGGCACTCTTCACATCTATGATTAGCATCTGGGGTCATGCATGAACTCATATTCTCAGTCTCTGTCCCCATGGCTGTGGCATTGCTCCAGCCACTCTCCCTCCTCTCTTCTGCAACTGTCATATGTTCTCTCTACCCAATATTCACAGAAGACTTGCAAACAATAAAAAAGCTATTTATTGTATCTTGACCATAGCAATCGACACAGAAGGCAATGCCTAGATTACCTTGTCCCTGCTGTGATCTCAGAATCATTTAGATTCCTTTATAGCCTATGTTCACATCATCTGACAAGCCTTTTGATTTTATCTTCAAAAAATGTCTCCAGACCATAAGAGCTGGGTCAATGGGACTGAGGCCATGCTTTGCATCTCGGGGCAGGTGGGGTGGGGTTTGTTCTCTGGCATTGCATGATTTTCCAGGAACAACCCCTGAGCACAGAACCAAGAGTAGGCCCTGAGAACAATAGAATGTGGCATGAAAATAAAAAATCATATATTAGCATGCATCCATAGTTTCCCTTCCATGAATCCACCCACTCTGTGAAGCCACCATTGCCACCTGACTGTCTTCCCTGTCTTCATTCTTGTTCCCCTACAGGTACTCCACAATGAACTGCCAGAGTACTGTTGTGACAGATCCCATAGGTAAAACTCTCTAGCATGTCCATATCAGGAGCAGAATGAAAACCAAGACTTCTTAAGAACAACCTTAGAGCATCTAAGACTCCTAGAGGTCTGACTTTCCTGCTTACCTCTCTCATATTTTCTGATGTCCTTCTCAGGTCCAAACAGGGGTTTTGATATTTTTCAGACATACCAGACAGATTTCATTCTAGGATCCTTTGCTTTGAGATCTCCCCAATGCTAGGACGGAACTTGTCCCAGGGATCCCCACTCAATACTCTTCTCCCATCCCAGTCTTTGCTCCAATGCCACATCCTGGGATCCCTCTGATCCACAAACTGAAAAGCCTATAGCTAGTCCTCTCACCCCAGTCCTCCCTTATGACTCCTGAGGAGCTGATCACTCTTTTTTTTTAAATTTATTTTATTGAATCACCATGTGGAAAGTTACAAAGTTCTCAGGCTTATGTCTCAGTTACACAATGCTCAAACACCTGTCCTTACACCAGTGCCCATATTCCACCACCAAAAAAAAAATGTATACCTCCCACCTCCCCACTCCCCAACCCCCAACCCCCCCTGCATAACTGATAAATTTTACTTCCTTTTCTCTTTACCTTGATTACATTCCATATTTCAACACAAAACTCACTATTGTTGGAGTTTCTCCCCCAAGAATATGGCCCTATTGACAAGGAAACATTTAATAATTAGTTTTCCACTAATGAGAATGAAGAGATATAAAGTTGCGTGGCCACAGTAGTGGTCGCGCAATTTAGGATTTCTGTATTTTAGTAATTAAGTCCAGGGAGATTTAAGTTGGAAATTGCATCATTTCCCTTCCTGGAGCAGCATGGGGCAAAAGCTTAGTTCACATGGCTGCAAGCACTCGCTGGGACCCCAAGTAATATAGCTGGCTCTGGATCCTGGTCATTCAGCAGCAAAGCAGCTATGCAAAGGCATGGCCACCTCGGTCGAATCTCGGTGGAGCTTGAGCCGGCACCAGCCCCGGCCCAAGACTGCCCAGAACTGATCACTCTCAGGGACTCTCGGGGAAGTGACTTCTCACGCAGTGATTCTTCCTGAAAGTGCGTGCTGCCTGCCAACCCACTTGGGGGTATTGTATGGCAGAGCCACTGGCTGTCAGTTTATCTAAAATGAGAAGTAGTTTGTATGTGGCAGGGTGGCGATGGGGAGAGTGCTGTGGGTGCATGATATCTTCAATGTGCTATCTACGTGCTTCCCAATAATCATGTCCAGAGTTGGGGAGTCTTCTAAGAGCATTTATATTTTCTATGTCTCTTTCCAATCACTTTAGCCTTGTGATAAGCAAGGCATTAACTATCCTCCAAATAACATGATACTCATCCTTTGGTTAATTGAACAGGCTCCAATTAGGGGATGGTCAACCTGAGTCCTGATGGGCAGGTCTCCCAAAGCCAGTCTTTCCTACAAGACTTCATACTGCCAAAGTAGGGTCTGATCTTCTAACCTGTATGTGTATTACAAGAGCATACAAACCCACTCTGGCTGTATATTACTCCTCTCCCTCCTCCCCTCCTCCTCCTCTTCTTCTTTCTCCCCTCCTCTTCTTGCTCCTCCACCTCCTCCTTCTCCTTTTTCTTCTTTTAAAATTAGTAAAGGAAATCACTATTTATTTGATATTGCAGAACTCAAAATTGGTATGTGTGTGTGTTTGTGTTTTTGTGTATATGTCTGTATATGTTTAGACATACACATGCTCACCCACACTGAGTGACTTTTCAAAGGATTAACAGTTTTAGAAAACCGGCAGTGAGAATATCTTTCTTCAAGCTCCTGATGGGATGTTCTGAATCTCAGAATAGTTCAATGACGTGCTAAAGGTCATACAATGAGATGAGGGCAGAGTTGGTGAGTGTTCAACACTGTTTTCAACGTGATGGATATTTTAAGTTCCTCCTCATCAGATCTCTCGAGCAGAGACTGGCAGTGGAAACTACTATGATCTATTTGAAACACTGACATTGTTAAAATACTAAGCTGGTGGCAGAATCTGCTAGTATTCTAATATGGTGAAAGTGAAGCCTTCTAGCTTTGATAACCATTGATCATGGACATTCTATTCAGTGGACGCTTTCTATTGAGGCTTGCTACAGTCCTTTCCAACAGTCTCATTATGAAAAGTTAACCGTTGTTCTGAGATGGCATATTTGCATACGTTGGCGCTGAAGGATCTTGTTCCTGATTAAAGGACCTGCTGCTGCCAATTCTCAGGGAAGACGACTGCTGCTGAAGGCTTGATAATCATTTTTTATGCATCAAGGAAGGCACAAGAAGCTTCAAACCATAATCATTTCTATAAACATAGACAAGCCGTAAATTGTGACTGATACAAATTAAACTATGTTCCTCAGTAATTATATTTTAGAGCTGGTGCATCACATATCCAAACACAATTTTAAACTCAGAAAACTGTAATTGCACATTTAGTGCCTAGCTACTCTTTGTATGTTTCGCTTTGCATGACTTATTCCAAGGAAATTGATTTCCTGGGCACATCATGAGAAGGTTCGTTAGGCCACTGGCATGATTCTCGCTAAGTTATTATTATTCCCATCATGTTAATCACATTCTCCTGGAAGAGGAGGCAGGGCGTCAAGCCATCGTGATAAGGAGTAACCAAGTCCTCCCAAATGTCTCTTCAATCTGTTGCCCTCCCTCTCATATCACCCTCACTGCCATTGTGGAGTGACAATTTCCTCGGATAGCTCCTCTCTGAACATTTGTCTGTGGCTTCTCTCCTTTAGCACTCTAAAAAATAAACACAGTTGACCATGAGTTTTGAATAATAAGCAATAACAATTGTGCATTATATCATACCTGCACATATACACACAGACATAGAGAGCTTACACAAATAAATGTTTCTCACATTTATTTGCCAGACAAATAAAAGTAGCACTCAGTAGCAGAGCAGCGGGAACTGAGAGGTTGATGGTAGGCTATGTTGGTTTGCTCAAAATTTGACCCATAAGCAAGGATTTGAATGCATTGAGCTATTAGGAAAGTGATTCCAGAAATCAATATTGAGAAAAGAAAGAAAGAGAGAGAGAAAAGGGAAGATCACAGGGGTGCATGAATATGTAGACTTCTGCCCTGGATAATGAACTCTCAGGGTTGTGGAAAGAAATCTGAGAATCTGGAAGCTGGCAGCTGGCATTTAGCATAACAGCACTGATCCCTTGAAGTTCACTTTCTATGGCTTAAGGGGATTCTGCCACCTCTGTGTTTCCTCCTTCTCCTGTGGGTTACTGAGAAGGTCATCTTGGGTTTAGAAAAAGCATCTGGCATAGAGCCTTAAATATGAATCTTCAAAGGTGGAAAGCTTTCCCAGGAAATACACTTTTATTTCACAACCACAGGTGAGCTCAGATGGGCGAAGGATCTGGGACAGGATACCCACAGTTTGTGCACCACTGTAGCATCTGCCTTCGGTGAGCATTCCCTATAACCTGTAAGTGCAAAACTGCATTCTTGACCCTAATCTGTCCACCTCCTTTGCTGTAAATGTAGTGAGTTGAAGATTATTCTGAACTCAGAACGATCTTGGCTGACTTCACTGCTACCTGCATCATCTCCAGCACTCTGCACTTCCATCTCTCTTTACAACCCCCCCTTACCCCCGCTTTCTGCACATTATTCCTCAACCTGTGAAACTGGTTTTGGTACCTAATTATTCTGTTATCTGTTCCCGTGTGTTTGTGTGTGTGTGTGTGTGTGTGTGTATGTGTGTGTTGTGATCCTCAAATTAGAATCTTTCTTTTGACTCTTCCTTTATGAATGCTTCTTAATACTTGAGACTGCAGCTCAGATCATCTTTGCTATAGGAAGTCTTCCCAGATTGCTTGGGTATAAACTTGGTTCTCTCCTAGGCATTATCTTAACTTCTTGTGATTTATCCATAACATTACTCTTTATTGGGTTCTGCTTAATTGCTCACTTACTCATTTGTCTTCTCCCAACTAGTTCATATTTATACAGAGAGTATTGATCCCATCCATCTGAAACATCAGTTTTCACCTCAGAGCCAATAGTCAATATCTACACTTTCTGTCCCATACAAATTCAGTGCAGTCATTTGTCATTTGAACACTCTTACATCAGTGACGGATCCCATATGATGGTGTCCTCTGCAGGCTATTCCACATAGCATAGGTGTCTAGGAAACACTACCATCCGGATTTATATAATACACTCTATGACATTTGCACAGTGGCCAAACTCTCAAGTAATGTATTTCACAAAAACATGTTCACTTTTTTTGCATGACTATAAATGTTTATTAAAATGACTAAATGAACCCTCAACCCCTAATTTTATGCCCATCAGGATGTACTATGCCTATATAAGGAATAAATATAGACCCCTGATGAGTGGAAGCTACAGATTTGAGGATAGAGAAGAGATGCCAGTAAGCATGGGGACTATTATGTATTTAGTATCTCTTTGTTTAAATACAGACATTCGCTCAGGGACACATCAGGAAATTTGATTTAGAAACAAATGATGGGGATCTCCAGATACTGAACAAAGATATTTGGGTTGTGCCTTACAAAAGAAAAGGAATCATCAAATAAAATGGCTGCTTATCCTCAGGCATGGTCCAAATTCATTAACAGGCTCTCATGAGTCCATGAACAGACCATATTTTTTCTCTTACTTTCACTTTCTTCCACTCTCTGTTTGTTTGTTTTGGGGCCACATTCAGAGTACTCAGAGATTACTTGGCTCTGTCCTCATGCATCAATCTTGGTGGTCAATGGACCCTAGCTGGCACTGGAGACTGAACTAGGGAGACTGAACAAGGCAAATACCCACTTTTCTGCTCTACCCCCCAGCCTCCCATTGGAGTCCCCCCAACATCCACTCTTCTTTTTTTTATTTTTATTTTATTCTTTTATTGAATCACCATGTGGAAAGTTACAAAGCTTTCAGGTTTAAGTTTCAGTTATACAATACTCAAACACCCATCCCTTCACCAGTGCACATATTCCACCACCAAGAATCACTGTATACCTCCCCCCTCCCCCACATCTCCCCAGCCCCCCACCCCAAACATCCACTCTCCTTAACATCACTTTCCCACTTTATTTCCACAAACTTATCTCCTACAAAGAAGGGGAAGGAAAAAGTAGAGGATCAGCAGATAGTTGTCAGTTAAAATGAAAATTGGTCATTTTAACTCTTGCCAACATGAAGGGAGCCAGTATGCTAGATAATGGAAGTGGAGAAAGGGCAGTACTTGCAAACATCCATACATTCCTCTTTGACACCTTCACCTGGGCCTGGAAAAATAGCAGGAAAGCAGCACCTCTCAGGCACATGGCCTGAGAACATGGGAACATTCCTGTACAAGAACATTCCCTGTACAAGGGTACAGGGAATCACAGGACTATAAGCCTTTGAGGCCAGCTGTGGAGCCCCAGCCATGGACCACAGAGCAGCCTATCCCACATCAGGAGGACAGAAAAGGACAAGGGACATCGAAGAACAGCACCGGACAGGGCGACTGATGTCATCTATCCACTGGATGGAAAAAGTGATGTTGCACATCGAAGGCAGTGAGAGCGAGACTTGGTTATCAGAGAGGGCCCTTGAACTACTTACTAAAACCACGCATTAGTTTCTTTGCTAATTGCTAATTGTATAAACATAACTCAAGGACCATCATAGGAACTATACCAATTTAGTAGTAACTTATCTCCCCTGCACATGAAAGTTTGACTCAGATGCAGTTACAATTTCTCTTTTTGAATTGTTTTGTTTTGTTTTGTTTGGGGACCACACCCATCTGAGCTCAGAGCTTAGGAATAAGCTTAGGAATAAGGCTCTAAGCTCAGGGATCACTCCTGATGAGGCTCTGGGGACCATACTTACTGGTCTGAGGGCAAGCACCCTACTTACTGAACTATCGCTCCAACCCTTTCCTTGAGGGCTTTTTGTACTGTTTCTTCAAAAACAGCATTTTGAAATGTACAAACAGTACAAAAACAGCATGTTTTACTGTTTCTTCTGCAGAGAAAACCCCCCTAACTTCTCCCCACCTGGCACTCCGGTATCCCCCTGAGAATATACTCACCTCTGAGATTCATGCCTTGTATATACTTTATCAGGTCTCTCTGGACCCCAGCGTTGAAATGCAGTTCCAGTCTTAGAATATAGAGTATGCTGGGATGGATAATTACCAACCAATTGACTTCACTGTTAAGCAGTATAAAGCCAATGCTGAGTCAGTCTCGTTCCTCTCGTCATACTGGACTGCTCTGCCCAAAAAGCAGGAATAGTGCCCACTCAGGAGGAACTCTCAAGTGAAGGGAGGAGTGAGCATTGAAATATTAAAGATGCTCTGATGGCCCAGGAAGCAGTGGAGGAAACGAATATGCTCAGGGAAATGCAGATGGGAGGCACCCTGACCAAGATTTTTACCATGTGGGATATGGACAGGTTCATGGACATCAGTCCTTCAACGGCCCAAATACTTGGAAGGGAACATGGATCCGAGCGACTTGAAGAAGACATTTAAAAGTTGGCAAAACACAAAAGCGTCCCTTCACTGCACCTTTGGGAAATCTACTCTGTTGGAGATGGCAAGGCTTTGTGATGCTCTCATTTCATTGCATCTAAGGCTTTGCATCTTGGAGCACCCATCACACAATCGGGAGAATGAGGAGCTTGAGGAGCCCTGGCTCCCAGAGGACAGGCCAGGCTGCAAGGCTGTTAGCAGAGTTGGCACAGTTGGTGGAACAGATGAGCCTTTAAAAGATTCAAGTTTGGTTCAAAATTCACAACTCGTGAGTTCCAAATGGTTCTAAATTTGGCTCGAATGTCTTTTCCCTAGCCGTGTGCCACAGAGCAGGACTTAGTGACTTCATCGAGTTAGAAAAACAAAGGAGCGTTATTGCCTCTCTGCAGAAATAAACTTGATGAGGACAAAAGGAGTGCATTGCAAATACTACAGCAGCAGACCCTTAATTTTGTGTATTTTCCACTCAAACAGCTTTCTCTGGCATCCACAACAAAGCCATTCGTTGAAAGAACACTGCCAGTTACTGGCTTACTTGTAAGCAAAGTGGCACTAAGTGAGTTATCTTTCAGCTTTGTTGAACAAGCAAATTATATAGTAAATTAGATCCCATTTTACTCTTCAGTTGGTGTGGTGCAAATTAAGGCGTGCACTTTGATTCAACCTTGCATCTCCTGCATATTTCATAGCCTCAATGTTCCAATGTCAATAGGGGATAATTTAGCAGAGGACTTGTGTCGATTTTCTCTTTGTTGTGTTTACAAGTTCATTGCAAACAGTCCGCTTGGAATAACATTGGGGCCCAACACCCAACTCACTTGTTTTGTTTGAACAGGATCTTTAACTTCTGCTTAATTATTTAACTAGATGATGCCTTCTTTTTAAATTTCTCCAATATTCTCTAAGAAACCTAAACAAAGTCTTTGCAAATGTAGATGCATTATTACTAAATCTAAAAGAGGATTAAAGGAGTGAATTCCTGGAGGCAAGTAACTGATCTCCAGGGAAGGAGATAAGCTAGATTCCTTCTGGCAACTCGGTAGAATGAACAGCATCCACTCCCTGAACTTGACAGGCCAGGGTTGAAATCTTGACTAACATTTCAGCTCTTGAGACTGGTGTGTTAATTGCTTTGAGGTTCATTTGTTTAAAAGAGGCTGCGTATGCAGCCGGAAGTTACTTAAAGTAAATGGGAAAAAAACATGCTCTGTTAATTTCATTTCTCACATTTTGAAACCAGGATCTCTTCTTCCTGGAGGTTGCTTGAGGGATTGGAAGCACCCTTTCTGAGTGTCTTGAGTTTTCTCTGAAGGAATCTGTTTCACCAGGGCAGGTGTAGTTCAATAGGTGTCATTAGAACAATGGGAAAATAAAAAAGAAAAAGATCATCATTACCCCCAGGGTTAGCAGCAGAAAGCTTAATGACACTCTTTATCTATACTTTTCAGTGATAAGGTCATGCAGGTCAGCCAGATTTGGACATTTCCGACAAATTGTTGGCAAAGACAGGAACTTTCATTTATTGGAATGGATGTGCAACAACCTGTCTCTGAAGAGACATGTTGAGCTGCTCTATCACAAAAATAAGGAGAGACACTCAGACCCTCAAGCACCCACTGGGCATGGCCATGTCCACTCTGTCCTTTCAAATGTTCCACTCCCCTTCATTAGAGAAGATCTCAAACTTCATCCTTGTCCTTCTCAGGCTGAAAAGTCATTTTGCCAGAAGCCTGTGTGTGTGTTTCTTGAAGTTTTGTTGCAGTTGTTTTTTGTTGTTGTTTTTGTTTTTGTTTTGGAGCCACACATGGCAGTGCTCACAGGCTTACTCCTGGCTCTGTGCTTAGAATCACTCCTGCTGGGGCTTGGAAGATCAGATGCGGTGCCAGGGATCTAACCCAACTTGGTTTCATGAGGGGCAAGCACGCGTTCCGCTGATTATTGCTCTGGCCCCACTTGAAGTTTTTTAAAGTGCAATATTACTGAGATAGGTATTAGTGCTAAAGAGCATCTGTTATGGATAGTTTTTTTAGTTACATTGTGTCTTTTTATTTAATTTAGCTTTCAGGTTTCTCAAACTTTCTGAAACTTAATTTTTTGGATCCATTCTAGAAAAGCACTGTATCACTGTCATCCCGTTTATTATTGATTTGCTCGAGCAGGCACCAGTAATGTCTACATTATGAGACTTGTTGCTACTGTTTTTGGCATATCAAATATGCCACAGCTAGCTTGCCAGGCTCTGCCATGCTGGTGGGATACTCTCGGTAGCTTGCCGGGCTCTCCGGGAGGGATGGAAGAAATGTGTCGGCTGTGTGCAAGGCAAAGGCCCTACCCACTGTGCTATGGCTTTAGTCCTAGAAAACCATCTATAGGTTTTATGATACATTTCAAAATTGGGTCATATGGTCCTCTGTGGGCCTCCAGTTTATTCCATAGGGACGAGTTGTAAAAATTGCATAAAGTAAATGGGGAGCCCCCGCACAAGAAAAGGTGCCAACCAATAGGACAGGGCATCCTTAGGAAGGACACAAGCTTGGAAAGGGGAAAAGGTTGGAAGAAGGTTGAGAATCACTGCTCTACAGGACTTAGCATGACAAGAGAAATCCTGTTGCAAGAGTTAAAGGGGAAAACTGTCCACACCTATTTTCAAACCATCATATAGTTCACCTGATTAACCCACACAAATGTCAAGCAAGGCATTAACTCTCCAAAACACAAAGAATGTTGACCCTGTAAAATTATCTGTAGTCAACCATTTCATTGACCTAAATACTTTGGTGGCTGTGCATTTTAACCAGTGAAACTGGTAGAATCTTCATTGTACATAATAGGGTGTTATTTTCTGCATGCTTCTTACAGTTGTGACAATACATGTAATTATCCAAACTCATTCCAACTCTTATTTTTTCTAGGTATCTCAGTTCCATCTACTTTTCTTCCTTTTTCCTCTATTAATCCAACCAACTGTGGCGATAATCTCCTTATTGGTTTACTATCATCTACTTGGGTTCTTTGCTAATCAACTCAATACTACTTGAGTAAACTTTCAAATTATAAAACTAATTGGATAGCAGGCTCTGTTTAAAACTCTTGATTGTCTTCCCTCATGTCTTAAGGTAATTGAAAAAGTCCTTGAGATGATCCTCAAGGTTCCTGCTCTGGTATTTATCTACTTTGCCTGATACTCATTCTATCCCTTACTCATAGTTCTTGCCTCAATAACCTTCTTAATAGTCGAATATTCTCCACACTTCTTATTTCTAAGTATTTTCCAAATGCTACTTCATTGGGATAGACATATTCTTATCCCCTCTTAGCTTATATAAGTTCCATTCATATTTAGGGGTCTAGGGTTAAGCTGTTCCTTGTGAGGAAATCCTTTTGAATTCTTTTTGTTTGTTTGTTTTGTATGTTTTGGAAACCATCTGATGGTTCTCAGGACTTACTCCTGGCTCTGCATTCAGGTTTTACTCATTGTGATGCTTGGGGCACCAAATGGGATCAAGCCCAGGTTAGTTGTGTGCAAGGCAGATGCCTTACCTGCTGTATTATCTTTCCAGCCCATTGAAGTCTTAAGCTAATCAAAATACTTATAAAAACCTTTCAACAATAGCATTTACATCTATACATGTATGAGTGTATGTGCATACAAAATGTGTGTATATATATGTGTGTCTGTAATTTAGCATCTGCTTTACTTACTCTTCCCTACTATCCTAAATATATATTTTAAAATAATCTGATTTACTGTATAAGCTCTATGAAAACAAATTTCATGTTTATGATTGCTTTTCTTTTTTTTTTTTAATTTATTTATTTTTAATTAGAGAATCACCGTGAGGGTACAGTTACAGATTTATACACTTTTGTGCTTATACTTCCCTCATACAAAGTTTGGGAACCCATCCCTTCACCAGTGCCCATTCTCCACCACCCGTAAACCCAGTGTCCCTCCCACCCTCCCCAATCCCATCTCCCCCCCACCCCACCCTGCCACTGTGGCAAGGCATTCCCTTCTGTTTTCTCTCTCTAATTAGCTGTTGTGGTTTGCAATAAAGGTGTTGAGTGGCCGCTGTGCTCAGTCTCTAGCCCTCATTCAGCCCGCAACTCCCTTCCCCCACATGGCCTTCGACTACAATGTAGTTGGTGATCGCTTCTCTGAGTTGACCTTTCCCCGGAACGTGAGGCCAGCCTCCAAGCCATGGAGTCAACCTCCTGGTACTTATTTCTACAGTTCTTGGGTGTTAGTCTCCCACTCTGTTATTCTATATACCATAGATGAGTGCAATCTTTCTATGTCTGTCTCTCTCTTTCTGACTCATTTCACTCAGCATGAAACTTTTCATGCCCATCCACTTGACTACAAAATTCTTGACCTCCTTTTTTCTAACAGCTGCATAGTATTCCATTGTATAGATGTACCAAAGTTTCCTCAACCAGTCATCCGTTCTGGGGCATTCGGGTTTTTTCCAGATTCTGGCTATTGTAAACAGTGCTGCGATGAACATACATGTGCAGATGTTGTTTCGATTGTACTTTTTTGCCTCTCTGGGATATATTCCCAGCAGTGGTATTGCTGGGTCAAATGGGAATTCAATATCTAATTTTTTGAGAGTCGTCCAAATTGTTTTCCAGAAGGGCTGAACCAGTCGGCATTCCCACCAGCAGTGAAGAAGGGTCCCTTTCTCCCCACATCCTCTCCAACAGCGGTTGCTTTTGTTCTTTTGGATGTGTGCTAGTCTCTGTGGTGTGAGGTGGTATCTCAAAGTTGTTTTGATCTGCATCTCTCTGATGATTAGTGATGCAGAGCACTTTTTCATGTGCCTTTTGGCCATTCGTATTTCTTCCTTGGTAAAGTTTCTGTTCATTTCTTCGCCCCATTTTTTGATGGGGTTGGATGTTTTCTTCTTGTAGAGTTCAACCAGTGCTTTATATACCATTGATATCAACCCCTTATCTGATGGGTATTGTGTAAATATCCTTTCCCATTCTGTGGATAGTCTTTGTATTCTGGTCACTGTATCTCTTGCGGTGCAGAAGCTTTTTAGTTTAATGTAGTCCCATTTGTTGATCTCTGTTTTTACTAGATTGCTTAGTTCCGTGTCACGTTTGAAGATACCTTTATCTTCAATATCGTGGAGGGTTTCGCCGACCTTGTCTTCAATGTACCTTATGGTTTGTGGTCTAATGTTGAGGTCTTTAATCCATTTTGATCTGACTTTTGTGATTGCTTTTCTTTTGATCTTATCACTCAGCTCTATATGGGGATGATGTTCAATAACTATATGTAGGATGAGCTGTCTGTGCACAATAGAATAATAAACAGGAAAAGAAGAATTGGAGTTCTTTATAGAAAGCAAATATATTATCTATTATACAGACTTTTTTCTTTTAACCATTTCCAGGGCAGTACATTTGATTTTCCATTTATTCATAAATAACTTGGACCAATAAGACAGCAGGAATCACAGGAATCAGTACTAATATCCATCCATCTTTCAACTCAAATGGGTTCTCCCAACATCCTCTACTTGGTGTTCTCTTCTTTATCTCAGCTGCCTTTTCCCCCAGCATGTGAAGCCAGTTTCCAAGTTGTGGGGCAGACCTCCTGGTTCTTATCTCTACTACTCTTGGGTGTTAGTCTCCCATTCTGTTACTTTATATTCCACAGATGAGTGTGATCTTTCTATGTCTGTCCCTCTCTTTCTGACTCATTTCACTTAACATGATACTTTCTCTGTTGACCCACTTATATGCAAAGTTCATGACTTCATCTTTTCTAACAGCTGCATAGTATTCCATTGTGTAGATGTACCAAAGTTTCTTTAACCAGTCATCTGTTTTTGGGCACTTTGTTTTTTTCCCAGATTTTGGCTATTGTAAACAGTGCTGCAATGAATATACAAATGCAGATGTAATTTCTACTATACCTTTTTGCCTCTCCAGTATATATTCCCTGGAGTGGTATTGCTGGATCAAATGGGAGCTCAACCTCTAATTTTTTGAGAATCATCCATATTGTTTTCCAAAGGCTAAACCAGTCGGCATTCCCACCATTAGTGAAAGAGAGTCCCTTTCTCCCCACATCTTTGCCAACACTGGTTGCTTTTGTTCTTTTGGATATGGGCCAGTCTCTGTGGTGTGAGATGATATCTCATTGTTATTTTAATCTGCATCTCCCTGATGATTAGTGTTGTAGAGTATATTCTCATGTGCCTTTTAGTCATTCAGATTTCTTCTTTGAGAAAGTTTCTGTTCATTTTATCACCCCACTTTTTGATTGGGTTGGATGTTTTCTTCTTGTGGAGTTCAACCAGTGACTTATACATCCTTGATATCAACCCCTTATCAAATGAGTATTGGGTAAATATCCTTTCCCATTCCGTAGACTGTCTTTGTATTTTGGTCACAGTATCTTTTGAGGTGCAGAAGCTTCATAGTTTAAGATAGTCCCATTTGTTTCTCTCTTTTCACTTGCTTGGCCAGTGGCGTGTCATCTTTGAAGATACCATTAGCTTCAACATCATGGAGGGTTTTCCTAACCTTTTCTTCAGTGTACTTAAGGATTCTGGTCTGATGTTAAGGTCTTTAATCCATTTTAGTCTGACTTTTGTACATGGTGATAGGTGGTGAGATATCTGAGCCCATTCATTATTTTGCATGTAGCTGTCCAGTGTTGCCAGTTAAACTCACTCAAAACTTGAAGGAACAATACACTATTTCATGGATAAACAACAGCTCGGGAACTTCATAGACTCAAAACCAAACTTAAAAGAAGGACTAAAAGGGCTACTGTAAGAAAAGGAAATACCCTAGAAGCACAACAACCCCCTACAGTACTATGGCACAAAAACACATGACAATAATCTCTCTCAATGTCAGTGGTCTAAATGCACCAATTTAGAGACACTAAGTGGCAAAATCGATTCAGAAATTAAACCCAACATTTTGCTGCCTACAAGAAACACATCTGAACAGTCGGAGCAAACACAGATTTAAAGTCAAAAGGAGGAAAACAATCCTGCAAGCAAACAACTCCGTCAAAAAAGCCAGGGTGGCCATACTAGTATCTGAAAACATAGATTTCAGGTTGAAAAAGATTGGAAGGGACAGAGAAGCCCCCCCCTTTTTATTTACTAATCAAGGAATATGTGCAGCAGGAAGAAATCAAATTCTGAAACGTGTATGCACCTAATGAGGGACCAGCTAAATACTTAAAACAACTGCTAACAGACTTTAGCAAGGATGATGCTAGTAACACAATAGTAGTTGGAGACTTCAACATTGCTCTATCACCACTAGATAGATCAATAAGACTAAAACTCAGCAAGGAAACACTGGCATCAAAGGAAGAGATAGAAGAGAGAGGGCTAATAGATCTATACAGGGCTTTGCATCCCAAAAAGAAAGAATACACATTTTTTTCCAGTGCACATGGAACATTTTCCAAAATAGACCACGTGCTGTGTCACAAAGCATATCTCAATAGAATCAGGAACATAGAAATTGTATCAACTATTTTTTCAAACCATGATGCATTGAAGATAGAAGTTAATCACACACAGACATGGAGAACCAAATCAAACACCTGGAAATTAAATAACTCAATATTGAACAATGAGTGGGTCAGGAAGGAAATCAAGGAAAAAATCAAAAGATACCTGGAAATAAATGAGAATGAAGACATGCGTTACCAGAACCTATGGGACAGAGCTAAAGCTGTGTTAAGGGGAAAATTTATAATTCTGCAAGCATCCCTCAGGAAGGAAGAAAGGGCATACATAGATAATGACTTCACAGCTCAAGGTCTTAAAAAAGACCAACAGAAGGCCCAAACCAGGCAGAAGGAAGGACATAACAAAACTTAGAGCAGAAATTAATGACATGGAAACCCAAAAGACAATCCAAAAGATCAATGAAATGAAGAGCTGGTTCTTTGATAAAATAAACAAGATTGATAAACCATTAGCAAGGCTTACAAAGAAAGAGAGAGAGAGAGAGAGAGAACCCTAATAAAATTTTTTATTCTACCTTTTCCAGACTTTTTTTTAAACACTAAAAGGCTTAGGTTACCAAGGTGTGGACTGGAGTGATAGCACAGCAGGTATGGAGTTTGCCTTGCATGTGGCGGACCCGTGTTTCATTCCTCTGTCCCTCTCGGAGAGACTGGCATGCTACTGAGAGTATTCTGCCAGCACGGCAGAGCCTGGCAAGCTACTGTGGCGTATTCGATATGCCAAAAACAGTAACAAGTCTCACGATGGAGACGTTACTGGTGCTCGCTCGAGCAAATCGATGAACAGCAGAATGACAGTGATACCGTGACTTAAGTTTTTTTTAGTTTGTCTTGCTTTGTGAACACTAGAAAGTTGTGAATGCTGATGAGCATAAATAAACACACACCAATTCCTACTGCATAGTGTTAAGATGATGAGGGAAGCACTTTAATAGCTGGGAAATTCTATGTCTGTGGAGATGTGTTATTATGATAATTGTAAACAATAAAGAAACAAAAATACCCTAATTTTAAAACTAAAGCACCACAAGCCATAATAAGTTAAAGTACAATTTGGCCAATTGCACCACAAATAGGAATATGGATTTTAATGTTTAATATGTTCAATATGAGCTTCACCAGTTCAAGATTTTATAATTTTGCTTGATAGTTTTTTTCCTTGTTATCTCACTCATTATATGCACATGTATGCAATTCCATATTCTAAATGATTGTGCTCTGCAATAGAGTAAGGAGTGTACAATTCCTACCTCGTAACCAGAATGTAACTTATTTTTTCTAGATTCATTCTTCCCTAACCTAATCATAGCAACTTCTACCTGAAGGAAGGAAGAAGGAACTGAAGACCAATTTTTCCTTAAGTGTAAATGATAATACTAACAATAAATGATATTTAACAAACTTCTACAATGATTTAAGTATATTATACACTACTGTAGCAATTTCACATTTATTGGTTCTCTAATATGCTTCACATTTTTTAGGTATAGAGTGAATGTTTGCTTCCCTCCCCCCATGGTGAAGCTTTTACTTCTGGTGTGATGATATGTGGAGGTGAGTGGGTCATGAGGATAAGCATGGATAGGATCGGTGTCCTTGTGAAAAGAAACAATAGAGATATGATGACTATCACTATCATGTTAGCATATAAGAAGGATGTGGTCATCTACAAAACAGGAGGGGTGGTCTGTTTCAGGAACCACACTGGCAGAAACTTTTATCTTAGACATTCCAGCTTCCAGATATGTGAGAAATACTTATCATTGAATTCATTCAGCATATGATATTTTCTTAGAGCAGCCTGAGCTGATCATGATGTGGGTTTGCCATAACGAACACTGGACAGACCACATGCAACACTTCAAGAGTGTTGGGAGCTCATGACCTTGTCTTCTTCCTGCCTCAGATCAATGATATGGCTCTTATTATCTCTCTCCCACCACATTTTGGTTCATAAAGGAACTGAGTTTAGTCATGCCTATGTCTGATCTTAGATTTAAGTTCCCATTTTTCTCACTCCAAAGCTCTTCTATATTTCTTTTTATATCTCTCCAGTGACACACTGAAAAAAGACTGAAGATTAAAAGTGAAGCAACTAGTTAATAATACTATTTCAAGATTTGTAAAACAACCAAACACTGCAACAGTTCTTCATTCAATCTGCATTGATTTCGTAAACACTGAGTATAGTGCAAGGAATATAGGATTAAGATGTATTCCTTGACTTCATTTGGTAAATAATTACAGAGTAGAGTAGTAGGTGATAAAAGAGAGTCAATGTTTCCTAGAAATCAACTATATTCAAAGCTCTGCATATTAGATAGGATGAAGTCTAGCAGTGACCCTCAAAGAATGTTTAAGCTTTATTTGAAAGCAATATTTGTTTCTTTGAATAAAATGGAGCATAACATGGAGAGTGAATGCAATAAAATCCATTACTTGTGCATATATAATGTGTGTGCACGAAGGAGTATATGCACTCCATTGAAAAGATTAGAAAGATTATATTTCAGATGATCTATGTGAAGTGGAGAGTGAAGTGGAGGAGAAAGGTAGTAGCCTCAAGAAATGAGTCTACTGGTTTCTATTCTTCCCACCTCAGTCACCTGGGGAAGTTCCAAAGGAGTCCAGGATTCATAAAAGACTGATAAGAGTACCTAAATAATGAGAACTTGTCTCACCTGAATTCCACTTGATCTACTTGACATTAGAAATTGTACATGTCACCATGTTTCTTGGAAAGCTGTGGAACTGATATTGGACAATGAATGGCCTCTTGTATAAATACACTTTCCCATACAGAAATAAATTTCAGGACAAATGAATAGTGAAATAAAAGTTTTATTTAGGTATTATAAAAAAGGATATAAAAAGAGAGAGGGTGAATAACATATTTAAGAGAGAATTCAGGCTCCTCCAGAGAGAAGAAAGTGGAGATCACATCTCTCAGATTGAGAAGTGGAAGAATCTCCAGGGTAGAGAATGTGCCCCACTTGCCTTTGCTGTTGGTCTTATAAGAAGTAACCTCAGGGGGTATGGTGCTGCTAGCAGGTCAAACTGTACCCGTGGGTTGATGCTTTTATCACCAGCCTGATGATGTCTTCAGACTTCCGGGTACTCAAAAATTGCTGCTGTGCCTTTGGCTAGACCCCAACAACTTGGGGCCAAGTTTACCAAAAAATTAAATGGCCAAAAATTAGGTATGTGGGAGACACACTGACAAACCACCTCTCGCACAGCCATATAAACCCATTTATTGCCTTATTTCAGAGACTCATAAATTTTGAAAGAGATCAAATGATGCAGTTAGGGCCTGTAGCATGGATGTTGATTGGGACTGGGCCTCCTCCCCGCAGGTCCCCAGTTTTCCAGTAGTTTGGCAGTCATACCCACAAATTACTCCTTGTGCCATATAATCGCATCAATGGCCAAGACCCAGAGACTATAAACTAACACTCCCTGAAGAGAGCACAGCAGAATGTCCTGACCCAATGCCAGGCTGTCTTCACCAGGGTACCTCAGAGGGGGGTTGGTTGAATTTTCATCCCTACCCCAATCAGAACTCCAGCAGCCAATAACCTCCAGGACCCAATGGCCTCCATGCCCAAGACCACTGTCCACATGCTCAAACGAGCCTCACCCAAGAAGGAACAAGCCTCACCCAAGATGGGGTGAACCTCCTCAGAGAGCAGACTGGCAGGAAAACCCAAGTATATGGGAACTCGCGAGTGAGATCTCCAAGCCAGCTTGGATCAGACTGGGCATCCTCCCCCCAGGTCCCCAGTTTTTCAGAAGCTTGGTAGTCACACCCACAAACTGCCCCCAGCTCCATGTAATCTCATTAACGGCCCACACCCAGAGACTATAAACTAAAGCTCCCAGAAGAGAACGACACAGAATTTCCTGGACACTATATTCTACCCATAACAAGCAATACAAAACAAATCGTCTAGCATTGCCTTTTCGGCAGGTTTGAGTGGTGGTGAGACTGGTGTTGAAATATTGAATGTAACAAAGTAGAGAGAGAGTATGGGGGAATTGTCTGCCACACAGGGGAAGGGTTGGAATGGGTGTGTGTGTGGGGGAATACTGGGGATTTTGGTGGTGGAAAATGCGCACTGGTGAAGGGATGGTGTCCGATAATTGTATGACTGAAGATTAAACATAAAAGCTTTGTAACTTTGTATCTCATGTTGAATTAAAAAAAGGGGGGGAGAAATAATAATAAAATAAAATTAATGTTCAGAATAGAATACAAAAAAAAAGGAATGTAGAGTTCATGCCCAATTCATTCAGCTTAATCAATGGCTGAATAAATAGCAGTAATCCTACATTATTAAAAAAAAAAAGTATTCTCCCAAACTGGGCTCATTCCCAGCTAACCCAAGCCATTTTTCATATAAACATTCCTGAAACAGAGTCTGGAGTAGAAATTCTCTCATAGATTTGCTTGGATGCTCAGAAAAGACACTTGGTAATGTTTGTTCTGAACAGACTAGCACTCCATCCCCAGCTATAATTTTTCTTTATACAGTATATTTCATTTTATATGTCTAATAAAATGATGCCAGTTCAACTCCTTCAAACATTGTACTTGCAGACTAGTGAAATCAACAGGAGGTGATAACGTGGTTACAATTATTGACCTCAAAAGTGTTCCCAGGGCCCTTGAGATGTAGATATTTAGGTTAAAATCAGTATATTTTCTTCTTTATATTTTTTCTATAAAATTGTGTTTATAAAACAGAGTAATGATTTGAAAATATTTAACCATCAACATATTATATTCAAAGATTTAAAGACTCATTATAATAAATTCATTGTCTCAGCACAGAATTGATGTTTATTGGATAAATAAATAAAAATTTATAACTAAATAATAATGAAATCTAATTCAGAGTTTGGAAATTTGTGGTTTTTCCTGCAACTATTAAGTTTTTGTTTTTTTTTTGTTTTATTTTGTTTTGGGAATAAGCTCAACTGTGCTCAGAGATTACTCCTGTCTCTGTGCTCAGAAATCATTTCTGGCAGGCTTAGAGGACCACATGTGGTATAGGGAATAAGCCTAGGGTGGCCATGTGCAAGACCACTTCTTACCCACCATACTATCCTTCTGATCCCCCAAACCACTAATTTTGTACATTATTTTATGTGTGTAGTAATTTACTTTACAACACTTTAGTATGAACAATTTTTTTAATATATATGTGTATATATACACATGCAAATTAACTTTAATCTACACTTAGTGGCAGCTAAATTGCTTTAGAATCACTGGCTCAGGAACTAACAACATAAAATAGCTATTTGCAAGTGCTTTGAATATTATCATCAACATTCATATAAGAGGACCCATTAATTAGCATAAGGCACATTAGAAACAATTTTTATTAGTGAATGAGTAATATTCAAGACATTAGGCTGACCAAAAGACATTATAATGTTCAAGATATTAGGCCGACTAGTGCCCCTGCATAAGTAAGGGCTAACATTCATCAAACCAGCTACTTTGTGGCAAATCATAGTCCAACATTTGCCTATTAGAGTCTTGGCCCCTCCATATCTCAAAATCCTCTGGTTTGTTATACCTAGAAATGGTTTAAATCTCATTCAAATGATTGATGCATTAACCTTGGAGCAACCCTTACTTGCTTTTCCAAAGTAACTTTTAGTGTATTTAAAGATAGCAAGAGAGGACTGGGTAGGAATAGATTGGATTTTACTTACTCATAGACATTGATTATTTTTAAGAATTTGCTCTAAGATTTATTTCTATTATAATTAACTCTATAATTTTCAAGCTGTTAGAGGGGTGTGTTTCTCTTTCTAACTGTGGTTACGAGCTAAGGGCTCCTGACATAATTTTGCTCCGGCCTGTCAGCTATAGGGGACCCTCCACCGTAGTTCCCAAAGTCAGGTACAGCCCAATAATAGGTTCTGGAATCACCACTGCCAACCACAATTATCTACTTGTAATCATAAAGAAGGTTAACCATTTACTTACTAAGTTATTTTGTTCCTGTACCTTGCTTTGCAGATCCCACAGCCCCTTACTCATTCTATCCATTTTCTAACTAGGATGTGACTTTATAAAGTTATCCCTGAGTGACCTCAGTTCTGAGTTCATTGGGGCACTAGTTCACTTTTGGTAACTGGCTTCTATAATAAAGACTCCCAGTTTGGCCAGAATGGTGCTCATCTGTGTCTCAGAAACTCCTTTACAACAGGTATCAATCAATATGTAGAAAATTTAAGCACTTAGCAACTTTTATTGCCGAAGTCAGGGCAGTTACTGAATGCATAGTTCATAGAATGTTTTTACCTCTCTTTCTGTCCTTAATGCTTTCTGTTTTTTCTCCTATATTTCTTCTTTTGGGTAATTCATTTTTCTTTTATACTTCCTGAGGATTATGCACATATCCATTTATCAGTTTTCCAAATCCTTTTTATTCTAAAATTTGAATCAGGTAACAAGCCAAGTTTTGAACTCCCAAATGATAATAAGACACTTTTTAAAAATTTTTTTGAGGAATATCTGTATTGTTTTCCAAAAAGGCTGGACAGCATGCATTTTCTCCAACAATAAAGGAGACTCTTTCTCCCCACACCTGCACTGGCACTAGTTGTTCTTATTCTTTTACATGTGACAGTCGTGACAGTCTTGGTGCTGTTAGATTCTATCTCATCGTTGTTTTGATTTACATCTCGCAGATTATTAGTGGCGAAGAGCATAGTTTTATGTGCATTTTGCCATTTGAATCTCTTCCTTGAGAAAGCTTCTGTTCATTTATTCTCCCCATTTGTCGATGGGGTTGAATGCTAAAGTTCAACTAGTTAATATGTTTTATATTAACCTTTTATCAGAAGAGTTTTAGGTGAATATCCTTTCATATTCCAGAGGCTGTCTTTGTATCTTGGTCACTGTTTCTTTTGAGGCACAAAAGCTTCTTAGTTTAAGATAGTCCCATTTGTTTATCTTTGCTTCCATCTTCTTGGTCAGTGGCATTTCATCTTTGGAGATACCATTTGCCTCCATATTGTGGATGATTTTGCCTACCTTTTCTTCCATGCACCTTTATGGATTCAGGTCTGATGTTGAGGTCTTTAATATATTTTGATCTTACCTGTACATTGCATTTGACAGAGGTCCGAGTCCTTTTTTTTCTGCACGTAGCTGTCCAGTTTTGCCAGCACCTCTTGTTACAGAGGCTTTCCGTACTCCACTTCTTGCTCCCTTATCAAAGATTAAATGATCATATACTTGAGAAAGTGTGTCAAGATATTCAACCCTATTCCATTGGTTTCTGGATCTGTCTTTATTCCAATACCATGTTGTTTTAGTTACCATGGTTTTAATGTTAAATTTGAAGTTGGAAAAGGTTATTTTTTCAACCCCACGTTATTTCCAAAAAAATTTGCTTTAGCTATTTTTGGGGATTTATTGTTCCATATGAATTTCAGAAGTGTTTTGTCTATTTCTTTGAAAATCACCGTGGGTATCTTTATAGGGACTTCATTGAATCCATTATAATGATCTGGGGAGTATTGCCATATTGAAAATGTTAATTTTCCCAATCCATGAGCAGGAGATGTTTCTCCATTTTTCTATGTCTTTTTTCATTTCATGAAGCAGCGTTTTTCAGTTTTCTTTTTATAGGTCCTTTACTTCATTAGTTAAACTGATTCCAAGGTACTTGATTTTCTTTTCATTTTTTAAAAATTAATTTATTTTTTAATTAGTGAGTCAAAGTGGGGGTACAGTTACAGATTCACACATTTTCGTGCTTCTTTTTCCCTCATGCAATGTTTAAGAGCCCATCCCTTCACCAGTGTCCATTCTGCACCACCCATGAACTCAGTATCCCTCCTACCTCCCCAGTCCCATACCCCCCACCCAACCTCTGTAGCAGGGCATTCCAATTTGATATCTCTCTTTCCTTTTGGGTGTTGTGGTTCCAAATTAGGGTATTGAGTGGTCATCCTGTTCAGTCTATAGTATACTTTCAGTACGCATCTCAATTCCCGCGCAGGATCTCCAATCACATATTACTTGGTGATCCCCTCTCTATCTGGGATGACTTTCCCCCAGCATGTGAGGTCAGCTTCCAAGCTATGGAGCCAACCTTTTGGTATTATATACTACTAATCTTGGGTATAAGTCTCCTACTCTGTTGTTATATATTCCACAGATGAGTGCAATCTTTCTATGTCTGTCCTTCTCTTTCTGGCTCACTTCACTTAGCATGATACTTTCCATGTTGATCCACTTATATGCAAAGTTCATGACTTCATCCTTTCTAACTGCTGCATAGTATTCCATTGTATAGATGTACCAAAGTTTCTTTAACCAGTCATCTGTTCTCAGGCACTCGGGGTTTTTCCAGATTCTGGCTATTGTAAACAGTGCTGTGATGAACATATAAGTGCAGTACTCATTTCGACTATACTTTTCTGTTTCTCCAGGATATATTCCCAGAAGTTGTATTGCTAGATCAAACGGAAGCTCAATTTCTAATTTTTTGAGAAATGTCCATATTGTTTTCCAAAAGGAGCTGGAACAATCAGCATTCCCACCAGCAGTGGAAAAGGGTCCCCTTCTCTCCACATCCTCTCCAACAGCGATTGCTTTTGTTCTTTTGGATGTGTGCCATTCTCTGTGGTGTGAGGTGGTATCTCATGGTTGTTTTGATTTGCATCTCCTTGATGATTAGTGATGCAGAGCATTTTTTCATGTGCCTTTTGGCCATTCGTATCTTTTCCTTGGAAATGTTTCTGTTCATTTCTTCGGTCCATTTTCTGATGGGGTTGGATGTTTTCTTCTTGTAGAGTTCAACCAGTGCTTTATATACCCTTGATATCAACCCTTTTTTGGATGGGTATTGGGTGAATATCCTTTCCCATTCTGTAGATTGCCTTTGAATTCTGATCACTGTGTCTTTTGCGGTGCAGAAGCTTTTTAGATTAATATAGTACCATATTGTTTATCTCTGTTTCTACTTGATTGCTTAGTTCCGTGTCATCTTTTAAGATACCTTCAGCTTCAATATCGTGAAGGGTTTTGCCAACCTTGTCTTCGATGTACCTTATGGATTGTGCTCTGATGTTGAGGCCTTTAATCCATTTTGATCTGATTTTTGTGCAAGGTATCAGGTCAAGGTCTAAGTCCATTCTTTTGCATGTGGTTGTCCAGTTATGCCAGGACCATTTGTTGAAGAGGCTTTCCTTGCTCCACTTACATTTCTTGCCCCCTTATCAAAGATTAGATGATCATACATTTGGGGTTGTGTGTAGGGATATTCCACCCTGTTCCATTGGTCTGCAGCTCTGCCTTTGTTCCAGTACCATGCTGTTTTAATTGTTACCGCTTTGTAGTAGAGTCTAAGGTTGGGGAGGGTGATGCCTCCCATCATCTTTTTCCCAAGAATTGTTTTAGCTATCTGTGGGCGTTTATTGTTCCATATGAATTTCAGGATTGCTTGATCCATTTCTTTGAAGAATGTCATGGGTATCCTTATAGGGATCGCGTTAAATTTGTATAATGCTTTGGGGAGTATTGCCATTTTGACAATGTTGATTCTCCCTATCCATGAGCAGGAGATATGTTTCAATTTCTTCATGTCCTCTTTTCTTTCATGGAGTAACGTTTTATAGTTTTCTTTGTAGAGGTCCTTTACTTCTTTAGTTAAGCTGATTCCAAGGTATTTGATTTTCTGGGACATGGTTGTGAATGGGATCGCTTTTTTCATGTCTCTTTCCTCTGTCTTATTGTTTGCATATAGGAAGGCCATGGATTTTTGAGTATTGATTTTATAGCCTGCAACTTTACTGTACAGGTCAATTGTTTCTAAGAGTTTCTTACTAGAGCTTTTAGGCTTCTCTAGGTATAGTATCATATCATCTGTGAATAGTGAGAGTTTGATTTCTTCCTTTCTTGTCTAAATCCCCTTAATATCTTTTTCTTGCCTAATGGCTATTGCTAGTACTTCCAGTACTATATTAAAGAGAAGTGGTGAGAGTGGGCATCCTTGTCTTGTCCCCGATCTTAGAGGAAAGGCACTTAGTTTTTCCCCATTGATAATAATGCTTGCCGTAGGTTCGTGAAGATGGGTTTGACTATCTTGAGGAAAGTTCCTCCAAAACCCATTTTGGTGAGAGTTTTCATCATGAACTGATGTTGGATCTTGTCAAATGCTTTCTATGCATCTATTGATATGATCATATGGTTTTTATCTTTACTTTTGTTGATATGATGGATTATGTGGATTGATTTCTGAATGTTAAACCATCCTTGTATCCCCGGGATGAATCCCACTTGGTCATGGTGTATGATCTTTTTGATGAGTTGTTGGATTCTATTTCCTAGTATTTTGTTCATCGGTGTTCATCAGGGATATTGGTCTATAGTTTTCTTTGTTAGTGGTGTCTTTGTTTGCTTTTGGTATTAGGGAGATATGCGCCTCATAGAAACTGTTCGGAAGGGTTCCTGTCTTTTCAATTTCCTGGAAAAGCTTGAGGAGAACTGGCAACAAGTCTTCTTTAAATGTTTGGAAGAATTCGCCAGTGAATCTGTCTGGAACTGGGCTTTTGTTTTTGAGGAGACTTTTGATTACGGTTTCGATTTTCATGATATTTATGGGCCTATTCAGGTATTTCAAGTCTTCTTGGTTCAGTTTTGGGAGATTGTAGGAATCAAGGAATTTGTCCATTTGTTTTAGGTTCTCTTGTTTTGTGGCATACAGACTTTCAAAGTAGTCTCTGATGATCTTTTGAATCTCCTTGGTTTCTGTTGTGATGTCCCTTTTTTCATTTCTGATTCGGTTTATTAGGGTTTTTTTCTCTCTCTTTCTTTGTGAGTCTTGCTAGCGGTTTATCAATCTTATTTATTTTCTCGAAGAACCAGCTCTTTGTTTCATTGATCTTTAGGATTGATTTTTGGGTTTTCATATCATTAATTTCTGCTCTAATTTTTATTATTTATTTCTTTCGATCTGGTTTGGGATCCTTTTGCTGGTCCTATTCTAAGATCTTGAGCTGTGAAGTCAAGCTATCTACATAGGCCCTTTCTTCCTTTCTGAGGAAAGCTTGCAGAGGTATAAATTTTCCCCTTAACACAGCTTTAGCTGCGTCCCATAGGTTCTGGTAGCTTGTGTCTTCATTCTCATTTGTTTCAAGGTATTTTTTGATTTCTTCCTTGATTTCCTTCATGACCCCCTCATTGTTCAATAGTGAGTTGTTTAATTTACAAGTATTTGATTTTGTTCTCCGTGTCTGTGTGTGATTAACATCCATCCTCAGAGCATCATGGTCTGAAAAGATAGTTGATACAATTTCTATCTTCCCGATTCTACTAAGGTATAATTTGTGACCCAGAACGTGGTCTATTTTGGAAAACGTTCCGTGTGTGCTGGAAAAGAATGTGTATTCTTTCTTTTTGGGGTGTATAGCCCTGTATAGGTCTATCAGCCCTGTCTCCTCCATTTCTTCCTTCAGAGCCATCGTTTCCTTGCTGAGTGTTGTTCTTGTCGATCTATCCAGAGGTGATAAGGCAGTGTTGAAGTCTCCAACTACTATCGTGGTGCTAGTTATGTCCTCCTTAAATTCTGTTAGGAGTTCTTTTAAGTATTTAGCTGGTCATTCATTAGGTGTGTATACGTTTAAGAGTGTGATTTCTTCCTGTTGTACATATCCCTTGATGAATAGAAAAATGACCTTCACTGTCCCTCCTGATTTTTTTCAACCTGAAATCTATGTTGTCAGATACTAGTATGGCCACCCCCCTTTTTTGAGGGAGCTGTTTGCTTGCAGGATTGTTTTCCATCCTTTGATTTTGAGTCTGTGTTTGTTCTGACTATTCAGATGTGTTTCTTGTAGGCAGCAGAAAGTTGGGTTTAGTTTCCGAATCCATTTTGCCACTCTGTGCCTCTTGATTGGTGCATTTAGACCGTTAACATTAAGAGAAATTATTGTCATGGGATTTGTGCCATTTTTCTGTAGGGTTTGTTGTTCTTGTAGGTTTTTTCCCTTCTCTTATAGTAGCCCTTTGAGTCCTTCTTTTAAATTTGGTCTTGATTCTATGAAGTTCCTGAGCTGTTCCTTCTCCGTGAAATAATGTATGGTTCCTTCAAGTTTAACTGAGAGTTTAGCCAGGTAAAGTATTCTTGGTGAGGCGTTCATTTCATTAAGTTTTTTCACTATATCCCACCATTGTTTTCGGGCTTGGAAGGTTTCTTCTGATAGGTCTGCTGTGAATCTAAGTGGTGATCCTTTGTATATGATCTCCTTCTTTGATCTTGCTGCTTGCAGTATTGTGTTTCTATCCACGGCATCCATCATTCTGACTACAATATGCCTTTGGGATTTTTTATTTGGGTCCCTTTTAGCTGGCACCCTTCATACTCCTTGGATCTGGATGCCCGCATTCTCTAGTTCTGGGAATTTCTTAGCAATGATGTCTTTAATTGTGTATTTTTCATTGGGATTGGTTCCCTGTGGTTCTGGTACTCTCATGATTCTTATGTTGTTTCTCCTGAGGTCATCCCCTAGGACTCTAATTTGATCTAGAGCCATTTTGAGGTCTTTTTCCATTATTTGTTGTTGCCTATATGCTTTGTGCAGCTCATCTTCAAGCTCACTGATTCTGTCTTTGGCTGTAGTCATTCTACTATTGAGGGCTCCTACTGAGTTTTTTATTTCATCTACTGATTCTTTTCGTTGTGTGGCTTCTGTTCGTAGCTTTGAAATTTCTGCTCTCATTTCTTCCTGGATTATCTTGGTGGACCGTTCCAATGCTGCATCCATATCCTCCCTTAATTTATTGGATGTTCGTTCCATAGTTGCTTTGAGTTCGTGAACCATCTTCACGATTTCCTCTCTGAATTCTTTATCTGAGAGGAGGTTGTATTTCTGGGAAGTTGCTGCTGAGGTTACTGAGATCCTTTCTTCGATCTCTCTGGGTGGTGGGAGTTTTCGCTGTTTCTTTATGTTGTTATGGGCTTTACTATCAGGCGCTCTCCTTTGCATGGTAGGGGCCTCAACTGAAGAGGTGGGGCTATGATCTTTTTACAAAGGACTTTTATGTGCAGCTTGATGTGTTCACTGACGGTTTTTGTGAAATTAGGATAGGCTAGGCTAGTTATATGTTAGTCACTGACATATAGTGACTAAGATGACCAGGGTATTCTTCCGGGGAATAGATTATATCGATTGTGGCCAAAGAACAATGCATAGAATGGGAAAAACAACTTCGGCCGTGTAGGCAGCCGCTGCTCCAGAAGGAGGCCATGCCCATTTTTGAGACCATGCCCCCTAAGGTGAGGATATGCCCCTAACCTGGAGATGAGGGAGGGGTCAGGGCGGGTCGGTGTGGTGGCTGAAAGGTGCCAGGCGGGGCTGGGGCTTCAGAGCATGCCCCAAACCTCGGGCAGGGGGCAGGCGAAGGGTTTCTCCACGTTGGGCAGGGTCTCCAAGAGAAATCCCAATTACCTGGAGAATAAGACACTTTTTGCAGCCACATACATTTTATTACTATTTTATTATGCTTTAGCAGTTGCTATATGTGTTTTTTGTTATTCCTTGTCATTCAGTTAGCGCGAATAATTCATTTATTTTTAATTTTAATTTTTTTAAAAGATTTTTTACTGAGTTTTATAGACACTTACAAAGCTGTTCATGATTAGGTTTCAGTCATACAGTGTTCCAACACCCATTCCTCCCCCAGTGTACATTTCCCAGCACCAGTGTCCCCAGGTTTCTTCCCTTCATCACTACCACCCCTGTCAGCCTCTCTCTGTGTCTCTGTCTCTCTGTCTCTGTCTCTGTCTCTCTCTCTTTCCCCCCATAAACACACACACTTCTTTAGGGCACTGTGGTTTGCAATACAGATACTGAAAGGTTATCAGTTATATTCTTTTATCTACTTTTAACACTCAGTTCTTGTCCGACATGATCATTTCCAGCTATTATTATCATGCTGGTCCCTTCTTTATCTCATCTACCCTCTGCAGTACACACACTTGCGGTTGAAGACTCCGTTTCACATGGGAGTTCAGTTCCAGCCTTCTAGAAGTCCAGCTTCTCTGTGGCCTTTACTGGGGCAGACCAGAGCTGAGTGAGAAGCCAAACAAAAACTTTCCCCATCCAGGGCCTTGTCAACCTGCCCCACAGGGGAGGAAACTAAACAGGTTTGTCAAATTCTAACGCTTATTTCTCTCCTTCTCTTCCCCCAGCTTTCCACGAGGCCTCTCCCCTCACCTACCCTGAGTCCATTACTAGTAAGGACAGCCATTATGATCGCAGCTTTGAGAGACGCCTGTCTCCTGCCTCGGAACACGCCATGGCTGTCTCTGTTTAGCATGCTTATGTACACTGGTGTGGAGAAATCTGATTTTCACAGGCAGAATCCTTTCATGTCTAATTCAAAAACCCTCTAGCTATGGAAATTTCCCTGTTACCACACCACACACTCGCACACACACACACACACACACACACACACATACAATCTGAGGAGGGAATGTAATAATTAACTGTTTGATATCTTCTCTTTGGAAGAGATTGTTTTTGTCATATTTCATTCAAGCAGAAAAGAGTAATTTTCCTCTCCAAATCTAGAATTGCCTTGAAATTTGCATAAAACACAAAAGATGACTCATTAAGTACTTAAGTGCTTGCTAGTACTTGAGCCTTAACTTGCCTGTAACTTTAAAATATTTACTTATTTTAAGCTTCCAAATAAATTCCAGTTAAAAACGTAAGCACCAAAATGATTTTAAACAGGGGGTGGGGGAAGTGACTGGCCCAACTCTTCCACCCCCAGACCCTAGACTGGAAAGACCGTGAAGGCAACCAACCACCTACTTCTGTCTCTGAGGCCCCATGACCCAGTTTCTGGCGCACAGCTCTCTCTGTGCTCTCTTTTGAGCCTCTATCTGCATCCTCAGAGGCATCATTTCTTCTCAGCGGTTTGTATTGGCTGCTGGTTTTCCACATCCTGCAGAGCTCGAAGCAAACCTGGAGGGATGCTGGCCTGCGGGGAGGGCTTTTGTGTGCTGCACTGGTTGACTGCAACAGCTCTCTGAAGGACTAGGGCTCAGATTGGTGATCTGTTTTCTAGAATACACTTGACATCTCCATATTTCACTCAGAATTTGAATTTTCGACAATATGGGGATTTAGGTATCAATTCATTCCATCAAACCTGATACAGCACTCTACATATAGACCAGACCTATATATTTTGACTCTGAGGTGTACCACCTTTCATGGTAAATAGACGTGCAAAGACCTGGTCATGCTATTGTGGTTCTAAGATGGCAGTCTCTGAAAGAATATTCACCTCTTTTGAAATTTACTATCAACAGCAAGGAAAATTGAAAACTCAGACTTCAATAAAAGGAAATGACCACTGCTCCAAAGTAATCTTATGAAAAATATGTGTGCAGTGTGGAAACATGTATATACTACTGATATTAACTTTTTTTTTTGGCTCTGGCAAGGTAGTTTCTTTTAAAATAAATGCTATAGTTTTGAAAAACCCATTCAATGATCCTCTGATTAGATTAGTATGATTTAGAAACTATCCAAAGACCAAAAGAGAAAAGAAAAACTGGGCAATTTTATTATTTAAGTCAAAATATCATTGCATATCTGTGGGATAGGAGATGTGAGCACACACATGCACACACACACACACACTCACATACCATATGTTGGTGTTCCTTAAACATATATACCAACTATTGCCCCAGTGATGTACACATATGTTTATAAAACACTAAAATGAACAATTATTTTGCATTTACTTATTATGATTGCAAAATACAATAGCATTAAGATTGCAAATTTCATATATTTCTTCCCACCAAATATTCATGTTTAAATCCTGAGGCTCAATGAGATGGGATCTCTGGGAGATCCCAGAAACCAGGAGATGGGGTCTCTGGGAGATGCTGAGATCACAGAGATGGAGCCCTCCCATGAATGGAATGAGACCCAATAGAAGTTTAGAATCCTTTCCACCCTCTGGAGAGCCCAGGAGAAGCCTTAACCAGGAATACGACTGTCTCCCTCTATCTAACTAGCACTCTCAGAGGATTTCTTCAGCCTCCAGAACTGAGCTTGCACCTACTGTCATCTCCTTGCTCGTTGATTTGTTCGAGCGGGCACCAGTAACATCTCTCATTGTGAGACTTATTTGTTACTGTTTTTGGCATATCCAATACGCATGGGTAGCTTGCCAGGTTCTGCCATGTGGGTGCAATACTCTCGGTAACTTGCTGGGCTCTCCTAGAGGGGCAGAGGAATCGAACACGGGTCAGCCGCGTGAAAGGCGAACGCCCAATCGCTGTGCTATCGCTCCAGCCCCCAGAACTGAAAGAAAAAATAAACAGAAACTTGCTCCTTATCTAACCAGGAATTTTGTTGCCACAGTTCAAATGAACTAAGATGAATCTGTGTTAGTGTTAATGTGGATTTTCCTGCGCTTGTGGATTCTTAAAATTGTATAAGATATTTGCCTACAAAACTTGGAAGATTAAAAGTCAGAGTTCATTGAGTTTAAGTATATGGAACCAGCTACCTCCCCAAATGGCCAGGCCTCTTTCTTTTTCGATTGAATCACTGTGAAATACAGTTACAGACCTACAAATTTTCATGATTATGATTCAGTCATACGATGATCAAGCACACATCCCTTTACCAGTGCCCATTCTCCACTATCAATGTTCCCAGTATCCCTCCCATCACCCCCACCCGATGCCACCCCCTGCCTCTGTGGCAGCACATTCCCTCTTACTCTCTCTCCTTTGGGGTGTTATGGCTTGCAATACAGGTACTAAGAGGTGTCTGTAGTCTACTTTTAGCATGTATCTCCCATCCAGACCCATCCCTCCAACCATCATTTACTTAGTGGTCCTTCTCCATCCCAACTGCCTTTCCCCACAGCATGCGAGACCAGCTTCCAAACCCTGAAGCAATCCTCCTGGAAGGCCTCTCTTTATCTGTGAAGATCATCACTCGTCCTGTCCCTGGTGCTGCCTCATCCCATGTACAATGTCCCAGCTGCTCCCATGCGGTCCTCTTGCCTCCTGTGTACCAGGCCAGCTCTCATGCCGACATCGCTCTTTATCCCATGTTTACTTTCTTGGTCTGAAACTGTGTCCCTGGGCCTTTCTTGGACTATATCCAAACAGCTCCCTGACATCTTGTCCTAGCTTGCTTTAGTCTCTGGCCACAGTCACATGTGTGTGGGCGACATCCCTGTGCTCTGTACCCCCTGGCTAGGCCTCCCAACTGTCCCCCAGCAGTTCCTGTCATCCTGGCCTGGCTTTCTTAGCCTCTGGCCATGGTCACATGAGCATAGGGGAGACTCCAGTGATTATCATCTGTCCTAGCCTGAGGTACCCAAGCTCTGCCTGAATATGCACTTAACTGGATGGCTGAGCCCTTCTGGCCTGCATATTCTTGGCCATCTGTCCAGGTGCATGGCCCTGCCTAGTGCTGCAGACTTCTGCACATGTGTGGAGAGAGAGAGAGAGAGAGAGAGAGAGAGAGAGAGAGAGAGAGAGAGAGAGAGAGAGCAGGTCTGGGAAGAGAGAGAGTTAATTCACCTTGGGCTCCACTCTTGCACTGTAGCATAGCATAGCGAACAGACTGTGTGATTCCCCGAAGCCCATAATATTTACTATTTCTCTCTTACAGAAAGTGTTGGCTCCTAATCTTAGCTAAAGTACTCAGATAGAGCTTAGCTGGAACAAAATAGTAGGTAAAGAAACAATATGAAATTTAGACACAGAGTATCTAATTAAAGGATTGGCTGGAAAATAATGTATCTAGAAATACAAACTCTCAGGAGATTACTCAAAATGAAGTAGAAAATGATAGTGTTAAATATTAGTGAAAACTCTAAAAACATGAGAGCTTAGAAAAGACGCAATATCAACTGTAATAATCAATACTATTTAGTACTGTTTCATATTACTAATATATAACTCTCACAGAAGTTCCATGAAGTAGAAACTGCTATTATCATTTGACAGATGTGAGAAAATGAGGGGGAAGAAAAGTTAAGTGTTTTTCCAAAGTCACACATTGTGTAAGGAAAGAACTAAGGAAGGAATCTTAAATGCTCAACCATGAGGTGGGCTACTGTTCTCTGAATCCCTAGCAATGTTGCTTTAAATAACAAAACACATATTCAGCTCTAGAATTAAACAAATTCTTCTAAGTTAAGTTAGAATGTAAACATTGAGAGTGATCTCCAACTTTCAGAGTTGGGCTAGGGGTGAGAGCATAAAATTGAAGTATCAATAGTCCACGTGGTAGGGTTTTTAATTCCTCACCAGTTTAATGGCAGAGCCAGAGGACCCTGTGCATGATCCCATTCCAGCTCTATGGCCAGTGTGTTACCATTTCCAACACTCAATCCTCTCACTTTTCAGACTCCAAGGTCATTTAGGACTAGTGCTGTATCATATTATTTATTGTTTTCTGAGACATTTTATTTGGAGCCTTATGCTGGAAGAATGGTTATATGCTCATGATTGATAGAGGAATGGGTGTAATTGAAATGAAGTGACTTACGCTATGAATGGAAGCAGCCACTTGTTTATGAGAACACTGATAGACAGAAGTGGGAGAGACAAGGACAGGTGAAAGCCAAACTTGCCAAGAGGTGAGGTCCAGTCCTCACTAGCAGACAACCCAGAGAAAGCAAGTGGGAAGCCAGGGCGGGGGCGGGGGTGGGGTGGGGGTAGTCAATCAGGAACACGTTTGGACGCCAGGCCTATGGGCCTCTGATTGTCTCTCTGATTGGCAGCTGCTGCTGAAGGTTTTTCCCAAAGAATCAGCAGTTTCTGCCCAAGGGGCTGAATTCTCAAGCAGGACCCTTCAGGCTATTTCTCCTCACACAGGTGTCCTAAACCTCCCTCCCTCTTGGCTCCTATCCTCCCCTCTTTTATTGATAATTTAACACATGCTTATATGATTGTAATGTAGATTGTCCTTGATAAATTAAATTATTCTCTGGCACACCCAGTCCAATGTGTGTGCAGTTATTACAAGAAAAGTGTGTGACCCCAGTGAGCACTAACTATGTGAGCTCTGGTGAGAACTATAGCAAAAGCACATGAGTATCATAACTAGGATATTTTTGCCATATAACCAGTAGGTGAGCAACAGTCACTGTAACAACAAAAGTGAAGGGTGAAGGAGAGTATAAAAACAAAACAATAATAAATTCTACTGAAATTATATGTGATTGGATGGGGTGTTATGTGAAACCTCCCCAGTTTGATGGAAAATAACAAGTTGAGATCTAAAATCTTAATATTACAAGGTACTCTTGAAATTGAATAGATGGAAGTATAAGCAAATTGGCTACTAATTAGATAAGTGGAGAAAAGAAGTAAAACTTTCTCTGGATCTTGGTTATCTAAATTTCAGCTATTCTCGTTCAATCTTCACCAACTTAGTCATTTCAAAACATTGTAGTGATTATGCAATAAATTTTTAAGGTATTATTTTCAGTAATTCTAGATTAGAGTAATAGTTTTAAAGAAAATGTTTAAATAATACAATACTTAAAATACAAACATCACTTTGCTGTATTTGGAAAGTTTAGATAAAAAGATATTAAATAAATAAACCCTCTAAATTAATATTTGTTGCTTTAAAAATATTGACCTACTATAACATTTTTCTTTCACATATTAGAAATAGTTATCAGTAGAAATTGAAAGTGTTACTTAAAGGCATGGAGCAAAGGGGAAATATAACCAGATTAACACAGACTTGACTCTTGACTACCTTTCCCAATAATCTAATTTTCAGGGTAAGAAACAAATCAGTGTAAACAGTAAAGGAACTTAATTCTTTTTATTTTATAAGGTGGTTCATGATATTTGATTACATTTAATATTCAAACACCAATCCACCTCCATTGTACTTTCCCAACACCAAATTTGGGATGTTTCCCTCTCAAGCACTGATCGCTGTTCCAAAGCACAACCGAAATAATATATTATGTATTGTCTGTTATAAAGAACAACTGAAAATGCTTACAAAAAAGTATTCATAAAGAAACAGTGTAAAGCTTGCACTATTTTGGCAGGGGCCGTTAAGACATTCTTTAGGATATCACTAATATGTTGCTAAAAGTTGAGTGATGTGAGCTTTCATATATATTTATGAAAACATGTATACATGCATATATATTTCACACTATGATTTGTTGCCTACTATCTGAACCCCATCAAATGTGGTTCTTATGGAGAATGGGTAGGGAGTGTCTTATGATGACACAATGCTGCCACAAATGCTGCCCTGTGGTCCAAGAATAGTTCACTCATGTGTGAAGCTTGTCTGGCGTGTGGGGAAGCAGCCTTGAGCATGGTGTCGGTTGGGTCCTAGAGCTGTTCAGCTGCCAGGACTGGGTCCCTTAGGGCAGAGAGAGCTCTCACCCACCCACCCCTGGGGCGCCCTGAGTGACACAGCCTGGAGCGGAGTCCGGTGACATGGCTATGACAGCCTTCATGTTATACTCCCTTCCAGGAGAAAGAGCCATGGATCTGAACAGTAAAGGAACTTAACAAAAAAATTCTTAGAGGGTTGCTAAGTCTCTATAAATTATGGCACATATACTGCCTATATAAATATATTAATTTCCTATTGCGACTATAACCAATGATCACATATTTTGTGACTTAAAAGCAACATGTCTCTTCTGCATGAAAGTCAAATTATTTCCAGTGCCTTTTTCCCCCTCTGGAGAATAGAGGGAGAAGTCTCCCTATTTCACAAGGTTCTATAAGCTGCTCACTTTTCTTGCCTCACCTTCACATAGGACTCAAACTTTGCTTCGGACATTAGAGCCTCTTCCTTTTATTTTTTTAATTGAATCACTGTGAGATACACTTACTAAGCTTTCATGGTGGAGTTTCAGTTATAAAATGATCAAACACCCATCCATCCCTTCATCAGTGTACACTTTCTGCCACCAATGTACCCTGTATCTGTCCCGCCACCGCACCTGCCCACCCAAACACCAACTGCTACCTCTTCGGCAGACAATAAACAATTTCCCTCTTACTCTCTCTCTCTCTCTCTCTATTTTGAGGCATTATGGTTTGCAATACAGATACTAAGAGGCCATTGTGTTAGGTCCTTTGTCTACTTTCAGCACACATCTCCCATACTGAATGATCCCTCTAACCCTTCTCTATCCCAGCTGCTTTGTCCTCCAGCTCATGAGGCAGGCCTCCAACTGTGAAGTAATCTTTCTGGCCCTTGTCTCTACTGTCCTTGGGTGTTAGTCTCATTTGATGTCATTTTATATTCCACAAATGAGTGCAGTCATTCTATGTCTGTCCCTCTCTTTATGACTCATTTCACTTCGCATGATACTCTCCATGTCCATTCACTTATAAGCAAATTTCATTGCTTCATCTTTCTTGGCAGCAGTATAGTTATTCCATTATGTAGGTGTACTATAGCTTCTTTAACCAGCGGTCTGTTCTTGGGCACTCAGTTGAGCCTTTTCTTGATCTTGAGTGTCATTTTTCTTCTTTCACTTATAGGGATTTTTGTGATTACAGTAAACTCATTCAGATAATCCAGGATCACCTCCACCTCTCAGAATTCCTATTTTTTTTTACCAGATCTGCAAGTTCCCTTTGCCAAAACATAAGGAAACACATTCACATATTCAAAAATTCACAGGATTTCTGTATATATATTACAGAATAAAAACTTTATTTCATCTGTTACAAGGTGCCTAGTTACAACATCTTCTTCAAGTGAGTAGGGAATACTATTTTCTTGAGTTTATAATCAATTGACACTTTGATTTCCATAACCTTTTAGTGGAATTCTTAAATGAAGCTTCAGAGTAAAGATTTTGTCTCAGCTTCCTTAATATAGATGGTGATATTTATACTATTTTGAATTATTCTGGGGCTGGAATGATAGCACAGAGGTAGGGCGTTCACCTTTCATGCAGCAGACCCATGTTCGATTCCTCCGCCCCTCTCGGAGAGCCTGGCAAGCTAGCAAGAGTATCGCGCCCGCACAACAGACCCTGGCAAGCTATCCATTTAGTATTGGATATGCCAAAAACAGTAACAAATAAGTCTTACAATGAGAGGCGTTACTGGTGCCCGCTCGAGCAAATCGTTGAGCAAGGAGATGACAGTGACAGTGACAGTGAATTATTCTTGTACTCTCTTTGGCAATCTTTTTGTTTATTTATTTTGGATTTGGAGGCCATACTCTTCCATGCTCAGGGGAGACCCCTGTCTCTGTGCTTCGTGATCATTTCTGTAAGTAGTTGGGGGACAAAATCCAGTGCTAGAGATCAAAGTGGGTCCACCCACATGCAGGTTAAGCACCTTGCTCCCAGAACAAGTTATTTGTAGTTGGACTTCTTTTATTTTTTTAAGAAAAATTAATTTGTCTGGGCAAAGTCATTGAATTTATTAGTTTAAAGTTGGTCAGAATATCCCCTTGTTATTTTTGATATGTATAAAATATCCATTATTAGCTCTCTTTTCCTTTCTGAGATTTCTGTTTGTGAGTTTTGCTCCTTTTTGTTCATTTTTTTTGTTCCTGATTGGATTTTGCCACAAATTTATGAATTTTATCATTCTTTGCAAAGAGGCAATTTTTATTTGTGTGGATCTTCTTGGCTTTCTGTTTTATTTATGTCCTTTCAAATATTAGTAATATCCCCTTAAATCCATATTTTAGGTTTATTTTTTCATTACTTCTAAACTGTGGTGTTTTTCAAGTAAGATAATTTATTATATTTCCTTCCAAATACATTTATTTAAAGCTGTGCTATTTTAACTCTTCTCAGTTTGTTATGTTCTGTTGTGTATCCACTGGTTTCAGAACAATTAGTGATTACTTGATAAAACGTTATTGTCAAAATATATCTAAATGCTGCTAAAGAAATACTTGTAATACATTTCAGTAAGCAACAAAAAAGAGAAAGTGTTTGCCCTAATGGTAATTTTATTTAGTGGCAGTCAGAAAACTGGTTAAAGAAAAGTAAAGTTACATTATGGAAAATGTTTAAAGTGGTCTAAAGGGAAACATATGAATTTTAGTGCTTATGAGGAACTAAAGATTGCTTTTTCAAAAGTAAAGTACCGAGGGCTGGAGTGTGAGTGAAGCACGTAGGGCACTGCCTTGGACTGGCGTTGAGCTGGGTTCTATTTTGAACATCACATGTGGTCTCCTGAGATGGCCAGGAGGGATCTCTGAGTGCGGAACCAGGAGTAAGGCCTAAGCACAGCTGGATGTGGACCCCAAACCAAATCAAACAACAAAAATGGAAAAGTAAAAAAGTACTCTTGATAGGAATAATGTAGAAATTAACTTTTAAAGAAGGAATTGTGTTTAAATGAAAGCAAACTTTGAAACCTGAAGGAGGTGGAGGCTGGATTAAGGTTTCTGTGGAAGGACATTTCAGGCATAGAGAAAAATCCCCAAGACAGGAGTGTCTCCATTGTGTGTTTAAGAAAGAAGCCACTGAAGCTTGTACAGAATTAATTCTTGGTTTTTCTTCCTACCATATTACTTTAGCACAGACAAGACTTCTTGGTTATAATTTTCTACTGATTTCAATCATACCACTTGCTCCAATTACCACAAAAATATAATTTGTGTGATTATTTGGTTAAATCCCTATACTACATTAGAATGTATATGTCAAAAGAACAAATATTTTGTTGTCATATTGTATATCCCTAAGCACATCATTGGACTCGGGAAAATTTGGTAAATAACTATTTTCTAAAAATATTGGTTGCTTTCTGATAGATTTAACGAATGGTTAGAATAAATGGCATATTTTAATAGATAAATATCTCCAACAAATGATGGAGATAAACTCTGTATCTATGAAAAAGAATTTCTAGGACCAATCACCCGCAGTTTTGGAATAGAAAAGGAAGTAAAGATTTTGAAAACATGCAATAGAAACCTGCACTATTTCATCTCAATTTTAAAAGGTACAAAAACTGCTAAAAAAAAACCTACTGATACTTTTCTATAGAATGTATATTACAAAATGAAGTTTCAAATGCTTATTAATTGTATTAAGAGGACACATGTTATCCTGTGTGAGATTGTGTTCTTAAAATGTGGCCCACACCTAAGCAATCCCAGAGGTCCTGGAGGACAAAACACACTGTATCAACATGAGACCAGTCCCCAAACATGTGATGCGCAAACTATCCCAAGATCTCTGGTCTAAGTTAGAATTCTACCTGAAGGCTCCACTCTGCCCTGTTAATGCCATTTGACGCTGAACGCAGATTAAGCTTTAATGCTAAGAAAATGTGTTTCTTTATAACTATTGCTAGAAGACAATTTAAGTGAAAAATATTTATTGCTTGGCATGAAAGTCAGAAAATCCCCTGAATATGGTAAAAATTTTAAAGGATTTGAGACCAGTTATCATTGGAAAATGCCAGCATTTCAACTGAGGAAAGCTAAATTCAGATAGATTATTTAATTTATTCTTTCATCCACTAGACCTCAAGATCTGGTTTCACTGCAGCTTGCCAAGGTCAGCCCTGGTAGGGCTAGAATGGCAGGTGGAGACAGTGTTATTAAGGAGCCAGCTGGCAGGTAGGAAAGTGGCAGACTCTTGTCTTAAAGAACTATATTATTGCTTGGTCACAGGAACACACCTTGGTCCCAGGAGAACCGCAGGAATATCTGTGTGTTTTCAAAGACTGTTGTGCATATTGCAGATTGGCTGGGCACTAGGTATTTTACCATGGTCTAGTCTTTTGATGTATGTTACCTGTATGTCAGGTATTAAATCTAAGGAAGGTTTCTGAATAATTGCTAACATTGAAGGACTCTAAATTCATTTCATTTGTGAAGTTACTCTCCCTACTTTGTTCTCATTATTTCCCTTCAGCATAAAGGACACGGCAAAGGAAATAGAATATTATTTATATTTTTGCTAGATTAACCTGTGCTAGTTTCAGAACCCTCACCCAAAAGAGTTTTTTTTTTAATTCTGAGACTTAACACATTTTAGGCCAATTTCACCTTCTCAGAAATTTCCTAACTTTTCTTAGTATGTTGTATTATATGTAAATGCTGTTTGAAAGCTGTATCTTTCATAATTACTCACACCAGAGCAGAATTGGCAAGTAATTATCTTTACCTTATTGAGTCTAGGATCTTCAGAGTCCTTAAGGTCATTGCAATGTAATTATGTCTGAAAAGGAATACAAAGTACTATTTATACTAAGGTATATGGCTTTCTCTTCTCACTCTATTTAACATTTGAACTTTAACTCTTTTGAAGCTACTTTTAATACCTTCTCTTAGATGAGTCAAATATATATCACAATTTTTCTTGAATGTGTTTGTATCCAGTATAGCTTTAGTGCTTTCATTGTGCTTACTCTTATTCTATATATATTATATAATCATATATTTGTAAGTCATATAAACATGTATCCAAATTTTTAATGTTACATGCTATTCAGATATAATTAACTCCTTAAGATAAATATCTATAAGTGACAATTTAATTCAAAAGAGAAAAAGAAAGCAAGATGAGCCTGATGTTTATCTCCACAGTCATTAGGATACCTGTTCCCTGGATGCGCAAATGCTGGATTGTATCACTCTTTTTTGAATCAATTTTGTTTGCTAAAGAAAATATCTTTCTTTTGATTCACAAGGAAATTGAGCTCCCCTAGGACCATTGATTCCCTTTTTCTTTCTCTCTTTCTCTTTCTTTCTTTCTTTCTTTCTTTCTTTCTTTCTTTCTTTCTTTCTTTCTTTCTTTCTTTCTTTCTTTCTTTCTTTCTTTCTTTCTTTCTTTCTTTCTTTCTTTCTTTCTTTCTTTCTTTCTTTCTTTCTTTCTTTCTCTCTTTCTTTCTTTCTCTCTTTCTTTCTCTCTTTCTCTCTCTTTCTCTCCCTCTTTCTCTCTCTCTCCTTCTCTCTCTCTTTCTCTCTCTCTCTTTCTCTCTCTCTCTTTCTTTCTTTCTTTCTTTCTTTCTTTCTTTCTTTCTTTCTTTCTTTCTTTCTTTCTTTCTTTCTTTCTTTCTTTCTTTCTTTCTTTCTTTCTGTGTGTATGCGTGCGTGCATCCACGCTCATATTTTCTTCCCATTTGTCTATCTGTGAATAGAAGTATTTATCTTAGTTCATTCTGATTCTGATAACTATATTTTACTTCCACATTTAAAGACATTCATCTTTTCTGTCAGATAGTTGCCAAATTTGTTTTCATTGTAAAGCACAGAGCATTGCAGAAAGGAATGTGATCATATAATGATACATGAGAAGAAGATCTGGATGTTACCAATAAGAGGAACAAACCATATTAAATAGCAATTAAATAAATACTTAATGTGAAAATATCAGTTAAATGATAGTCTAGTTTGGCAACAGCATATTGAAAACTCAGTACAGAGCATTTAAAATCACATATTTATTATGTCATCAAGGAAAAGTCTGTTTCCTCCCTAAAATCCTCCCTTCCTTTGGCATAGAGGGTTTGATCTCAGTTATTCTTAATGTCCCAGCTGACTTCAAATGTTTATTCAAATGTTTATTCACTGCTGCCATTCAGAAAGAACTCTTTCTCAGTTATAAATCCAGTGCACACAATGCATCCAACAGATATTCACAGATACCTGTGCCAGCACTGCTCTGGATATTGGAGAGTAAAACTGGTCAGTAGGACAGAAAAATGCTACTGCTGCACTCTAGCACTTGTGGCAGGAAGGAAGACAGAAGGTGATATGGTGCCTGTGTGCTAGGAGCACCTGGAGAACCCAGAGATATGGACTGCTTCTAGAGTGGGTGTGCCTTAAACATCTCTCCCGCTTCTCTCTCTAACACTGTGAGGTAGGAGATACTTAGATTCATTCTGTCATTTACTAAAATCACCTGTGAACTACTCAGTCTCATTTTTGATATCAAACACTCATTGGATGAAAGCACTTATTTGTTCATACTCAGAATCCAATTACATAAAGTGTAGCCAATCCTACAGTTTATATTCTACCTCTCTTTTGCTTCTCTGGTCCTACGGTTGGCTTTGGGTAATGTGCAAAAGACTTTTCTCTGGTTGTGTCCACAGTGCGCTGAACTTTTTGTTACTCTTCCTTCTGTCCATTGGCAGAGCCTACTGGTCAATGGCTGTAATGATCTCCTTCTGGCTCACAGAGCAGGCCCTGTGTTTCCAGTGCACTTGCATTTGAATGTGACCACTAGGCAGATTTCAGATAATGGAGCTTAGAGGATGTGTCTTGAGGTTGCACTTGACCCTGCTCAGGATGTTCCTTCTCCATGAGGACAGACCCTTGTTTGAGGTGGCAGAACCCTATGTCCTCGAGTCCCCGAAACACTGTGTGGCACAGACTGGTCACCAAAATTTGTACGTGACTCTGCACTGCCACGAGAGTGTATTCTTTTGTAAGGGGAGCACAGACACCTATGTTAGGAAATGTGTTTTCTACTTCAATATCTTTATATGGTGGCTATCAAATAGCTTGTCCTGTGAGGAGACAATGAAAGCGTCATTGGATGAGTCTGCCATCAGAAATAAAGAGGGGGGAACAGAATTGGAAGCCACGTGTCCTCTGCAACTCCACAGTCCTTTCCTCCTCTGCACCTGACAGCTTCTCCGAGGAGTCCCCACCCAAAACTGAGAAAATAAGTGCTGGTGGAAAGATAACCTGGGAACAAGATATTGTCTAGCCAGGTGAGGTGGGTTTCTTCCCAGTACTTCCCATCAGTTTTAATGTCATCTTTCATTTGCTTACTCTCTACTTTAAAGCCAGACTACATGTTTACACAGGCTTTCTTCTCCACTCCCCGTATTTGCTCTCTAAGATAAAGAGTTTGATTTCCGTCCTCACCTATTTTATTCTTTAACATCTTGATAGTTTTACCTGGGCAGACTATCAACACCATCACTCTTCACCTCCAGAGACCAGCTCAGGGAAACATATTCCAGTCAGAAATCAAATGTGAAATGCAATGAAATCTTGACTCCCTTCAGATGTGGGATAACTAGGAAAATAATCCCCACTCAGTAATTGTCTCTTGTGAAAATGAAGACGTATCCCCTAATCACAGGATAATAAGTGTTGGGATCTGAAAGAAGGGGATGAATTCATACAATCCTATTTCTTCTCTTCACTCAGGACCCTGAGGCCCAGAAGATCTCATAATAATGGCAGGAGAGGAAATCAGCTCAGAATTGCAGATAGAACGAGTCAGAGGAAGTTGGTTTCCATTCTGTGGTGAATCTTGGCAGTGGTGTTATGTCTGTGTTTCCGTATTAGGAATAGGGCATATAAGTTGGCATCAGTTAGCACAATACTGAGTGTTGCCTCTAACCTTATAGCATTATTTTAAGGAAGATACTGCAAGTCTCACAATGGAGACGTTACTGGTGCCCACTCGAGCAAATTGATGAACAACAGGATGATAGTGTTACAGTGCTACTGCTTTCTTTACTTTAAAAGTAAGGAAGCCTGCACTGAATCAAAAATATAGGTGTTAAGGCATTGCCCTGGCACACAACCAACCCTGGTTTAAATTCCCGGCACCGCGTACTTTCTCCCAGAAATGATACAGGTCATACCTGGGTAGAGAGCCTGGAAAGTCCCTGAACACAGCTAGGTGTGGCTATAAAAGCACAGAAACATAAGTAAATAAATTAAAAGTAAATAAGATAATGAAATTAAAGCTGCCTATGAAGTGATTTCAAGAAATAAAAATAAAGAGCACCTTAAGTGGTTGGACTTAACTATAGTTTGTGTGCACTACAAAACTGCTTTTTTGCTTTGGCATATTGTCCAGATTAATTTTCTCAGCTATAGGATTCACTGTGCTAGAGTAACAAAAAGTATGAAAACATAGGCCATTTTATGTGGTATTAAAAATATTAAAATTTTTCCCTCATACTAAATGATGCTCCTAATGTAATCAGTTTGTTGATTTTAGGTCACAGAAGTTAATAAACCATCTTTCACATTGAGATGCTCAGCATAAATAAGACAATAACGAATAATATTAACTACAATATTAACTGATATTAAATCCTCAGTGCCTGCAAATTTTGGAGTTTTTATTCTGAAATAAAATCTTCTGAAACCAAAATCTTCCTTCTGAAATCAAGATCTTTCTCATTCTTGAAATGCTGTCAGATGAAAATGAGATACGTGATTATTCTTTTTATCTGATAAGTGAGTGCATGCACATGGGTATATTTTGAATTATTTTAATTTATTTGTTTATTTTCTCCTAAAAAGCTGCAGTTCAATGACCATCATGAATATTACCATCCTGTATCTCAGACATCCTGTCAGTCACCACCATTACACATGAAGAGCTTTAAGCAAGCAATTGAGAGACTTGTGTCTTAGTGGGTAAGTCTTTGAAAAATTGTGACACTATTTTTCCTCTCAGTAAAGGTTGTACCACTTCCTCCATCTTAGTGCTATTGAGGAAACAAGAAACAATAATTGAATATGATTATACTTGGAGAACTCTAAATTCCTAAGAAAGGCTTTGTATTTTAATAACTGCCTCCCGGATTGATTTCTAAGGAGCATAAGTATACTTAAGGGCAAACTATTTGTACCCACACAGTGATTTGTAGAAAATTGTCACAAGAGGCTTATAACTTTTCTAAAAAATTGTAACTTAGACAATTAGCCACAGAATTTAACTATTGTCAAAATAGTGTGTTTGTGCTCTGTGTGTGTGTATGTGTAAATGGATATCTAACCAGAAATGTATGAAAATGTAGGAAGTAAAGTCAAATTGATAGCTGAGATGAAGACACTTAGGATCATAATAAACAAGATTATTCCTTGTAACTTGTTATTGTTAAGTCATAGGATACTTTTATGGACATCAACATGGCAGTATCAATCAAGTCCAATATGTTGTTCAGAGAGGTCATGGAAGGAAACACACACACACACACACACACACACACACACACTCTAACCCTGTCCAGGCAAAGGCACAGATAGCAGACAACCTCTCAGATCAATACAAGAGATGCCCTCTGACACAGAGATTAACTTCTTAAAATTGTAAAGTTTACAATGTTCTAGAAAAAAGTACCCCCCTTATCTTCCCTTTTAATGATTTCGTACTTCACCACAGTTTCTGCTTATGGCAGGCATTATTCATTGCTTCAGTATATTTGTTTCTCTGGGGTTTAGATCCATGAACTCTGAAGGTCAAGTCTGTGTCCGCCATGCTTCTATTACTCTCAGTTGAGAAGTATTTACATACAGCAGGGCATTGCTTGACCCAGAGATATGACCTTTCTGATGCAGCTCACCTGTATTTCTAAAAAAAGTTAAAAAATCAAAGAGTCTACCTGATTCTATAAAATATTACTCCTAAGTTTCAAATACTACTGGCTTCCTCTTGTATGGGTCAGTTAACCTCTTCTGAGCTGTCATTTTCTCATGACTGAAATCACAGGATGAGCATGGGTGTTCTCACTGCCCCCTGGGCTTCTGCAATGTTCTGGGTCAGATGCTGGTAGAGGAAATGCCTAGACTTTTCATCTCTATTTCTCTAGTTTTTTTCATCCTGACTTCTTGGTCCTAGGACCAAACAGATGCTTCTGTAGTTCTAGCCTGTGTGCTTCTTGGACTACCAATCTATCCCTTTGGTGATTATTACCTTTGATGTCACTTACTATATGCAGGGTCCATAGACTAACATCAACAGCTTCTATCTTCAGGGTCAACTAAGACACACACTCTTCTCCCCTTCCTACATTTCATAAATGTAAAAACAGACCTCAAGAGAGAGACTTTTGTTCAAAGGACTTCATTTAATGCAGACTAACAGATGTATGTTTAATGAGTGTCTTCTTCATGAGGTTGCCACAATAGAGTGTAGTAACTGTAGATAGGAAAAGGTTTATCAAGTTAGTGATTAGAGTAGGTGCTCCAGTGTGAACCTGAGACTTGCAATAACCAATTTCTTCAAATTTAGACCTCTGTTATTACCTCCCAGGAAAATGACACATGAAGTAACTTAAATATTTTGAAAACTGTATTAAACTTTCTCTGCAGTTGCAGATTGTTTTGCAAGTGTTTTCTGCCTCAGAGAGTTTCAGGCTAGTCCTATTGGTATGTAAACTGAGAAGAGATGTTAGCAATTGTTAATAAAAATTTACTGTCACTTTTTCTGTTGTAGTAGCCTAAAAATTATTTTAATAAACCAGATCTTGAGGTGATCATTAATGAATTCATTTAATATGTATTAACTTTATAAATAAATATCATAATTTTGAAATATAAAAATATTTTATCAAAAATAAGGCTAACGCTCAAAATATTTCCACTTAATTCATACTCACTTTATAGAAGAGCTATACTTATATTAATTTAAGTGTTTATATTAGATTTAAATATTTTGAGCATTAGTTTTATTTTTCTATAACAGAAATGCCAAAAAATTAAGGAAGCTTGGTCAGTTTGATATTGGAGAGACTTGATGAATGAGTGAATAAAGTGACTTGATGCCTTTCAGAGCTGGGCTTTGCTTGGGTGCTCCAACTCTTTATTTGGCATCTGGATGTCCCACATGCCATAATCTCCTCTGTGGGCCTCAGTGTGAAACTGTTCTTTGTGTCTCACATACTAGATTCACATCTTAGTCCTTCCGCAGATTTCTGATATGAGGTAACCTTTTCCCAGACTCCCATACCCCAATTCTTCTTTTCTTCATTTTGATTTATGCACTTGCTTGGGGACAGGGGTCTCGTCTGTTTTATTTATTCATTTACCCCAATATCTGATCCTGTGGCTGTTTGTAGCAAAGCTTCTTAAGTTGCTGAATTATTTAATTCTGTGCAGTCTAAATAAGCAAGGATAGTAATGGCACAGTAAATTCTTTTGAAAGCAGATTATTTTGCAACTGTTCTCTACCTCAGAGATTTTCAAGCTAATTCTGTGGTATTTAAAGTGAGGAGAGATGCTAGCAATTTTTAAGAAATGAACTTTTCTCCCAACTGGATTTCCCAACTGGATTATTCTGGTCACAGTGACAAAGATAAGGCAACATTTTCCTGACTTCAGTGAACTAAAGTAGACTTGAAATCCCTCACTCTAGTTTGATCATCAACCTCATGGCCTAGACATTTTATTAGCTTGTGTTCACTTAGTTCTTGTAATAGACAACAAAGATCTCAAAGCTTCTGTTGACAATGACCTTTTGGTGACTTCTTATGGTTCTTTGCTTAACTTCATAAGGTATATACACATAATTAATCAAAAATGAATGAATATTTATTCAGCAGTTTCCATACACTAAGCATCATGTTCATCGGCCACCCTTCGGAACTCAAAGCTGCTTCTTTTGGAAGAGAGAATAAAATGAGGCCCCCATAACCATGCCACCGAACTCCTCACCAGGGGTTCCCCAGAGGGTAGGGGGTGAGAGCCCTCCCCGTCCCAAGGGAACCAGCCCCGGCAACTAACCTCCACTACCCAATAGCCACCATGCTCCAGGCCACTTTCTACAGGCTTGGGCTGAGCTTCATGTATACCTGGCAAGCTACCTAGAGTATCCTTCCTGCACGGAAGAGCCTGGCAAACTCTTCATGGTGTATTAAATATGCCAAATACAGTAACAATAACAAGTCTCATTCCCCTGACCCTGAAAAAAAGCCTCCAATCATTGGGAAAAATGAGTAAGGAAAGGCTGCTAAAATTTCAGGGCTGGGATGAATGGAGACGTTACTGGCGCCTGTTTGAGTAAATTGATGAGCAATGGGATGACAGTGATGATGACAGTGAAGCATTATTTTAATATGGGTACCACATTGATGGTTGAGACGTGCATTCAAAAGCCTATACTTTCAGGGACCTCACACTGTAGTGCTTAGTTTAATTTTTAATATTTTATTATTTTTTTCTGATTTATTAGTTAAGTTGAATGAGCAGCTAGCATGTTGTCCTCGGCACCTACAATTTTCTATTGGGCTTAATCCTTTTCATCAAATAAGAGGCAGTCTTTCATTTGAGGTGGGTCCTTCCTCGGCCCCAGAAAGTGGATCGGGTTTAGACTCAGTCTGTTTTTGATGAGCCCTTTTCCCTGGTGAGTGATTGCTTTTGAAAAGGATATGTTCCACAATTATGATTGGCCATAGGGGTAGAACTATTGGAGGATCTGGGAAGATGTTAAATGGGCTACAAGACATGGCTCATTATGTCTCCTAGCAGTGTCACTTCATGTGGCACCTTGAGTAGTCACTCTGAGATGGTGAGTCCAGGTCTCACTGGAGTTCAGAACAGAAAGAAGAAAACAATTAGTCAATCTTTGCTCTTGGAAATGACATTTGACTTGAAAATTTACTTACATTCTATGGTCTCATACAACCCATTTCAGATTTTGTGAGTGCATAATTTTTTTCCCAAATATTTTGGCTTTATGTTGCCTACAAAGCTAAAACTATTCCACTGTTATAGTTGTTTTTCTAAAGCTTTTCTTAGACTGTACCCAACCCTGAGGAAGTAAGAAATTTTTTTCAATGAGTGTACCAGACCAAACCCTTGGTTTGGTGAATATATGGTGTCTCCTGTATCAAATAATCTCTGACATGTGGCAAGAAAGCAATTAGATAGGTGTGCCTGTTCTAACATCACTGTTACTGTCATTCCATTGCTCATATATTTGCTTGAGCGGGCACCAGTAATGTCTCCATTGTGAGACTTGTTGTTACTGTTTTTGGCATATCAAATATGCCACGGGTAGCTTGCCAGGCTATGCCATGTGGGCGAGATACTCTAGGTAGCTTGCTGGGCTCTCCGAGACGTGCGGGGAATCAAACTGGGTCGGACGCATGTAAGGTAAATGCCCTACCAGTTGTGCTGTCACTCCAGCCCATGTTCTAACATTTATATATATATATATATGCATATATATGTTTCTATATATATATATGTTTCAGTAAATTGCTTTAAGAAGATCAAGATCTGCACTACATATGCCTTCAACAGTTTCTTGGTCACCATAGTACAATGAAAAGTCAATGGATTTTGGAATAACAAAAACTATGCTAGAAATCCCTTTCTGTTATTGTGGTTATGATTTGCGATATATATTTAAAATTAGCATTTCTTTTACTTAATTGTTTATATTTATTTTTCATGTTAACATGTAAGATATATATCTTTCTTATATTCTACCATAATTCAGAAAGCCCAGAAGAGTATAAAACTACTCAATAAGTGTATGCGTCATTCAAATTCTTAATTAAATTTCTATACCTCAAGTGATAAGGGATTTCATCTTGCATAGGTACTATCACACATTATATAGCACATTAACATCGCACAACATATAGGACGTTAATATAATTTCACAAGAAACAGTGTAAAGTAAGTTGTCTGCAATATTAATGCAATCTCTGTTAATATACTGTAGCCAGAATGATCAAAAGTCCAACTATCTTCCATCCAGGTAAATGAATATGGCATTAACTATGCTAGCATTTTACTCATATATATGTGTGCGTATAAATACATGCATAGACATAAATATATGTATATGTCTTAAGACAGAGACAATGTTGTAACCCATGTATTAGACATGGTATATGAAAACTACCTGAAATTTGATGAGGTCTGATTAAATCCAATTTTTTGACCCATTCAGCAATGGTCATTTAATTAACTTAAAAGTTCAAAGATGAATATAATGTGAGACGAACACCCAAGGACAGTAGAGACAAGAGCCAGGAAGACAGCACCATGGTTGGAAGCTTGCCTCACAAGCTGGGGGTGGGGAAGGCAAGGAATAGAAAAGGGTTCACTAAGCATATGATGGTTTGGGGGATGACTCCAGATGGGAGAAGCATGCTGAAAGTAGGTAAAGGCCAAACATGATGGCCTCTCATGATCTGTATTGTAAACCATAATGCCCCAAAGCAGAAAGAGAGTAAGAAGGGAATTGTCTGACATAGAGGTAGGGTGGGGAGGGGGGTAGTGGGAGGGATTCTTGGGACATTGGTAGTGGAAAATGTGCACTGGTAGAGTAATGGGTGTTCAGTCATTGTATGACCGGAACTCAATCATGAAAGCTTTGTAACTATATTTCTCAGTGATTCACTGAAAAATAAATTTAAATTTAAAAATATGAATTTAAAATACATTGATGTTAATAGAGCACCTCTAGTAAGACAAGACTTCTACTTTAAGACATTTGAAGTCTATGATCACCTCCTGAGGGATATGAGTAATTTCATAGAGATTAAATCTTTGGCAAATTGGTCATAGGACTGGTGCTGGTATTCAATACTGGTCTTTCTCTCTAAAGAGAGAGTCCTTTTCATAAAGATATACATAGTTAATTGTTACTAACCTAATTCACCAGAAACTGGAAAATCAAGGACATTCTGAGATGCCGTTTTATCATGAATCTCTCTATGTCACTTAGTCAGGGTATTTTAAGAATCCGAACTTGATCCTAATTGTTGGGAGAAAAGCCCCTTATGGTCTGCTTTGAAGTGAAGCCTCTTGCAATGTATATTTATGATCACAGCTCAATGCTACCAGGGGGAACAGGGCACTTTTGGCAGATGTGCGATGACAGTTTAACCCTTGTAATCACACAGTGAAGGTGTGACCTTATCTATAGAAAACACATGTCTGTTTTGCATATCTCTCCCGTTTCCCAGCCTATATAAGTTATGCTGTTTGCTTAATAAAGTGGGGTTGCCTGACAGGACCCCGTCATGCTTATGTGCTCATTTCTTGGTTGTCGAGCAGCGGCATAAGGTGTGCTCTTTTTCCCAGACCCCTCTCTTTACAGGAAGAGTAGATCTTCCTGGGCATTAGGGTCCTGAGCGGCAGCTTCCTGCTGGACCAGGGAGCTTGCCGAACAGAGAACAGAAGAAAGAGAACCTAACACCTAATAACTTCACTGTACTCATCACGAGGCCATTGATAATCCTCAAACATAAGTCAGGGTATTTAATTTCCATGACTTTTTTTCAGTAGTTGCATAGAATAATCAGGAAACTTACTAGTTAAAATAACAGATATTTGGCAAAAATAAAGACAAGGAAAAAACTACAAAAGCAAGGCCAATAACCTTCTAAGTATTCATTCTTGGGTTACATGGAAATTTTCTAATTCTAGCCCTTTGTTTTGCATTCTTTCTTACAGAGTTACAGGATTCTAGAACTTCTACTTCAGCTTAGACAATAAGAGGAAATTGACACATAGAATTGTCTGATCAGCTCCAGATTCAGGGAAAGATTTGGCTTTCTGAAGTCATCATGTTTCCACAGCCTACACCTTTATCAGAACCTGAGCTTTTCCTGAATCTCTCGGGAGCTAAGTTCATCACTTGCATAAGTTTCTTTTGCTTTTGCCTTTGCTAGTCAAGAACTTTCTTCCCCCATCTAAAATTTTATTCCATTTTTGTTGTGTCTTTGTTTGCGTTTGGTATTAGGGAAATATGAGCCTCATAGAAACTGTTCTGGAGGGTTTCTGTTTCTTCAATTTCCTGGAAAAGCTTGAGAAGAACTGGCAATACGTCCTCTTTAAATGTTTGGAAGAATTCGCTAGTGAATCCGTTTGGGCCTGGGCTTTTGTTTTTGGGAAGACTTTTGATTACCGTTTCAATTTCCTTGATGTTAATAGGACTATTCATGTACTCCAGGTCTTCTTGGTTCAGCCTTGGGAGATTATAGAAATCCAGGAATTTATCCATTTCTTCTAGTTCTCTTGTTTTGTGGCATACAGATTTTCAAAGTAGTCTCTGATGATCTTTTGAATTTCTTTGGTTTCTGTTGTGATGTCCCCCTTTTCATTTCTGATTCAGCTTATAAGTGTTCTATCCCTCTCTTTCTTTGTGAGTCTTGCTAGTAGTTTATCAATCTTATTTATTTTCTCGAAGAACCAGCTCTTGGTTTCATTGATCTTTCGAATTGTCTTTTGGGTTTCCATGTCGTTAATTTCTGCTCTAAGTTTTATTATCTCTTTATTTCTGCCTGGTTTGGGCTCCTTTTGTTGGTCCTTTTCTAAGGTCTTGTTAAAATGGCAATTCTCCCCAAAGCATTTTACAAATTCAATGCAATCCCTATAGGGATACCCTTGTCATTCTTCAAAGAAATGGAGCAAGTGCTTCTGAAATTCATATGGAACAATAAGCCCCCGAATAGCTAAAGCAATTCTTGGGAAAAAGAAAATGGGAGGAATCAACCTCCCCAACTCCCAACTCTACTACAAAGCTGTAGTCATTAAAACAGCTTGGCACTGGAACAAAGGCAGAGTGGCAGACCAATGGAACAGGGTCGAATACTCTGACATATCCCCCCAAATATATGACCATCTAATCTTTGATAAGGGAGCAAGAAATGTGAAGTGGAGCAAGGAAAGCATGTTTAATTGTGCTGGCAAAACTGGACAGCTACATGCAAAAAAATGGGCTTAGACCTCCACTTATCACCATGTACAAAAGTCAGATCAAAATGGATTAAGGACCTCAACATCAGACCAGAATCCCTAAGGTACATTGAAGACAAGGTTGGCAAAACCCTCCACGACATTGAAGACCCTGGTATCTTCAAAGCTGACACGCCACTGGCCAAGCAAATGAAAACAGAGATTAATAAATGGGACTATCTCAAACTAAGAAGCTTCTGCACCTCAAGAGAAACAGTGACCAAAGTACAAAGACAATCTACAGAATGGAAAAGGATATTTATGCAGTACCCATCCGATAAAGGGTTGATAACAAGGATATACAATGCACTGGTTGAACTCCACAAGAAGAAAACTGCCAACCCGATTAAAAAATGGGGTGATGAAATGAACAGAAATTTTCCCAAAGGAGAAATCCAAATGGCTCAGAGTCACATGAGAAAATGTTCAACATCACTAATTATCAGGGAGATGCAGATCAAAACAACAATGAGATACCATCTCCACCACAGAGACTGGCCCACATCTCAAAAAACAAAAACAACCAGTGTTGGTGCAGATGTGGGGAGAAAGGGACTCTCCTTCACTGCTGGTGGGAATGCTGACTGGTTCAGCCCTTTGGAAAAAAATATGGACGATTCTCAAAAAATTAGAAATTGAGCTTCCATTTGACCCAGCAATACTACTCTTGGGAATATGTCCCGGAGAGGCAAAAAGGCATAGTAGAGATGATATCTGCATTTCTATGTTCATTGCAGCACTGTTTACAATAGCCAGGATCTGAAAAAAACCAGAGTGCCCCAAAACAGATGACTGGTTAAAGAAACTCTGGTACATATACACAATGGAATACTATGTAGCTGTCAGAAAACATGAAGTCATGAAATTTTCATATAAATGGATCAATATGGAAAGTATGTTGAGTGAAATGAGTCAGAAAGAGATAGACATAGAAAGATTGCACTCATATGTGGAATATAATATAACTGAGAAGTACAAGTTTTCAGTGATGCAATTCCTGGCAGATATTTCTCTGGACTTAGTTACTAAAATACTAAAATACAGAAACCCAAAATCGTGAGGCCGCTAAGTGCAGTCACTCGACTTCATACCTCTTCATTCTCAGCAATAGAAAACAAATTATCAAATGTTTCCTTTTCACCAGGTCCGATTTTAGGGGGGAGACTCTCCAAACAATAATAAAGATATTGGAGACTCTCCAAACAAAAATAAATTTTGTTGAAATATTTAATGCAATCAAAGTGAAAGTAAAGTGAAATTTATCAGTTACAAGGCGGGGGGGTGGCTAGGGATGTGGGGGGGGCTAGGGGCGTGGGGGAACGGGGTGGAGCTATACTGTGATTCTTAGTGGTGGAATATGTGCACTGGTGAAGGATGGGTGTTTGAGCATTGTATAACTGAGACTTAAGCCTGAAAACTTTGTAACTTTCCACATGGTGACTCAATAAAAAAATTAAAAAAATATATATATATAAAATAAAAATAAAATAAAATTTTATTCCATCTTGTTTCCTTAGAATCTTCCCTTGATCAACAGGCTATTAATATTCTCTGTATCTCCCACCGTGGGAAAAAAAAAGATTTCTCTCTAAGCCATCATTGACTCTTAACTACTTCCTGCCATCAAGGTCCTCCATTTTTGCTTTGTTTTGCACAAAGTTCTTCAATGAATTTATTGGCTGAACCAATTTTCTCACTTTCTGGTTTTGCTTTATCTCCCCAGCACTATTTTCTGTAGCTGCTCTTATAAAGGTCATTGATAATCTCCTTGCCAAATCCAAAGGTCAGTTCTCCAGCTCTCTTTGTAATCAGCCTCTCAGCAGAATCTGGCACACTGAGCAAGTCTCCTTTTGAGTTTCTGCGTTTGGTCAGCAGGACCCCGTGCTCTCTGGCTCTGCTTCCCTGTCACTGGCCACTTCTCCGTCTCCCTCACTTAGTTATTTTTCCCTTTTCTTCCTTGAGGCACCAAGAGTATGATAGGTTCTGTAAGCTGTCCACCTTTCTAGATAGATACTTATTTTTTCTCTTGGAGACTTTACTCACTCTCATAGGCCCCCAATTTTATGTCCAAATTATTTGACTGCCAATTAATTTGATATGTTCATTTAGATTTCACATCGCCCCTTGATCTTCAGTCTGCTTTTGAAAATAAATAGCCTGACCCTTACATTTAAAAATGTCTCCTTCTCTAACCTTCATTTTGATCAAATATCCATACCATTCCTTCCATTTCTTCTCTCTTTTCCTCACAATACCATCAGCCTAGTGGCGAGTGGTCTTGACTCAAGCATAAACAGTCCAAATCTAATAATATCTCACCACCTCTTTCGCTTACATGCATATCACTCAAATCTATCGAGATGATTCTGCCATCACAAAAATGGATGTGTGACCATGTTTGTGGGCCATTGAATATTGTATGAAAGATTTGCATACAAAACCCAATTTCTTATGAAATGACAGCTTATTGTAAAGTTTCATAAGAGAGTTCTTAGGGCCTGTCAAATATCCACAACTCTCTGTCTTTGCTTACTTACGTTCTGTGTTATTTGACCTGTTTTTCTGTTTCCCTGGGTCCAGTGTGAATTTCTGTTCCTGTCCCTCTCTGTCTACTAGCCCCAGTATAGATGATCCTGTGTCTTCTCAGCTCTGGGTTCACTGTGTGTCTGGTGGGTCTGAGGTTTGTGGCTGGAATCCTATAATCTATGTCCTGTGGCTGGCTGACACTTGTGTTCTGAAGTCTGTCACTGGGCCTCTCAACTGCCAAAGGCCAGCAGCTTCCTGTCCCCTTGGATCTCCTTAGTTCTTGGGCCTGAGCCGCTGTACACTTGCAGACTGTCTTGCCATCTGCTTAGACATTCTTGATCAGACAAAGAGGAAGTTGTGTGGCTGGGGGCTTGCCTTTTATCTCTTATTATTTCCTATCATTCCCGGTCATTCCATTATCTATTTTGACTAGCTCTTTGGCAGGGGGGATTGGAAAGGACCAATCTAATTAGCTAGACTTACCTGGTGCCTCTTCCTTCTTGTCTGCTTCTACCATTACAATCCCAGTGTTGGGATCTTTGCATTGCCTCTTGAATAAATACCCATAATGCTTTTGTCCATGGGCTTGAGCGATAGTACAGGATGTAGGGCGTTTGCCTTGCAAGTGACCCAACCCAGGTTTGATTCCTCTGTCCCTCCCAGAGAGCCCAGCAAGCTACCGAGAGTATCCAGCCTGCACAGCAGAGCCTGGCAAGCTCCCTGTGGAGTATTCAATATGCCAAAAACAGTTACAACAAGTCTCACAATGGAGACATTACTGGTACCTGCTTGAGCAAATTGATGAACAATGGGATGACAGTGCTACAGTGTTACCGTGCTTATGTCCATGAAGCTCATCCCCTTTAGAGTTTACATCCATACCCTTTGGGATTCCCTACAAACATGGTGGCATCACAGGATCGGTACTGCAAACTATAACGCCTAAAAGGAGGGGGGAGGAGGAAGAGAGGAAGGGAGGGGAGAGGGGGGGAGGGAGGGTGAGAGGAAAGGAGAGTGGGAAGGGGAGAGAGAGAGCAAGAGAGAGAGAGGGAGAGAGGGAAAGGGAGAGGGAAAGGGAGAGGGAAAGGGAGGGAAAGAGGGAAAAAGGGAGGGAGGGAAGGAGGAGGAGAAAAGTGCCTGCCTTATAGAGGCAGGTTGTGGTTGATGGTGTTGGCAGGAATGATACTGTGGATATTGGTGGAAATATACACTGGTGGAGGGATGGGTGTTGGAACATCATATGTTTGAAACCTGTTATGGAAAATTCTGTAACTGTGTGTCTGTTTCATGGTGATTCAATTTGAAAAAAAGAGATTCTCTATGTGACTACTTGGGACTCTGAATTATCTAATTCTTGTTTATTTTCTTCTCATCACTTACCTCTGCCTGAAATAAGCAGGTTCCTTGTTTGTTTATGCACTTACTTTCCCCAGTCTGCCTCTCCCAGTAGGAGGTCAGATCCACAAGAACAGAGGCTTGGCTTCCCTTGAATTGTTTATTCTCTTTTTTGACCCTGGACCTTCTATAACTTGAACTGATGAATTTCTTGCCTCTGATTCTTAACTGTACATGTTGCTTCAGAAAGTTCTAAGTTGTTCTTTCACATAGTTCCATGTAAAATTAAGAATTAACCTTTATTGCTTGCTGATTGCATGTCAGATATTATGCTCAACATTTATCAGATACATGGGACAGACTGTTTTGCTCCACAAAGGAATAACACCCACTGAGTTAAAGGAAATGGGAATGGAGTGATTTGCTATCCCTTTCCTCTGGCTTTGTTGACACAGGAAAGCTCTTTGGAACCTTGGAGGCCAGACTCACATTGTATGACCTGTGTATCAGGCCCGTATTTGCTCTAGTGCTCTTGGGCCATGCACAAGTCTGCAGCCTGCGTTATCTTAGCCTGGGCTGAATCACAGAGCCAGCTCAGATGAAATTTTTCAATTTTGGCAGAACACTGGAGGTCTTTCCAGAGTCCCCCAGCAAATGAACGTAGCTTGGAGAGCTGGCAGTACAGATTCTGTCATAAGTGTGGCCTACTTATAGAAAATTCAGAGCAAATGAAAGAAGAACAATATGAGAAACTTAAAGATCTCTATTTCAACTGTCCTTCAACTGAACGGGTGCTTTTACATGAATTAATCTTACTAATATGTAATTCACATTGTCACTATGAATCAGGTAGGGAAATTTCTAATTTATGGATGAAAGAAACTCAGAAAGAAACAAACTTAAATCTAAGAAGTGATAGTGGTTAATGTCCTTGGTTTCATCCTTTTCTTCTCCAATATGCACACACACATGTATACACCAAATACACACATGCATATGAGTCACTCACAGCATATAAATGTTGTTCAAGACATAATTTAAAATTGTTAGTCTTCTAGTCCCTCTTCCCCCCTCCCTGCATCATTTCTTTCATTTTCTCTCATGGGAAATGAACCCTCTTCATTTTTTTTTTTGAATTTTAATTTTTATTGAATCACCATGAGATACAGTTACAAAGCTTTCATGTTTGAGTTTCAGTTATATATCCAATAATCGAACATCTATCCTTCCACCAGTGCACATTTTCTACCACCAATCTCCCCAGTACACTCGCCCCTCACCCCTCCATCCCAACGCTTCCCCGGCCTCTATGGCAGACAATTTCCCCATCCCGAGCAATCCCTCCAACCATCATTGACTTAGTGGTCCCTTCTCTATCCTAGCTGTCTTCTCCCCCAGCTCATGAGGCAAGCGTCCAATTATACTTAACCTCTTCTTAAAGCTTACTTTCTCTGGTGATTTCTCTGGCTCCAGAATGACCACATTCCCTCAAGCCCTGGCATTTCCTCTATCCAAAGTCTATTGGTCAGATATATTTTTGATGAAAACACAATTCACTACTTAGACAGAAGTATGGTCCTGAGTACTCTTGGCTCTAGTTATGCCTATATCCAGGGGCTCAAAATAGTATTGGCAGTCCTAGGTCCTCCTTATCTCCCCAACATATACTCCTAGAAGAATCAATCAATTCTAGAGAAAAACAATACATATGCATTAAACAAATAAGTTCAGATTCCACCTATTCTTGCATGAACTGTGGGAGCAGCCTCGGAGTCACCCTTCCTAGTTTTATGAAATAATAGTTAGCAGGAGGGAATGTGATAAGAAATACACACATGAAAATTTTGCCATGCTTTTGTTATTTCTCTTTTATACTTATTTTCTGGTTTGATTCCATGCTATTTTGGGGAGGAGAAAAAACTGAGAGTTTCACTAACCACTGTATTTTAAATTCCAAATGCACTTTCTTATACACACAGAAAAGTTGACAAATATAAATGAAGCACACCATGGAGAATTTTCTTAGTTGCAAAACGTGTGGGTTGGGCTGACATAAGAGAAACTGGGTCTCTGAGTCTTGTGATTTAGTGACCAAACCAGTCCTAAATCTCTCACTTGACTGGGAAGTTACGTGTTGAGACCTGCTTCCATTACCAACTGTAGAATGTCATTTTCTTCTGCCTGTCTGGGTGAATATTCTCTGAGAATTTGCCGCTGAGAGCTACTAGCCAATCCCTTCTTTTAACCAGCTTGTCTGTATAGACTTGGTAGTAAGGCAGAAGTCACATAGAAATAATAAAAGCAAAAAGCAAGAAAATATCCAACATGCTATGCCCTTTGAACCTCACAAAGCTGTTTTCAAGAATCAATTTGATCCAACATTTACTGTAAATATGAAGATTATATGACCAGTTTACAGAGCAAGAGAATTTGAAGCTTATGGGTTATCAAACTAGGCCCAGCCTTGGTAGTTAAGTCCACTACTATTCATAATCAGCTCATGAGACTCCAACAGTAGAAAGGTCTGAATGATAATTTAACGGTTATAGGAAAATATCCTGGCTCCTTTATGGCAACCATCTGGTGAGCAGACATCATTTACATTCACTTTAGGTAATAAAATTGAGAAATGCAGGTAAGATAAGAGAGTTACTCAAGGGATTGACTAGACTTTAGCCTGAGCTTTGAGCAATAAGGTGCCACCTAATTATTGTGTTTCTTATGCCCCAGGCTTGTCTCCTCTGGCTCTGTGCCCATCATTTGTCATTAGGCAGCTGCCATGTCCTGGTCACCTCATTTGTCATATTTCAGATCTTTCTCACTGCAAGGGCGTGTCCTGCTGATGTGGAGGTTATGTCAGATGTAGATAAGGTGGGACCACATTCTCCAGCTATCTCAAGATGACTGAGCAGCGGCTCATTAAAAGTGAAACTGGGGGCTGGAGCGATAGCACAGTGGGTAGGGCATTTGCCTTGAATGAGGCCGACCAGGGTTCAATTCCCAGCATCCCATATGGTCCCCTGAGCACCACCAGGAGTAATTCCTGAGTGCAAAGCCAGGAGTAAACCCTGAGCATTGCTGGGTGTGACCCAAAAAAGCAAAAAAAAAAAAAAAAAAGTGAAACCGGCTGCTTCCACATGTGTGTAAACCTGTTCCAAGGGCAGTATCATGCCTAACCGGCCCCGGAGTCTTCTCTACTTTGGGAATTTCATCATCCACTTAGGCTCAGAGTGCAGGGAAGCCCTCTGCTGCTCTCTCAGGTGGAGCCAAAGATATGTCATTCCCAGAATTTACAACTTCTGGGTTGGGACAAAAAAACAGGAAATGCATTGGCTTGCGTGCACGATGATTTTAGAAATTCAAAAATATTTTAAGCATCAGTCCTCTTCTATTTACTAAGAGGTAGAGGTAGAATTTGAACCCACCCCGGTCTTTCCAATTCTTATCTTTGCTCTTGTGCTTATACAATGCACATTCACCAGAGTTGGGACCTATAAAATGTGAAACCCCACATGTTTGGGAGTGGGAAAAGGAGGTGGTAAGCGCCGCTATTGTTCCTTGTGGTAGCCTGAGGATATTTGTAGCTATTATTTCTGTCACCAGAACAATGTGAACAATTTTTCTAAGGGCATCGTTGACCCTGTTGCCTTTTATTTCCTGACTTTAAAACCCAGTGGTCCCGGACAATTCTGGGCAGCCTGAGGTGGCCCCAGGAGGGAAGGTTTTAAGCCTGCCCACTTGGATTCATGTCCTTCCAAGCAGGAATTATGAGATTGCCCTTGCCAAGAATTTAGGAAAAGAGGAAGACGTGCTTCTTCCGTGCTCAGTGTATTTTCCATAATGGTTGTGGCCATTCAGCGCAGGGGCATGTGCTGCTGGCCCGGCCGCCTGCATGGTGTGGAGCTGAGCCGGGCTGTGGGGGCAGAGAGGACTGGAGAAACAGGGTCTCTCTCAGGCTTGTACTCAGGAAAGGCAGGACGGCCATGGGAATCCTTTTAGACTTGGAGTCCAAAAGGCATCAGATTCAGCCTGTTTGCTGTCTATGTACTTTTCACGGTGTTATGAGACTTAGTTCCCTGACAGGGATGGTGTGGAGACATACGTGGCTTTAGATATTGGGGATAAAACACACCAAGCTTTATGCTCACCAGGAGAATCCAACAGGAAGTTAGAAACAAAGATGATCATTCATTATATCTATCCCAGTAAGATTGCACAATCAGCTTTCATGCTGAACACCACCTTTTTGGGGGTCCAGGGGGAGCTTTATGGGTCACACTGGTGATACACAGGTTTTACTTCTGGCTCTTGCAATCAGGAATTACTCCTGGCCCATATTACTCAGGGGACCATATGGGATGCTGGGAATCGAATCCAGTTTGACAGTGTGCAAGGCAAACACCCTGCTTGATGTGCTATTGCTCCAGCCCCTGAACACCACTTTTGTGTGGACAAGGTTTTCTTTGCAAATCAATCCAACAGTGAATATTCATGATATTATTTTATTGGGATGGGAGGTCCACATTACAACAACAAGTATGCACAAGTAAGTGAACGATAAAGCCTGGAACCACCGCAGAGGGAGGCTAAGAGACAGGCTGGCCAGCACAAATGGACATTCTGTTCTGGTGTCCATTTGTTTGCAGGGAGGAGATTCCTCTTCTGCTAAATGAGCTGCCGGCAGTTGTCTTGGGGATGATGTTAAGACTGTGTGTGTGGAGTTTAGAAGGCATCACAAACATGGCCCACATTTCTGAGTTGTGTTTTAGGACCCTCTTTATTTTTACTTTGACTCCAAGATCTAAACCAGATCTTGTCTTTTGCCTGTCTGTCTCCCTTGATAACACTCCAGCTTTTTTTATCTGTGGGGTGCATTTCAGTGGCCCCATCCTTTTCATCAGCAGAAATGATTACAAAGTTAATGCAAAATAAATAAGTCAGGACCATTACAATGTCAATACATATAATAAATAGAAAGTTCAAGACCCATTTTTGGAGCACGGACACCCCTGAAATCAGAACAATCCCTTCAAGCGGAGTTTTCTTTGATCAGTATGGAGCATAAACTCAGGTTTCTCTGGAAAGATGAAGGTGAAAGGCAGCCTGTGTACATTGTGATATAATCCTTACAAAACCTGTTTTGTCATAATATTGGCATGGTCTGTTGACTCGCAAGGTAACATCTAGATTTCTTAATGTGTGAGTCACAGTATGGTCTTAATGTCACCTGAGAGGTTAGTTAACTGATGTCTCATGACCCCTTCAGTCCAGTTGTGTGGAGCTCACCTAGGAGGAAACCAAAAGTCAGCATCTTTATAAATTCCCAGGGGAGTGTTCACATGTACTAGAGTTACAGTTTCCTGTTTGCACACTGCTGGCAAACCATACCTGAGGACCTTTTATCTGACTCACACATGTGGCCTCCTTCCAGTCAGGATGATGATAACAGCACCAGGAAATCATGGGGTCTGGGCCTGTGGGACATTTCACTATTCTGCTGATTTAAAGCCTATACCCTAGGCCCACTTCCGTTTATCAGTGTCATTCTTCCAGTTTCAGTAAGGCTGTCAGATACAGTTAAGAATCAAGGGCAGAGAAAAATATCTAAAGGCTTAATGTGTCCTTTGGGAGGCCAAATGCAGTGACTGCCTGGTACACCCAGTTCATGGAGCACTGCTGGTAATGAGCCAGGAGTAACTAGCCAGGTGTAGGCCCTTAGCCCTGATCTCCACTGGGGGTGGCTCCAAAACTAAAATAAATCAAAAGCAATAACAGCAGAAGAACACTCAGGTGAAGTTTCAACTTCAGATAACAAAAGGAACACTTCATTGAAATTAAAATAACCTATATGTTTACTGTAATTACTACTTTAAATGTACTCACACCAGAAAATATTTGGTGATTCAGGCAAATCTGAGAATTTTCAGGTTTCTAATGACAAAATTTCTTACATTTCCACCTGACCCTGGCCCCCAGCTCCTTGCCTGTCTATATTCACATGCAAACACACACACACACACACACACACACACACACACACACACACACACACTTTGGTGTTCTTGTTTATCAGTTTGAAGGAACAGTGAAATTTGGGTATGGTGATAAAATCATCATCCCCAGACACCTGTGGATAAAACTTAACTAACATGCATGTGCAAATAGACTGGACCCATTACATAAAGTGAAATTCTCTCCAGTAGCCCTTGCTGACCTCCTTTATTAGATATTTATCTTCACTCCTGCATACGATAGCTATTTAGTGTCATATAGTAAAAGGTTTGTTACCTTGTTGTCATGCCACAGATCTCCAACACAGGGCATAAGTGCACAAATGAAGAGTCTGGAATATCCAGTGAGAATTCACCCATGCCCAGTTCAACTTCTAGAATTATCGACATCTTTTTTCAGCTCCTCTCTCTCTAGCTCCACCTTCAAAGTTGGTAATTTCACATGTCTCTGACCTTTCTCTAATTCCCCTTTGACCAAACTGAGGAAGACTATTTGAGTATTGGATTTAGTTGGCTTGGATATTCTTGCATAAGCTACTTATAAATAGGGAAATTCCACTGCAGGATGGAAAATTCCTCTGCAGAAGTGGTTGTCTCACTGCTACGAGACTCTGGGAGAGAGCCGGGTACTGTAAACTGCAGATAACTGGATCTACAATGCTGATTAGCGGGAGCTTTCAGTCAATGTAAGTCAAAACGTCCAAGATCCGGGTGTCCTCCTGATCAGTGCAGTATAAAGATGTTTGTCTGACCTAAGTCAGAACTTAGGCTTTTGAGGTGAACTGAGCTGGGCCTGCTGGCATAATAGAACTATTCTCCTTCTAGCCTCACAGAGTGCCTAGGACGATTCACTTCACTGCAGCACTATCATAAAAACATACTCACAGGTTTTGATCAGTAAGACAAGATTGGGAAGTATATTATTGCTGTCTAGCACACCTAGTTTATAGCTGATAAAATAGATTTCAGAATATTCATTCCCTGAGAGCAATAAATATAATATATATATATGTATATATGTAAAGAGGAAAGGGAGAGAACCATCCCTTATTATTATCCATAGGCTCTTGAAAGTTGCAACTTTAAGTGAAGGAACATATAAACTGGACCAATTTTTCCATGGATTAGTTGTTAGAAACCATAGTTAAGGTACCAGAGATGTGTATCGTCAATAGGGCACCTGTCTTGTATGTCTGAAGCCTGAGATCAACCCCTGGCACAGAAAAGAAAGAAAGAAAGAAAGAAAGAAAGAAAGAAAGAAAGAAAGAAAGAAAGAAAGAAAGAAAGAAAGAAAGAAAGAAAGAAAGAAAGAAAGAAAGAAAGAAAGAAAGAAAGAAAGAAAGAAAGAAAGAAAGAAAGAAAGAAAGAAAGAAAGAAAGGGAAAAGAGAAACAAGGAAAGGGAGGAGGAAAGCAAGGAAGGAAGGAAGGAAGAATGGAAGGAAGGAAGGAAGGAAGGAAGGAAGGAAGGAAGGAACGGAAGGAAGGAAGGAATGAAGGATGGAAGGAAGGAAGGAAGGAAGGAAGGAAGGAAGGATAAGATGAAGGAAAAAGTAAGTTAAGAGTTAAATCCCTAAATATGATTTCTAATCGCAAAAACTCTTCATAAGTTACAAATAAAAATCGAATTACTTCCAAGAGATAGAAAACAATTTGTATTCACTCATTTATTAATTCATTTGTAAAATTATTTATTTTATTTTAGGGTCACCGGTAACCAAACCTATCTCCACAGCCCAGGACAAAAGGTGGGGACTCGCCTGGACAGGATGCCCTCCACAGATCTGGAGAGAGCATGTTCACCCCACAGACCATGGCCATGGATGGGGAAAGATATTTCTTTCCCCTCATCCCATGTTATAAAGAAACAACATCAAATGAACTTTACTATTGGAAGCCCTGCTGTACTGAAATACAAAAATCCCACACTAGGATAGTACACTGATTTCCCCCAAAACTGCTGCCATACTTCGAAGATTTTTATGTTTTATTAATTTATTATTCATTTTTGCAGAATTAGTGGGGGAAATGAGCAAAAGGAAGATGGAAGAGATGATTAATTTGGTCAACAAGTGCTTTAAAGTGATGTTTGCTCATCTAGTCTTCATGTAATGGCACAATATATGAAGCACTCGTGCTATTATTTCCATTTTATAGATGAGAATTGAAAATTATAAAGTTTCATTGTAAATCCACTTTCCGATTAGAAAGTGGTGGGTCTGAGTCTTCAAATTAGAGTCACTCACACCTAATGGTGTTCAATCAGTCAATCTCTGTGCTTGGATAGGGGCAGGGAATTTGTGGGTAGGGCATTTGCCTTGCATGCGGCCGACCTGGGTTCAGTTCCTCTGTCCCTCTCAGAGAGCCCAGCAAGCTACCGAGAATATTCCGCCCACACAACAGAGCCTGGAAAGCTACCCGTGGCATATTCGGTATGCCACAAAAACAGTAACAAGTCTCACATTGGAGACTTTACTGGCACCTGCTCGAGCAAATAAATGAACAATGGGAAGACAGTGCTATAATGCTGTGCTTGGAGGTGCCCCTATTGGCAGAGCTCAGCAGACCATGTGGTGCTGAGGATCTTACTTGGGCTCCCCACATGTAAGGAAAGAATATTAATCCTCATACTTTCTCTCCAACTCACTGATTCTGCTATCTTTTGAACTTTTGTCTGTTCCCTGCATCTGTTGATACATTGAGAGAACCCTATAGCTTCTCCTTGACTATCATGTAGAAACATCTACAGAATTTAGTTGGAAAAAGATTAATTTGAGTCAGTGATGATCATCAGTTGTATTTCATTCAACATGCTCAGTAGTGGGAATATGAAATTAAAGAAATGTGTATTTTCTTTTTAAATTAGGGTTTGAGATTGAATTTAGATTAGAATATTAACATCAGGTAAGAGTCAGTAAATCCGAGCTAAAAATAAGGCAGGGCAGGCAGTGATACAGGAAGAATTTCTCTGACCCAACGCTATACTTTTAAGATCTTTGGAGCTCAGAGCACGTGCTTTGGGGCATTATGAGAACATAAGGAAGTTCAGGAGTTGCAAGATTCCTGCTCAAGGTCTGATGTATTGTTTGGAAAGACAGGAATGCTTAGATTCAACATTGATTCCATCTTTGCTTTCTAGAAACATCTCATAGACATTCAATTAAAGGACCTCTTTGTCGAGAAATGAAGGACTTCTTTATTTCAGCAAATTCCTATTTTTGCTTCTACTAATTGCATTGTGTGCACTTAGGCAAGATTTAAAATTTCCCTGAGAACAGATTTTCTGAGTCAAATGCATACTTTCTAATCTTATTCATATTGGAAAGACAGTAAAAAAATTAAAGCAGGAAAATAAATAGTCCTGGACCAATGCCCACCCACCTCCTGCCAAGACCTCTTAATTATCACAGAAGTACCTAGAAATTATTTAGGGGGAAAAATCCAATGACTAATGGTTTCTATCAATAAATGATGATGTTTCTTTTCTGCTTCACAACCTATCATCTATTTGTTTGGGTGTATATTCCACTTGAACCCATGAATTCACTCTCCACTTTCATCCACTCTAGTTGGAATCATGGAAAAGTGTCTTGTGTGGATTATGTATAACAGGCTCCAGATTCTCTGGCTCTAGTGGATCTAGTTATTCAGGTACACTCAAAAAAATAAAATAGAGGTGGAAAGAAAGATGGAGTGACGCTCATCACTGACTGGCAGCAGCTTGATGATGACCAGCTTCCCCTAGGGAATAGAGAAGCTCCCATGGGAACTTCCATTTCCTCCCCAGAGCTGCCATTTTCTCTGCCATATCCTAACTGTCTTCTCCCCTGTTTCTTAGGTGTAACCTAAAGCATCTATTCTCATTTAGACACATTGTAAGTATGATCAAAAGAGAATCAAAGACATGATTAAGGATCCATCTTTGACTGAGTTTATAATCTAGAAAGAAAAGAAGAAATATAGAAAAGAAAACATGGTACATAATGAGTATTCCATGAATAAAAAGAAAGCAGGGAAGTTCTAGTAGGAAAGGACTAGATGCTTCTTGTCAAAGGATGCTCAGAAAAGGTATGCATGGCATTTGAGAAATATTTAGAGGCAAAGAATCAGCCAAATAAGTATAATGAATAGAAATAGAATTCTCTTGGTTTGTCTGTTCATGCAATAAGGGTCAATGTGCTGGCAGGGAATTAAATGGGTATAGCATAGGTCAGAGAGTCCCGGAGAACGCTTCCTATAGCTTCTTATATGTAAGACTGTAGAATTTGACTTTAACTCTGAGTGAAATGGGACTCTCTTGAAGGACTTGTGATACTGAATTATGTGATATGTTTCCCTTTTAAATAATCATTCTTGATTTTGTCTATCACATATTCTCTTTTTTTCTATCACACATTCTTGATTCATATGTAAAGAAGGAGAATTTAGTATACAGTTCTCAGAGTATAGAATTATAGCTGCATGGTTTATATTTGTCACTTGTCAATTGTCATCCCATTGATCTTTGATTTGCTTGAGCGGGCGCCAGTAACGTCTCCATCCGTCCCTGTCGCGTGCTAGTGTAGCCCAATAGTATCTGCTCTCTCCAGGAACAGGAAGAGCCTAAAACCGTTCATTCAGTGTTTTGACGAATAAGTCTGACCATCTTATAGGGTTTTGAGGAAGAAGTCTGACCATCTCGTTGGTAGGCAGCCACATGGTCTTTTGACGTCCCATGGAATCCAGTCGGTAACAGCTCTAGTCCAGCGGTCACCTCTAAATCTCATAACATGTCCTGCCCATCTGATTTTTGACGCCTTGGCAAACGAGACAGCATCCTTGATCATTGGCAGAGATCTGAATTCCGGATTCCTTCTCTCACTTAACTGAAACATGATACTCCAAGCATAGCTCTTTTGATTTCTCTTTGGGATACCAAATAGCGTTCTCATCCTGTTCTTGTAGGGCCCAGGTCTCTGAGGTGTATGTTAGTGCAGGAAGAATGTGCCTGGAGCAGGAGTTTCTTTGTCCTCTTAAACACTTCTTCAATACTTTTGAAGGTGTTCCACGGTGCTCTCTTCCTCCTGCACAGTTCTGGCGCCAAGTCTTTTCTCATGTTGAGTTCTTGACCCAGGTACACATAGCTGCTGCATTCGGAGATTTTTGTTCCATTGAGAGCAAATGGAGTGTCAGGGACTAGTTCGTTTTTCATGAACATTGTTTTGCTGAGATTCAGCTGCAGTCTGACCTTTCCACACTCGAGGTCGAAGTCGGCCAGCATCTGTGCCGCTTGGCTAATGTTTGGTGTTATTAGAACAATGTCATCAGCGAAGCGGAGTGGTGTAGTTGCTGACATCAAGATCCTCCTCGAGCTGTATTATGGATTCACCACCAGGATCTCACCATTCTACAAGGAAGTGATCATTGATATAAAGAGACGGGTTTGGCAGGGTGATATCATTTCATGAAACTCTTCAGTGCCACCCTCGAGAACATCATGTGACAACTGGAATGGGAAGGAATGGGAATGAAGATAGACGGTTTATATTTGTATAATCTATATATTTTTCTATCAAATCTTGATGATAGTAAACTAATATATACATTAGTTTATATATATACTCATATGTATGTATATATAAGAGAGAGATGGGGGTGAGAAGAAGTTTAATTATGTGGAATTATTTCACATGATTGCCATCTATAAGTAGAAGGCCAGGAGTGTTAGCGACATGGTTCTAATTTGAATCTAAAGTTGTAAGATTCAGGGGAACTAATAATGGAAATTTGAACTCAAAATTCTTAAAATCAAAATAGATTATTCAAGGTCCCATTTGCCAGTAAAAGGCTAAAGCACCAGCTCAGAAACATAGAGTACCTAAAGTGTGAGAGATAAAAAACTTTAAGAACAACCCTATACTTTTTGCTCTTTTAATCTGACCCACTGGGAAAATGAAGTCACCATTAACTAGGCAAAGAGGATTTTGGTAAACAGATATGGGATAGAGGCAGGTGCGAAAACAAGAGAAATAAAGAAGAAGCCATTTCTTGTAAGGTAAAGAAAATATGATAAGGAGGAAAAAGGGATCTAGAGAATGAAAGTTGATAATTAAAACTAGAACAACTGAAAATTTATCACTAAGTTAGCTATGTGGAGCTCATTAGAGAATTAAAGATAATCAGTATCTGAAGAATAGAGGATCAATCAAAATGGCAAAGTGGGTTTGAGAAAGAACAGAAAGAAAGGACTTAAAGCAAATGGAGATCACTCATTAAAAAGTTAAGCAGGGGCTAGAGAGATTGTACATGGGGATGGCACTTGCCTGGCACAGGATGACCTAGGTTCAATCGCATATGTGCCCAGGGCCCTCCAAGAGTAATCCCTAGCTGCAAAGCCAGATGTAACACCTTAGCACTGCCAGGTTCTAAGGCCTTACTTTGGGTGTTAAGGCCCCCAAAACAAAATAATACCAAGAGTAAAAATAAATAAATTAAAAATTTAATCACAAAAGTAATTCTAGATATGGAAAAAGTGCATAGGTGAGGATGTAAATCTATAAGCGTTTTAGTTTTTAAATGAAAATAATATAGCCTATGCATTTTAAGTTGTTTATTTATAATAAAGGGGAAAAGATTAAAAATAATTCTTAAAAAGGGGAAAATATTGTGCATATAGAGAAGAGACAATTCTTTGTCACTTTCTTGGTCAGATAAGAGAGGAAACATTAACATTGGGTGATAGGGCACCTGCCTCATTAAGTTTGGTTCCAGGAAAATCAGAGTTGACTAATTTAGAATCTTTTCAGAAGATTGATAAAGGTCAAAGATAAAAGATGATTCACATCTGCTTTTGATGCAAATACAGCTATTCTGGAATGTTACTATTTGGATTAAAAAGGTGGTATGCCTTCATTTGACTAAGAGGATAAAATTAAGATAAGCAGAATATGTATGACTCAACAGTACAGAGGAAATTTAGACCAGGTAGCTTTGTGTATGTGAGAACCAAGTAAAAAAACTGCTTTTACATACTGAGCTATAGTGTGTTTTTCTCTATGTATTATACACTTTAATATCTTAATGGTGGACTTCTACTATAATTGATGATGCATTTCATGTGCTCCCAAGCTTTGCCTGTTTTAGAAAACCATTTGTTTGTTTAGTTTCATCTATTTATTTATTTAGCTAAAAAGTTCCTGATTTATTTATAATAAAGATCTGTGATTTACAAAGTTACTCATAGTTGGGTTTTAGACATACAATGCTCCATCACCAGTGCCAACTTCCCTCCACCATCCCAGGCCCCCTCCCATAGCACTCCCCCTCCCCCACACCCAGTCTACCCTTCCCAAAGGCATATTCTTCAGTTCAGTCACTAAAGCTTGGGTCTTATGATGTCTGTGTTGTTCACCCCATGGTTTGGATAGTTAGCTTTTTCATTTCTTAACGCTATCAATGTACCTGAATCCCTTAACCCCTACCCTCCATTGCTTATCATTGGTCTCTTCCCCCCCCCCCCTCCCCTCCACTCTTTTTTTTTCCTTATCCCTATGCTGTGGAGCTAAGGGTGATCTAGATTTATCCTCTTTAAATTATTTCTTTTAATGTCACAACGTTTCAACTTTGGCCATTCCCCTCTGACCATGTGTCTGCTTGCCATTGTTTCTAATGTGTGACCCAATGGGGTGATACGAAGATTCAGTTTTGTCTGATGAGCTTACAGTAAGCACTAGTCTTAATCCTTTCATTCAGATCACCTCACTTCTATTTCTGTGACTCAATATTGCACTAGTTTTCCTGATAGCCATTTTGGTTTCAAAGTTCATGGTACTCGACTCTCAGAATAATACTCAAATGTTGAGATAATTTTACCTTAATGCTCTGAAGTATTTCAGTTCATCTAATGCTCCATCACCTTCTGGTGATAACAACAATGTACAGAAAGGGAAACTCAGACTCAGCAAGTCTACTTTGGGCTGGGCCCAAATCCACATCTGTATAGATACCTGGCTTTCGTCAAAGCTCTAGGCTGGCCCAAATATAAATGATAGTAGTGACAATATAGTTGAGTCAAGATAAGCTATTCAATGTAGTTGGATAAGTGATGAGTCAAAGCTAACTCTTCTTTGTAGGATATGATTTGTCCAGAAATATTTGTAACAAATATTTGTAACAAATATGAGCTCATCACCTCTAGTCAGTGGATATCACATTTTATACAGGGTTTTTGAGAGCTGGAATGAACCAGGAGAACACTTATCTGTAGTTGCTTAATTAGTTATTGCATTCCTTCTCCAGCTCACAGACAATAATACAGTGGTGCCAATGAGCCACTTTTCTGCCAAAATGTGTAGGAGAAAGAGAAAGTACCAGCTTAAGGAAATACAGTGGGACCCAGATACTTATTGAGACTGTAAACTGGTATTTTCAGAATAAACTTTCTTAAATTGAAAGATGAACTCAATAGCATTCTCAGGAGTTAAAACAAAATACAGTGTTAATGAAGCCAACAGGTCATGGAAATTGCATAGGATTTTAATAAAGTCTATAAAATGATGGTCTAAAGTTGTGATTTGATTTATTTTGAAACATTTTGTTTAACATTTGGATTTCAAAACTAATTATTAGAGTTGTCACTAGCAGACATCCTAATGGCCCATTCAGACCCCAGTGTTCTTAATACTATCTCAGGCAACTCTCACTTGCCCTATCCTTCATCACATTGGGAGTCTTACCAGTGCTCAGGGAAACACAGATAATTACAGTGATCATAAAAAGTATTATTTTCATCAAAATGGCCTTGTAAAAATAATCATAGAACAGATTCCTGATCTCAGAGGTTGGTATGGCTCACTTTAGACATATAGATGGAATTATTTATAGGTACATAAACCCCATGGTAAGTGTAAAATAAAGTAAAGGGGCACAAGTCACCAAATGAAGATATAACATGTCTCAGCAGCAAGCTGTTTCAGTTTTCAGTGAGTTTTCAGTGGAGGTAGATATTTCTCAAAAATCTAAATGGAGATTAGGGTAATCTGTATCCTTGAATATAACTGATATAGGCAAAAAGCGAGAGAATTGAATCTTAATATCTTTAGCATTTCACTTCATTGACACCAATTCTATTATCTGATTCTTACTACCCCCACTGTCCATCCTGGACAATCTATCATTTGGAGTCATTCCTATCTGAATGAATAGTGATCAAACATTATTGCTTTTCAGACCACACAAAAAAATGATATTCTTTCCATAGCGGTCAAAGTGGAGTTCTGCTAAATTGATGCCCAGCTTCCAAGTCTCATTAATCTCGAGTCCTTTTTAGATTGTGCAAGGCAGAACAAACCTTACTCACATCAAGCTCAAACACATTGAGCATCTTCTCCTGCTTGGTTTTCCTATGCACTATAATCACTAACACAAAGCTCTACCTACATCCTGAAGTCATAGCAGGCTTTCTGTATAGACCTATAATGGTATCATGCATTATAATAAATGCCACTTCCTATACTAACATACAGTATCCTTAATGAGTCTTGGTGTTCTTGACTTTAAAATAGGAGCTAGATGAGGTAATACATGCAGGATTAGGGTTGCACTTGTCATACAGGTGGCAGACATGAGCTGCACAAAATGATTTTATCTTCACCTTGACTCCATCTCCATGAGCACCTTGGAGTCATACCCAAGTGAGTTGTCCTCACTATTCCATCACTATATATGTATCTCTTTCAGACTATCAAGTACTTGTACAAGAGGACTACATCTATAATAGTTGAAGTGAGTATAACATGCTACTTTCATTTATTGCTGGATCAAAGGAATTGAATGACTGGGTATTCCAGGCAATGCTTGTTTGGTAAGATTTCCATAACCAAAGTGCCTATACAATGCACTCATTTTCTTGTGAATGTGGAGACCAAATCCTAAGATTTGTCAACAGAATCAGTAAGTTTTGAGACATTCTCCACACCTTATAGATGAACTATTTCTTTCCTTTTGTATTGCAAAATCTTGTTATAAGAACATCAGCCACATTGAAATAGGACTTATCCATTAAACCTCACTTTAACTTAGTTCCCTTGTTTAAAGCGCTATCTCAAAGTTGAGTGACATTGTGTGGTAGGTAGAAATGCATAGAATTTCAACAGGTGGATTTTAAGGATGCAGAGTTCAGCTCATGACACAGTCCATAGCGAAAATGCTCAGAGTTGAAACTTTCTTGATAGGACGTCTTTAGCAAAGGAACAACAGTAGCAACACAAGATTAGCCCTGTTTTGCTGGCCTTGAGTGGACTCATCATGTCAGATCAGATTTTTCTGGGAAACAGAATGACAGAGGGGTTCATTGAGTAGGAAGATGGAAATGAGAAGTGGGAAGTCAGTAGTTCTACCAACATTGTGGATGGGAGGCAAGAAAATCTTAGGCAGACTTCCAAATTGTCTCTGGAGATAGAGTAAGGTGGGTGGAGATGGTGTGGCTCTAAAGTATGAGAAAAATGAGTTTTACCACCTAAATTGCACTATAATAATTGAAGTGAGTATAACATCCTCTTGTTTTATGATTTTTCTAAGACTCATTTTCCCCTTCTATTCAATGACTTAATGGCAATATTTAGTTAACAGAAGTGTTATGAGTTCAAATCCTCAGTAGAGTTATGATTATTATTATTAACTATGAATTTTTGTTGTCATTATGGTAGTTAATGAGATTTTTCTTTTCAGAGTAGAATTGGAAAGCTTGCTTTTATCTGCCTTATACAAAATCAATTATTTTTACCATTCTAGTTGATATTCTTTATTAAGACTGAATGAGTGAATGAGTTTACTAAGAATTTAAAGTCTTGGTAAACTGTCTTTGGGAGGGGTAGTATAGGCTAAAGGATGGAGACTGATAATATTGGTGGAAATATTCACACCAGGAAATTAAACAATGTTACTAAAAATCTCAATGTTAACCACATCACTGTTTCATTACAAAGGAAAATACACCCAAGTGTTCTCATCTTTTCCATTCTCAATGATACTGGCTTTTTCTGAACTCTGATTAGTTGCTCTTGTCACTAATACCTCCATATACTACCTTCCTCTCTTATTCTAATTTGGTGTACCTCCTGTGTTTTAGTTGGATTCCAAGTATCCGTAAGATGTCCACAGATAGTTCTAGACATGTATTCTTATGGCAAGAACTTATGTGAAGAATTTCAGGGAAAAATATTTTTGAAGATTATTAAATTAATTTCAATCCCAGTCACACTCTTGTGTTCCTATCACTAAGACCCAAATCCTGAAGGAACGGCTTGAGGCTCTTCCTGTTCCCGGAGTGAGCAGACATCATTGGGCTACACTAGCATAAGACATGGACAAATGGAGACATTACTGGTGCCTGCTCAAGCAAATAGAAAAAGAAGTGATACAAATGATACTGTGTAGGTCAGAGTCACTGTTGGTGGTATTGGAGCTTACCTATCAGTTACCTTGCATTTGGAACCCATATAGATAAAAATGAAAATTGGATATTAAGAATTCACAATTCTAGAATTACAGTTAAAATGAAGTTTCACCATTATTGAGGTACTGAGGGCAGAAAAAGGTAGATGATGTGGACACACAGTGGTATTTAAGGTGTGTGGTTCTTTGGGATGTTCACATTAAGTACAGGCAATTTATTATTTCAGCAACAAGCAGGGCTTGTTAATAGCAAAACAGCACAGAGATCTTCCCAAGTGTATTCATGAAAAGACCCAAATCCAGAGATTCTAAAGCTCTATGTCCCCTATATATATATCTGGAGAACCTCCCCTTATGTTCTACTGAAAGAGTGACAATATATGTTTGTTGATTTATGCTGTGTGTTCATCTGTTTTTAGCTAATAAACATCATTCAAAATTATTTTAATGTAGAGAAAAAGCCACAGTGGCTGAGAACAATTCTAGAATTAAAAGGAATTAGATAACAATGCTCCAGGAATAAAATCAATATGTATAAAAATCATTTTGTGTGAAAACTGTTGTATCTGGTTGAAGGGTTGTTAAATTCTTGTCTAAGAATTTACTAAGCTGTTTGTTGCTAGTTGAACCATCATGATATTGTTTTTGTTCATTCAGATTAGTTGACTTCTATATTACTTTCCCAACTAATTTAGTGTGATCCCACTGGAATTTCAGTATTGAGGAATTAGGAGGTGTTGTGTGGCAATGTATGTGTCTGCATGGTCAGAGGCTTCGTGATCTAAGTTTTGGGCCATCAAATTGACATTGTGTAGACCGTGGGAGATGGGCATGGCTGCCAGGGCTTCCAGAAGCATAGGCAATTCTTGGGAGCCTATCCACTCTGGCTCCACAAAACACCAGAGTTCTCAGCCTGAGCACAAAAAACCTGAAATGATTCATGGACTCCTGTCTATGCAGAGAGTATTTGTAAAGCAGTGGAGTTGAGGATGGGCATGGCTGCAGTGGTGCAGTGTGGATGTGGCTTCCAGAGCTTTGGGTGGGTGGGGATAAGGCCCACCCGCCTCCAGAGGGAACCCTGAAATTTTCAACTGTGGGGACCAGTAATTCTATAAGTTGTAGTTGCTTCCCATCTAGCTCCTGGGATATTTAGTTAGGAATCAGTAGAACAGGGTTGCTGGGTAAATCTACATGGTGGAGGCTCTCAGCATCATTTTAATGGGATTTCTAATGTTAGTGTTTGAAGGAGGGTAGCCACATGGAAATTTTTCTTTGGCATTTGGTGCTGCAATTCTCAAGTTCAAGATTGAAAGCAATGGATCACTCAGAGTGATCTTGAGAATAGAATGGCTGTCTAGGACTCTGGGGACTGTTACCATTCAAGAGGAGGGAGAATAGAAACTTTTCGTGGGTGTCAGGATATTCAGTCATTTATTATATCTTATTGAGTTACAATAGCATTTTGAAATAAGTGCCATGATCCAATTTATAAATGAGATAGTATTGTCTGTCTCAAAAATCTTATGGGGACTTGCATAGAATCATGCAACTAATAAACAGTAATCCTGGAAATTCCCCCATATCTCAAAGGGAAAATAAAACAATAGCAGCAGTCTTTGTATTTCTATTTATCAAGTTGTTTTAAGTCTATGACACCAGCTTTAACTGTCAGGAAGTTATTTCTTATATTGATCTGAAAGCTATGTTTCCTCTCACTTTTTTGATTTTTTTCTCCTTTTCCCTAGACAAGGAGAAATTTTTCAGAATGAGAGAACTTATTCTGAGGAGAGGAGAGTTTCTGAAAGCACAAACTGGGTCCTTAGGTCTATGATGTAAAGGAGGAGATGGTATACATGTATCAAACATGTGACCAAGCTTCTCTTGCAGAACTTGAACCCAACCCAGCTCTTCCTTGGACAGAACCATATGGTTAATTTCAGGTTGGTGTCAGGAACCTTATAGCAAATAATAGTTGTAGCATCTCTTTCAATTATGGGGAGAATATCTTGTAGTTGTAACTCAAGAATTTTGAGTTGAACAGATATGCTCAAACTTAAATTCACATCATTTATATATTTGAGGCAAAGCTTAACAATATCTCTAATTCATAAAAATGTTTGATAGGGGCTGGAATGATAGGTATGCAGGTAGGGCATTTGCCTTGCATGTGACCGACCCAGTTCAATTCCCAGCAACCCATATTGTTCCCTGAGCACCAAAGGAGTAATTCCTGAGTGCAAAGCTAGGAGTAACTCCTGTGCATCTCCGGGTGTGACCCAAAAAGCAAAAAAAAAAGTTTGATAAATACCTCACAATCAAAGGTTTATAATGTCAACATACATTTGTGAAGCTACTGGAAATCTGGTAAAGAATAGGCACTTAGAAAGTACAATGTGTATTTTTAAAATGATAAAGATAACTGCAAAGACACCATAGAGATAGCATGGGGAATAGGGTCTTTTCTTATATACAGCAGACCCTGTTTTGATCCCTGTACTCAGATATTATTCCTGGTAATATATGATGACAGGGATTGATCACAGGGTTGGCTACATGCCAGAAAAACCCCTTGCTCACTGCAATACCTCTATGGCCTGTGTTTCCTGGTCTTGTCTTTTGTGGATAATGCTTTTATAAACACAGGAGGTCTATGTCTCTTCAAATTATACCCAGATTCAGAATACCTGGTTATACAGAATCTCCACTTTCAATGTTTTGAGTAGTCTCTACACTTCTTTCCACAGTGGCTACACTAATTTAGTTTCCACCCTGTTGTCCTGAGGTTTTCTTCTTTCTGCATTATCACCAATACTTGGAGAACTATAGCATTAATACTAAAGGTAGGAGACACATGTTTCCAGAGGCAGAATTAGAAATATTTGCCGTACACATGTGGTTTCGGGATACCAATCTTCTTGAATAAAGAATCTCAAGCTACATGAATGAATAGAAGCAACTTGTGTTGCAGACTTAGAAGATTGTGAGTCATGATAGGTCCTATTTCTGTTCATTACTAAATATCTGGAAATTATGCACAAAGTTGAGAAGGCTGAGGAAGGAGGCAGAGGACCTCTTTTCCCACAGTTTTCCCTAGATCCTTCTCTAGTTTTTTCTCCCATTGCTCTCTCTCTCAGACCTATGTAATTTTTGGCTACCTAGTTCCCATTTTTGACTTTAGAACTCCTATTTTTCCTTTATGTCTGCACATTAGGGTTTACAACTGGACCCACCACTTTCTCGAATCCTGAACAGTATCTTTTCCTCTGGTCCTGGGGACATGTCTCAGAGAGGGAAAGTGGCACATATAAGATAGCTGAAATCTGAACTGTGTCACATGTTTCCCATCATCATTCCAAATTTATATGCAATAATAAAACTTTACAAATGTTGGAGAGGTCATACAGAAATTGAGGTGCATGCTATGCATGTGGCCAACCTATGTTTGATCCCTGGCACCACCTGGTCTCTCAAACATCAACTGGCGCAGTCCTGGAAGCCTCTGAGCACTTCCAGGTGTTACCCTTAATGCCAAGGTAGCCTGCATGATTTCCGGCACCTTAAGAAACACCAAACAGAACCACATCCTCAGTTTCAATCATTGAACCACCTGCTGATTAGTCGAATTGCTGGAAATCCCCCCTCAAACAATTATTAAGGATTTATTGGTCCAGAGATGTGGCTCAGAAGTACTGCACATGCCTTGCATTCATGAGTCTCTGAGTTCAGTTCTTGGCACCACTTCACATTCCTGAGTGCTATCCGTGGTACCACCATAATAGTAAATAATAATAAAGATGCATCTTACAGTTCCTAAGTTTGTGGCTTCCTATGTGTAACTGGGAAAAATACCGTTATTTGCATTTAAATACAAGTCTAAATCCCTCTTTCCAGAAGCAATAATAACTATCCCAAATGAATTATACATTTTCTAATTTTAAAAGGCCGTTTCATGGAAATGAGGTTATTTGTGCTGCATGGTATGTTCTTGTATCCATTCAAATGCCAAAGGGTATGATTTATTCAGGCCTCACCACCAATCGGAGGGAGATTTGGAGGCCCGGTTTAGATCACATTTTAAACACTATAAATACATTATGTACTGATGCCTTTCAAGAAGAGGGAGGAGATGTAGTCATAGTGGGTGTTTTGTGTGTTTTCAACTGAATTTGGTGGTAGGGGTTTGTTCTAGTTATCCAGCAGGGAAGGATAGTAAATCCAGAAGAAATGTGATCTCATTTTAAAAGACTCAAAGAGAGCTGATTTGTATGTATGGCCCAGTCTAATTCTGTGAATGCGAGTCCTACGCTGTGTTCCCAAAATCTGAGTGTGTAAATCCAATTTGCATGTTCTATTACACGCCATGGAAGAGTGTTCTTTGATTAATGTTGCCATGCTAGTTTTTGGAGTCAGTGATAACAATCATCTCTTGCAACCACAGCAGACAAGCAAGGCTGTTGACATGGGGTGTATGTGACTTTGCGGTCAATGAAAGAATGCCCACAAAGCCAGAGCAGTCCTTGGCCTCAATCACACCCTCTGCATGTGTGTGGGGAAAGAAGTTGGGGCATAAGTAGTGCTATAGAGGAAGGATTTCCTGAAAACTTTCTCATTATTCATTGATGAATAATACCCTTTCAGATGTAGAATAATTCTCAGGGAAAGAGTAAAGCCAACCAAAAAATATAAAATGCTAATGATGCTTTTCCCATGAAGTGTAAATAAGCACAGATTTTTTTTTTCTCTAAGAAATAAAGGAGAAGAAAGAATAACAAAAACAACTTCTTCTGGGAACCAACTTAAAATGTATTTTGTGTTTCATTGTATAAGAGTAGCTTCAACTCTCAGGGTTTTACAATTTTCAATAGCAAAATCAGGAGGTTGTACCAGTGACATTCAAAGCGGAGCTTCAAAATACTTGCTTTTTAAATAAGAAGTAAGTGAAGTCTCAAAAAAAAAATGAAGACAGCTAGTATTTTTAAAGTGAAAATTGATTTAGCAAGATTGATAGTTTGTTTATTTTAATGTCAAGCAATGGGAGCTTGAAAATTTTACACCAGTGGGAATTTAACCATTGTTTTTCATCATCATCATCATCCCGTTGATCATTGAATTTCTCAGTGGTCTCAGTAACGTCTCCATTCATCCTAGCCCTGAGATTTTAGCAGTGTCTCTCTACTCATCCTTCCCAATGATGCCACATTGGAGGCTCTTTCAGGGTCAGGGAAATGAGACCCAGCTTGTTACTGGTTTTGGCATATGAATACACCATGGGGAGTTTTTGAGGCTCTCCCATGTGGACGGGAAACTCTCGGTAGTTTGCCAGGTTCTCCCAGAGGGAGAAGTAAGTTATAAGATGTCTAGGCTTCTGGGAGCTTGGTTTTAAGTCTCTTGATGTTGGCTGTTGATAGGATTACATAGTGCCAGGGGCAGTTCCTGGGTTTGACCGCCTAGCTACTGGGAAACGGGAAATCTGGGTGGAGGAGACCTAGAGGAGACCTAATCCTGATCCCAGCAGGCTTGGAGGTCTCAGCCCCAGGTCTCACATACTGGGTTCCTCTGCCGGTACCTTCATGCATGAGGCTCATCCTAATGTGTGGAGAGGGGCCTTGAGCATGGCTGTGGCTAGGCTCAAGAGGTCGTCGGCCACCGGGAGCTCTGCTTGGGGTGGGGAGGGAAGCTGGAGCCCATCCCCTCTGAGGGACCCCGGGGAAGACAGCCAGGCGCGCAGGCAAGAGACTCTCTGAAGGTCTCCAAAGATCTCCGGAGTCTAGCCACGGCATGCCCAATGCCCCGTTCCATACTTTCGATGGGCCTCACGCATGAAGGTACCGACAGAGGAACCCAGGTGGGTGGGACCCAGGACTGAGACCTTCAAGCCTGCTTGGATCGGGACTGGGCCTCCTCCATCCAGATTTCCCATTTCCCAGTAGCTAGGCGGTCACACCCAGGGACTTCCCCCAGTGCCGTGTAATCCCATCAATGGCCAGCACCCAGAGACTTAAAACCAAGCTCCTGGAAGAGAGCTACGCAGAGAGTCTCTTGCCCACATGCCTGGCTATCTTCCCCGGGGCCCCTCGGAGGGGATGGGCTCCAGCTTCCCTCCCCGCCACAAGCAGTGCTCCTGGTGACCATTGTTTTTATCTTTCTTAAAAATATTTTATTAGATTTTATATCTTTTCCATCTAAGTACTTGTTTTTAAGCAAAGAGAGCTGAGTGGCTAAGTGGTATTGTGTCCAATAATTCACGATTTCCAGGTACAAGATCACCAGTGAGCAAAATCCATTGTAGTCTGAGAGTAGCAAGTCTCTTCACTTGCCAGTGGCAACTGGTAAAGCTGTCACCGCGGATTCTCAGCCTTCTCAAAGGCATTTCTCAGATCGCAGATCCCCAACCTCAGCCATCAGGTCAGTACTGATCTCTGAAATGACTCATCCCTGACTAGGCCTCCAAGCCAAAGCTTTCATGCTAAAAAGATGAAAGCAGGACAGTTGCAAAGGGCATGTGGACTCATGGAATTTCTTTTGCCTCCCCTCAGAGACCAGCTTGCAAATGAGTGAATTTCACCAAAATTTTAAACAATTTATTATGTGGTTCTTTCCACAACTAGAAGTTTGCATTACTTTTGGGACAGTTTGGTGAAAAGATAACTGCGTGTTCTTGATAGAGGTTAAAATCATGTTCTTTATTTCCAGTTCAAATAGAAATCTTTAAACCTACACATCTCAATAACTTGATGAGATTCAATAGAGGGTTTCCTGGGTCTGTGGAGCACAGATCTGCAGTGATGTGGAAAGAGCCTCTGGGATGCAGAGACAGTCTGGAGCTCTGAGAGAGCTCACTATCTGTGCTGCATCTCTGGGACACGCTGTGGACACTGCTCATCATATCTCCTGAAAGAGAGAGAAGGAAATTCTTCCTACATGGCTAATCAAGGGTAAACAAGGGGATGTCTTGCCTCCCGCCCATGAGGAATCAGAGTTTCCTTCTCTGTCTTCAGAAGAGAAGACTGTTCTGTGCTCACAATCTACCCATGGTGCTCTCCTCTCATGGAGTGCCACTCAAAACAACTTCAGACATGTTCACTTCTGTCTCCAATGCAAGTTCCTAGGATGGGGTAGTTAATGCAAGGACCATGGTTACTCTTTTCAAGAACCCTTGTATCAACTGAGGAGTATTTTCCTCCTCCTTCCCTATTGGACATATCTATTGGACATATTTAATTTTAGATTATATATTATTTACCCTTCAAATCAAAATCCTTCATGTGTGAAATCGTACACTATTCTTGAGAAAATAAGGGAAGGTTAAGAATAGAACTGTGTTTATCAAACCATCTATTGCCTTTCTGATATGATGCCTTTCACAATCACAAGAATTTATTTATTTATTTTTTGGCTTTTTCAATTACAGCCTCAATGGCAGTAGGCATATAAATATGCCCCACCACTGGCAAGTTCTTCAGCAACAACCATGATCTTGCCACCACATTCTGAGCTGGATTTTACTAGATACTAAGAAAATAATTGCAGATGTGAAAGCGGCTCTTTCCTCCTCTGTAATAAGGCATGTCTTCTATTGCTATGCTTTGTTCCTTTGCTACCTTATAAGTAGAAATAAAAATTGCTACTATCTGCTGAGATAAACAAACTCAAACTTATTTTTCACAGGTCCAAATGTTAAGTCTTTTCATATTTTCTTCTTCCTTTACCTATTTATCATCTTCACTCAACTTCTTGATATCCCTATTGTTATTTTATTGATTATTTAACTAGTTCTGAAACTTTAGTTGTAAAATAGTAAATTTTATCAGCTGAGTATAATATTAGCCTCAACTATGTTCCTGTTCAAACCCATACTCTCCTGAGTCTGGTCTATTCCACTGAAATCTCCAGTGTATGTGTTTGTGTGTACTTTATTTTTTATCTATGTCTTTATCTGGTATACAACTCCATTTTTCAGCACAAAGTATCTTTAAGAGGGGACTGAAATACCATTAATACAATAAAAATCTCCGCTTAATAAAAATAACATTGGCTTAAAAGAGTGTAAACATGTTGTGGGGGTACAGTGTTACCACATACAGCCATCATTAGAGGTCACTATTTGTCCATCATAGTCCATCATCAAACTCTTTAGGCCCTCCACACCTTCATTGATAAACTCAGTTCTTAAGTATTTCTACCCTAGTTCACACTTACTTTCTCTCATATTATTTGCTGCCTTCTAATATATGATAAGTTTAGTGTGTCAATTTTGTAAAGAAAAATCACTGCTCTATTACAGTATAATATAATGAAGGCAAGATTCATTCTTATATTCCAGTCAGAACTTGAGAAGCAAGTTTTTTTTAATTGGATTTTTAGGTCAACATGGCGATGCACAGGGGTTACTCCTGGTTTATGCGCTCAGGAATTACTCCTTGCGGTGTTCAGGGGACCATATGGGGAGCTGGGAATCGAACCTGTATTGGTCGCATGCAAGGCAAACACCCTACCTACCCACTGTGTTATCGCTCAAGCCCCGCATTAAAAAGTTTTGGACCTAAAATGGCCACTTGGCTTTGAGTATTGAAAAGTGAGCAGGGATTTGAAGTCAAAAGAATTGAGGAAAAGTGATGTATTAAAATTCATAATGGGTTAGGGAGTATAGAAACTGGTTTTAGCCTGGCATTTCTAGGCTGTAAGCTGGCAAAGGGATAAAGTGAGACAGTGGTAACAAAATCAAGATTCTGTAGACACTTGTTTTTTGTCCATATAACAGCATGAGAGAGACATTGACAGTGGAAAGTTGTCATGTCCATGATACCACATAGTTTGCAGTATCGTGGTTGAAACTGGAGGGCACTATGTCAAATGAAACAAGTAAAGAACAAATACCAGATGATAGCACTCATCTGTGATAGAAAAAGAAACAATAACAAAAATAAGAGTATGGAATAATTATAATCACTTGGCTTTGGATCAGAAAACCGAGGTTACCTAGTGTAGCAGGAGGAACACGGGGGAGAAAGAAACAGACTAGGAATGACAAACACAAAAATCAGTTCTAGAGGATCTTGACCCTTTGGTGGTAGGAAGGTGATGTGACTTTTAACATTGAAATCAGAAGTAATAATATTTTTATAGCCATGCTACTTAAACTATAAATTTTGAATCAATTAAAATTAAAAATATATAAATAAGAAGAAAGTAATTATCTTCAAAGGATTCAAAGTAAGAATTTGGTAAACTTAGCATATCAAAGTGCTGGGAAAATGGCACAAAGATAGATCTGGACCAAAGCTATTTTTGCATTGGCAGGAACCTAAACAGATCCAGCCCCTGTGAATAGACTAGCAATGCTTCTTCAGCTCTGACCTTAAATTCATCTGTGACCAAATGTCTTGTCCACCATTTGCTTGTGCTTTGCTACATTATTCAGGGTAGTTCCAGATTACTATTACTCCCAGCCCAGTTGGAGGACTAGTTCTTAACTGAATTCCCTTCACAAATCTCTCCCCAAACAAGATTCTTCGTGGTGAATTCAAACAATGCACCCCAACCCTTAATCACCAGACACTAGCAATGTTTCATCCCAGCGTGCTTAACTCCAAGAGCTTTCCAACGATACTCAAATAATTTCTCTACTGAGTCCTCACATCCTAAGCAAGATGACAATTGTCACTCTACTCTGACATTCATTCCCCTTCACCACATTTTATTTCTCCCCTAGCCTACTACAGAATTCAAATTTATTTTGGAATTTTATACATTTATTGCATGCATTCTGTGATATTTTTCCCTGTATTTCTGGGAAACAATGCGATGGGCAAAAAGCACAATACAGTATGCGAATAATGTGGAGTAATGCCCAACACCTAACAGCAAGACAATAGTCGAATCAGATAGGTAGACTCTAATTCACCTTTTTCTTGTATAGAAAAAGAGTAATTTTTTCTTTGAAGTTTATGACTCTTCTTATTGAAACAGGTGCCTTAGAAGATGACTCAAAAGCATGTGATAAAATTTCATGTACAATTTTCCTGTTACACTTAGGGAAAAAAAATCCCTGTAAGTTTCAAAACCTTTGGGAGGAGCTTAAATTAAACAGTGATTGATTAATCAGATGAGACTTGTGTGGGCTTGCCTAAAAATTAACAAGAAAATTCTACTCTGTTTAAGAAATGTCTGTTTTTTTTAACCGTGGGATTTGACCAGCAGTAAAATTATCTTTTTAATTTAGAAAACTTCAGATTCTTAACAATATAATGTTATCATAAATCATCATTCTTCTCCCCTCCTTTCTTTTACATGCACAATTTATTTTATTTAGCTTTATTAAAGGTTTCCTAAAATAATTCAAGGGAACCAAATGAAAGAAATGACTCAAATGGTAGTAAGACTGTCAGAAAATTATTATAAGAAGTAAGAAGAATGTATATTCAATTATTGAATCTCTATTTTTTCATAATGATGTAGTAGGGAAAACTGCATTGGATTCACTTCTGATTAATAAGTCAAGATGATTCAATTATGTGGCATATAGATTTATCATTATAAAATGAGAAAAATTATAGGAAAATAAATGAGGAAAAGTAAGGATATGTATATGAAATATTCAGAACATTGTCTGATATATGAATAGTTTAATATTTAAGCGTAAACAGCTTCCGGATTTAGGGTCAAATTCCTATTGTTGTGTTTATTCTGAGTAGAACAAATGCAGTGCATTCAAGATGTTTTTCCAAATGTCTAAGACACTACCATCACATGAGGAACTTAACCCTACTCCCACCTCCAGTCTCTTTCACTTGTATCTTTCTTCTTAACTCAACAAAATTGGGGATTGTGGTTAAGGGATTACTGGAAAATAGTGTTATCAAAAAGAATTCTGCTGTGTTGGAGGGATATTATCACTTTAATGTTGGACACATTATGATGAAATTATATTCTAAAGTATATATAAGCATTTACATGCCTATAAAACAATTATACTGCAAAACAAAGTTAATATATGCAACTAGAAATATAGTTCAAGAAGCTGAGTGTTTGCTCAAAGCCCAGGAGGGTGGGTTTGATCACTGGCATGACATGTTCCCCCCAACAACTGCCAAGAACAACTCCTGAACAGATGGGCAGGAGTAGGCCATGGAAAACACCAGATAAGCATCTCAAATAAAAAATAAATAGATGAAATATTTTAGAAAGCAAAACATCCTGTGGGCCTTCTATTCAAGTTAGCAGGGTGGAAGGTGATGATTTGGTAATGTTTGCTACTAAGCAGAGTAGGTGACAGGAAACAGGTGAAGACATTGGCCATAGTAGAGTGAGATGGAGGTAAGGGGAACAGGTCACAAAGGGAACCTTTAATTGAGGAGAACTTCAATGCAATTGCACAAATAAGGGACATATTCAAGGGGAATATATTGTATACATACATATATATATATAGCATTATGGAGCTGATTATGGAAGAATTCTTTGTGTAAAGTAATTTTTAATATATAGGGAGGAAAGGGGAAGATTAGTGGAATATTGACTATTATACAAAAATAATGATATAAGCTAGAAATAGTAACAACCAACTTTCAGTCACCCTGTGAATGCAATAAGTCATTAAAAGGGTCACCTTTCACCGTAGACATCCTATAAAAGCTAGGAGAGGAGGAACAGGTATTGACAGACTGAATGAATTCTTTCTTACCAGCTCCAGTTACTTGACTCAGGCAAGGAAGCTCATGTGTCCCAAGAAAGAGGCCTGAGGAATGAGAGTGAGAGCCTGACCTTGTCGAAATGCATTTCTGTCTGAGTCAGGGCAAGACTATTCATCTTGTGAGATAATCTCTGCTCAGGGTGTGAACATTTATTCTTTGTGAATGTTGGTGACTGCATCCTTTCAAAGACAACTCTCAAAGATGTCATTCTCTGAACTTACAAGTAGCTGTTTCCATACACAGAACTGTAAGTTCTGTGACTGTCCAGAAGAACTAAAGAATTCCTGTTGTCAAGTCTTAGAATCTTCTGTGGATTAACAGGATGACCTGCCTGCCTAAATCCATAAACCCATAAATAAGGACTGGATTTGTTCTAACCTAACAAAAGGCTGGCTTTTACCCCTAGTTTAAAAGTCATCTAAACAAGAACGTCATAACAATAGGGTTTTTTTTTCCTGCTTGTAACTTACTTTTAATTTTTCCCAAATATACATGTTTTAATTTGGACATTATGATTTACAAATGCTTCTGTGCTAGAGTTTTTTGCACACTTTGTTCCAACAGCAACTCCACCACAAGTCTCAGCTTTCCTCCATAGCTTTTAACAAGTCTCAATCACCTTCTGCACTACTAGCATACCTGTTTTTTCCAGGCAATATATTTACAGGGATGAAAAGAGTCCTTGTGATTTTGAAGCTAGTATTCACATTAGGGGTTGGGGTTTTCTTCTGTTTGTTTTTATTTTGGTTTTGGCACCACACTCATCAGTACTCAGAGCTCACCCCTGGCTCTGTACTCAGGACTCACTTCTGGAGATGTTTGGGGAACAGCATACGATTCCTAGATCAAACAGGGATGACTTGCATGCAAAACAAGTACATTAAACCCTGTACTCTGTCTCCGGCCCCATATTCCAATTTTCCAATAAAAAATGATAGCATGAAATTGTTTTTTCCATAAATAAATATTCAATCATCACTTAATTCTAACTTTATTTTATTGCTTGATCATTTGAAACAAATCTTTACTTCTTGTTCTCTGAAAATGTCTGGAGGTTGACTTTTCTTCTCTTTGGTAAATATCATTCTTGATACTATGGATTCTCTCTACTTATCTCTCTCTCTCTCTCTCTGTGACTGTTATCTAGACTCTCAGGCTTCCCTGGGCTGGCAGCTTACAAAAGCTGACTTCTTCTATCCCAAAGAACACCATTTCGGGGCTGGGGCAATAACACAGTGGGTAGGGCATTTGCCTTGCACGCGGCCAACCCGGGTTCGATCCCCAGCATCCTGTATGGTCCCCTGAGCACTGCCAGGGATAATTCCTGAGTGCAGAGACAGGAGTAACCCCTGTGCATTGCCGGGTGTGACCCATAAAGCCCCCCCCCCCCAAAAAAAAACAGAGCAACATTTCTTCCGAGTTGGAACTCTTAGAGATTCACTGGAAACATGTTTCCTATTTTTGTATGTGTAAGGATAAGTGTATTGTTATTGTTTGTATAGGGGACCATAAGCAACCCCTCAAAGGGGGCCAGAGAATACCTACTATAGGGAATTGACTTGTGCCTCTCTCTAAAATATTGGGGAGTGGACACTGGTGAAGGAATTGATGTTACAATGTTGTCTAGTTGAAAGTCAAATGTGAATAACCTTTAATTTTGTAATTTATAGTGATTCATAAAAAATATGTTAAATGAAATAGAGCCAGAGAAAAGGACTAACACAGAATGTAGCATATAGAATGACTGGACAATGGAATACAGTACTAAATGGGGCATACTTAGGTCACCCTTGGCCCCATTGTATACAGAGAAGGACCAGTAAAAGAAACCGAGAAGTAAAGATAAATGGAAAGCAGCAGGGTACTGGGCTCAAGAGGACCCAGCACATAGGTTATGTCAAGGAGTGGTATAGCTAAACATCTAAACCACTGAGTCCACAAGCTTGAGAACAAAGATCCAAACTCAACAACCAAGCTTCAAAGGTGTCTGTCAAGGTGACAGAGTAGGGATGAAGGGTGTGGGGAAGACGAACTGGTAACACTGTTGGAGGGAAGAAGACACGGGGGTTGGAATTGGTGCTGGATCAAAGTATGTCTAATACACAACTCTAAATTATTTTGTAGCAATCATTGGATTTTTCTACATTTAAAAAAAATCCCTAATTCCCAGAATCTCAGAAGATGACCTTTGTTGAAAATAGGGCTGTTGAAGATATAATTAACGGAGCTAAGATGAGAGCTTACTAGGGGATCCCAACATGTTTGGAATCATTATAGAGAGAAGAAATCTGGACAGAGATCTTCATACAAGATATCCTTTGGAGCATGAAGGCAGAGATGGGGACAATGATTCTGTAAGCCACACAGCCTCACTGATTACTACTGAAGCCCAGAAAGTAAGTCAAAGAGATGGACCAGTTTCTGTTTCAGTTCTCCAAAGAAATCAACCCTGCTGGCAGCTTGATCTCTCATTTCTAGCCTCTAAAACCATGTCAAATAAACAGTCTACTTTCAATGTTTCTGTGGTGCTTTCTGATTGCAGTCTTGTAAACCGATAGGCCCTCAAACCCAGACTCACAGTACAGGCTTTGATATGCTACTGGGATTTGAAAAACAATATTCTACTAAAGTCTGTGACATCTCAGGTGCCTATTACCTGGGCCTTAATGTCATCTCCTTAGAATCAGCAGCATTACCTGCTTTCTTTCCTTTATGTTAGTATTCAACACAATCACACATGAAAAGCCTTTTCCTCCCCCTGTTTTAACTAGAAAGTCAATGACAGATGTTAACTCTGATTATTTTTGAGGAAACCAGTGAATTCATGTCGATCAACTTAATAAAATGAAGTGAAATGTGCCTGGTGTGGAAAATACATTTTGACATTATCATTAATGATGACTCCAAAAATGCTAATCCTTGGAATCCCACTTAGCCAAGGCTCTCTAATGTAAATACTTGTAAGTGTAGCTAGAGGGTGAAATTATTCCACATGGAGACTGCAAGCTATATATTGATACTCCCCAGGAGGGCCACTGATCAGTGGAAGGAACTAGCTAAAAATGCAAACTTCAAGCCCCCTTCCCCAGACTTGTTTCCATGTTTGTATACATGAACTAGCTCTAACTTTTATGTAGGTTAAATTCTTTCAAGAACTGCCGTGGAATAAGTATGCACTCTATATACTGTATTCATAGAGCTTAGATTTTGAATTCTTTTACAAATCTTATATTTAATACCTGAACATATTTCCAGTTCAATCAGGGGGATTAACTTTGTGTCACCTCAGTCTCTCCTTCCCTCTAAAAGGGAATAATAGCAGTGAATATACACAGTTCTACAGAACATGTGTACAATACTAAGCATATACCAGGTACTGAAGAAATAAACTGGTTTCTGCAACTTTAAGTAATCACTGTCTCAAGCTTTTCATTTCTGACTTGTCACTAGGGAAAGAAGTAGGAGTTTTCCACGGATCAGAAATCTCAAAGGACTTTTAAATCGTGGATTTCCTTCTGGAGCAGGTACTGTAGACTTCGAAGAGTTAAAGGAACTTGATAATCCTTGAGTTTGTGCAAAAGCCTTGAGAGAAAGTCTCCAAGTTTTCTGCAACACCTGCCTTCCCCCGGAGAGACATAGCCATTCTCCAGATCTGACATCTGCTGTACCGGCACCTCCACCATCTGAGAGCCTATGGCACCCCAGAGAAAAGAGACATTCACATCAAACTCTCCATGGGAACACCTCTTCATGATGCAATCGGTTTAGGCATTGTTCAGTCGAAACATTTTATCCCTGCAGAGACTCTTACCATTTGATTGCATTTCTTTAAAAACATCATTTGAGCATCTTTTCAATGCCAACAAAAGCCAGTGCATTCTTCGGGGAGAAGTCATCACAGCTCAGTAATGAGCTATGCAAGAGGCTATGTCATTGGTAGAGACTCTGGGGAAACAGAGGCACTTTGTTCTCGAAAGTGGCCTGGTGTGACCGCTTGCTGTGTGAAATGTTAATATTTTGCTTCGTGCTTGTCTCCTGGTTTCACTGTCAACACTAAGAAAGCTTTTGGGGCGTTTGTTGTTCATTTTATAAAAACTGCATGGAGCCAGGCCAGATGTCAATGTGTGAATTCCGCGTGCTTCTGTAGAATTCGTGACTGCTCACTTTATTCTTTGGCAACTCCGTGGAAGCTAAAATATGTCTGCTTGGAGAGAGTGATGTTTGCTTTCTTCTCCTCAGTCATATAGTATGTGGCAGGAGGATGATGATGGCCACCAACACTTCTTTTTCCTTCATTCATTTGGGTGAAAAACCTACATCTTGCTAATTATCTTCTGAAAGTGAGAGACTGCCTTCACCAACCATTGGGAAAAGTTTCAACTTCCTCAGTGAATCTTGAGGTGAAGGTCTATTCTGTTCTGCTATTTTCAAAGTTTGGGAATCTTTCCTCCACTGTTCTAATTTTTATTTGTTTATTTATTTATTTGCCATATTTATGGGGGGTGGTGTTTAGGCCACACCCAGTGTACTCACTGCTTCTTCTTGGCTCTGTGATTACTCAGGAATTACTCTCATCAGTGTTTGGTATCACATGAGGTTTCAGAGCTTGACTTGAGTCAACTGTGTGCAGGTAAATGCCTTACCTCTTGCACTCTCTCCAGTCTTATTTTTTAAATTTATAGACAAATGGTGTTTTAACAAATTTATTAAGTGAAACAAATGGTCTCCTCTTTAACAAATGGCATTGGGGAAACTAACAAATGCAAATAGAAGCAAATGAAACAACCTCTATTTCATACCATACACAGAGATTATTTGAAGATAGTCAACTATAGAGAATCATATCTGTGTATATATAGTATATGAAGGAAACATAAGCAGAATACTCACCAATATTAATTTCAGAGGAGTCTTCAATGATATGATCCCACTGGTGAAGATAAAATAAAGTATAATTAAACAAATGGGGACATGTTCAAGTGGGAAAAAAAGCAACAAATTCTGCAGTGTAAAATAAATGATGCCCCAAATAAGAATAAATCCCATGGAATCGGAGAAAATATTCATATTTTCAATATATATCAGCAAAGGACCAACCTTCAAAATATACAAAGCACACAATATGTTTAAAGAGAATATTTAGAACAACACCAAAAAGTAAATGCCCCATTAAAAACTGGAAAAAATAGCTAAACATTTATATTCTCAAAGAAGACATAAAGATAGCCAAAAGGTGTCTATCATGAAAAAGTGTTCACCATTCCTGACTATCAAAAAATGCAAATCAAAATGACAGTGGGATATCATCTCAGGCGGTGGGCATACATCAAAAAGGCTGGAAACAGCCAATGTTGGTGATAAAGGAAATTTCATTTACTGTTGTTGTGGCTGCCTTCTGTTTCACCTATTATTGGGAATGGTATGAGAATTTCTTAGAAAGTTAGTAGAACTTTCATATTGACGTAGGGAGAATAGGGACGACCCCTCCCAACGCAATGGCAAAAGCCAAGCTTACAGAAAAGAAATACAGGAAAACACAGAAACTAAGACCTGGTAAGACCCTCACCTGGCACTAGCAACAGACCCAGAGAAGCTCCTGCAGAAATAAAAGGACAGGAGAGCAATTTCAAAGAAGACCACCACCATTCCCAACACACCTCCCATCCCGTAACTTCCTTAACAAGGGACTTATACCAAGGTAGAAGCCCCACATGGGGGCAGGTTGGAGAAACCCCATATAGGCCACCTTGAACAAAGGAAGGGTGTTTGAGCATATGATGTCCGAGTTCATCGGTTCCTTGTACCCACGTGGCCCAGCACATGTGGTCCCTGAACACATGTGTCACCCGCATCCCCCCTCTTGAGATGTGTACTTTCATGCTTTTATATCTAATGCTGGGATGTGTGTAGGGGCTCTCTCTGCCCTTGGAGAAGCCTGGTTCTCTCTTGAGCATGTTACTCTCCACTCTCTCTCCCACTTTCTCTCCTTCCTTTCCTTCAAAACCTCCAAATAAAAACTGTGATTTCTCTGCTTATCTACTCCTGAAATTTCTTTCTGAGAGGTGAATTAAGAACCCAGTAACTCCGGGTCTCAGGTGGCATAGGCAGATTGGGAGAAAGTGAATGTCTTTCTCCTCCCCACTTCACATGAGCCACCCGTGGGGCCACCAACATCACCATGAACCAGCAACCCTCCTGTGCATCTACTCCAACAACAACAAAATTAACATTCCTCAAGGATAAATGTATGCCTGTGCTCATTGCAACATTACTCAAGATAGCCAATATTTGGAAACAGACAAATGCCCAACAATACATGAATGGATAATAAAATTGTGTCATATGTGCTCTATGACATACCTTTCAACTCTGAGAAAAGATTAAATCATGCAATTTTCTGCAACCTGGATGGAGTTGGAGGGTATCATGCTAAGTAGAGTGAGTAAGAAGCTAAAAGATGAGTTGTGCTCACATATGGGATATAAGAAAAAAATAAGGGATAAGGTAGTCTCCAATGAAACAAAATCAAAGATAGAATGAACAGAACAGCCTGTGGTATTTAAGTGGAGAAGGGAGAAGGCAATATTGGAAGATTACTGACACTTCTGGTGAGGGTGGTCATGTAGGTCTGTAGCTAGAAAACAATAAAAAGAAGTGTTGCAAACCACACTGCCAACTCAATATATCAATTAAGTAAAGTAATAATAGGTGCTGGAGTGAGACTATAGCAAGTGATTCCTGGGTGCAGAGCCAGGAGAAAACATTGAGCACCTAGCACCACTGAGTGAGGCTCCCAAGCCAGAAGATAAATCACAGTCACGAAATCCTGTTAATCGTCGATTTCTCAAGCAAGCTCAGTAATCTCTCCATTCCTCCTTTCCCTGAGATCTTAGAAGTCTATCTCTACTCGGCCCTCCCAACGATGTCACACTGGAGGCTCTTTCAGTGTCAAGGGGAATGAGATCCAGCTTGTTACTGAATTTAGCATATGAATACACCATGGGAAGCTTGCAAGGCTGTCCCATGTGGGCAGGAAACTCTCAGAAGCTTGCCAGTTTCTCCCAGAGGGAGAAGCAGGCTACAAGATATCTTCTGGAAGCTTGCTTTTAAGTCTCTGGATGTTGGCCATTAATAGGATTACACACACCTGGGTTCCTCTACCGGTACCTTCATGCGTGAGGCCCATCTGAACATGTGGAGAGGGGCCTCAAACATGCCTGTAGCTAGGTTCTGGTGGTCTTTGGCTGCCGGGAGCTCTGCTCGGGGTGGGGAGGGAAGCTCGAGCCCATCCCCTCTGAGGGGCCCCAGGAAAGACAGCCAGGCTTGCGGGCAAGAGACTCTCTGCATTGCTCTCTTCTGGGAGCTTGCTTTTAAGTCTCTGGATGTTGGCTGTTGATGGGATTACACACACCTGGATTCCTCTGCTGGTACCTTCATGTGTGGGCTGGAGCAATAGCACAGCAGGTAGGGCGTTTGCCTTGCATTCGGCCGACCGAGGCTCGATTCCCAGCATCCCATATGGTCCCCCAGCACTGCCAGGAGTAATTCCTGAGTGCAGAGCCAGGAGAATCCCTGTGCACTGCTGGGTATGACCCAAAAAGCAAAAAAAAAAAAAAAAGATAAATAGTAATATTTAAAAAACTTAATTTAAAATAAATTTAAAACTTCTTCAACATTTCATTGAAACAAAGGTAATTTGGATTTGTTGCCATTCACCTGAGGTAATACTTTTGTACATAAATGGAGGTTAGAAACATTGAAACATTATTTTGTATCAACATATGATAAATACATTCTAAAATAAATAACATTACAGCATTCTAATTTTATAAGCATTTAACATATAAGCACATGTCATAGTGTATGTTCCATAATAAATAATGCAAAATAATAAATTATGCCATGTATTTTAGATAAGACATATATAAAACAAACTATGAAGTAACTGATAGGATGCTCAGGAAAAATGGGTAATTCTTTTTTTTCTGTCTCATTCTTTAAAGAAATGTTTCATTTTCCACATTGTAGTACAGAGTATTCTCACCATGTTAGTGAAATTGGTCATATATACAAAACGGAACTGTAGCAAAGGGTAGAGAGATGAGATTAGGGGTACTGAGACCAAAAAGTAGATATGGTGCCTCTTGCCAAGAGAGATATTTCTAAAGTGATAAGAGGGGACAGCATGCACTGTGAATTTGTAACTATATGAAGTAAAGACCAATAACCAAACAGACTGGTCAGATACTATTGCAACTGAAAATTAGTAGTTGTTTTTGGTTACTCAATACAGCTGACGGGAGGAGAGGAACCTCATTAGAATTACAGTTACACTCTCAACAGTGGCTATCCAGGCATTTTCAAGTTATATGGTATTGCTAACCAACATCATATAGTTAGAAAATCATGCCAATGTTTGAAAACTTATTGGCCATATATCCAACAGTAAGATGGAGGATGAAAAGTGTGTTTGGTAGATGTAAAGATATATCATAAAGCCAGTGATGCAACAAGCTGAATAAGAACTTTCATATGTACATGTTTGGGAAGTCATTGGAAAAGTTCTTTCAATCTTACCTTAGCACTATAGCACTGTCATCCCATTGTTCATTGATTTGCTTGAACCAGCACTAGTAAAGTCTCCATTGTGAGACTTGTTGTTATTGTTTTTGGCATATCAAATATACCACGGGTAGCTTGCCAGCAGGCTCTGCCGTGCAGACGGGATACTCTCAGTAGCTTGCGGGGATCTCCGAGAGGGACGGAGGAATCAAACCTTGATTGGCCACGTGTAAGGCAAACACCCTACCCGCTGTGCTAATTGCTCAAGTCCAATCTTTTTGTATGTTTGAAAATGTCATAATAAAATATTTGAAGAAAAAACATCACAAATTTGGTCCAGCACAATGATATTAGCCATAAGTTGCTAATTATCATCTTGCTCGTTTACTTCCCGAGGAAAATGAGTTTCATTTCTGTGGTGTGCATGGCAGTAAGTACAGCAAGTCCATTGGGGTATGTCAGATAGGTGAAAGGGTTAAAATACTAGCTTAATAAGAGATTGAAGATGTTTAGGTTTCTGGAGCGGAATAAATTTCCTCTTTGGAGTAATAGCTCTATACCCACATCCCATCTCTCACTTTCTGTATGACATCTTAGGGACTTTCAACTTCGCTTTGCTGATCCATCAACGATGCCAATATCAGGAGGCTGTTGTGAATATTAAACAATGATCATCTGTATAGGAAGGTAAACTACATACTTGAAAACCCAGATGAGAATCTGGCCTCTTCATTCAAAGTATCCCAAAGCAAGGCAAGCAGAAATGAAAGAAAAAAATAAAGACGCTAATACTCTTGGATTTTGCATTTCCATGGAAAATATTGACTTCTCTTTGTTTTTAAGGTCATTCAGACTACAGATATAGTTCTGTTTTTTCACAGTTTGATGGAGTGACTAATCCATCAAATGACTACATTTTAACCTTTGCAGTCACATTTGCATTATTTCTGCTCTTCTAATCTGCCTGTTAGCACATTAAAACTAAGTCTCAACAGCAGGTTCCTCTTCCTGTTATTCTCTCTGGTTAATCTCTTCTCTAAGATTTTTAATAAAAATGTTAATGACAATCCAACTGAAAGCTGACCTCAGGTTGCTTTGTTACCCAGGGCTCTAAACTACTCCTACCCTGACCTCCAGCACCTGCTCTTATAGCTGAATGTGATGAATTTTCACGTTTCATCACACATTTTGCTTAACTTTGTAGTCAAGTCTTGGTTTCAAAGATTTGTGTCTCATTCATACTAAGTTGGAGAAAAAAAATCTGCCCTAAATTTGCCATACTGCCTCAGATTGCTCATGTAAATAATCTAAAACTGCGTCATCTGTTAAATTGCTTTCATCTGTTCACTATACAGTCTATTTCTATTTTTCTCTTGTCATGCTACTTTTGTCCATTCAGTGCTCAACCCTTATCATCTTTGTCTACAAAAACCCTAAACTCCCTACTCCTCTGTCACCCTCAGGTCATGTTTAGAGATTTTCTGCAAGAACTGGAATGTGTCTAGGGAACCTGGCTGCAAATTCTTAAAATAGAGGTTTCCCCACTATTCGAGAAAGATAAGAACATGGATAATTAGACGTTCTGATTGCATTTATCTGGGTGATGTCTTGCTTTGTTATAAGAAAAACTTTCTAAGGGATACTCATTATGACCACTATTTCAAGAAATGGAATTTCTTATAAATGGGACCAGTCCCTAAAACACCAGTTTTAATCACTGTTCTCCTATTTCATAAGACTTAAGAGTGAGACTCCTGCCTAGACCTTTTTTTCTAATATGGGGAAAATGAGAGAGTTGTGGAATAGCATTTTTTATTTTTATTTTATGTATTTATTTTTTTTTATTTTATTGAATCACCATGTGGAAAGTCACAAAGTTATTAGGCTTATGTCTCAGTTATACAATGCTCAAACACCCGTTCCTTCACCAGTGCCCATTTTCCACCACCAAAAACCCCAGTATACCTCCCACCCTCACCCCCGCCTGCGTAACTGATAAATTTCACTTCATTTTCTCTTTACCTTGATTACATTCCATATTTCAACACAAAACTCACTATTGTTTTTGGAATTCCCCCCCCCCAAAAAAAACAGCCCTATTGAGAAGGAAGCATTTGATAATTAGTTTTCCATTGCTGAGAATGAAGAGATATGCAGTCTACTGCAGCTGCGCAGTTTAGGATTTCTGTATTTTAGTATTTTAGTAATTAAGTCCAGGGAGATTTATGTTAGAAACTGCATCATTTCCCTTCCTGGGGCAGCACGGGGCAATGGCTTAGTTTACAGTCTAGAGACATGGCTGCAAGCACTTGCTGGGACCAAAAGTAGTCTAGCTGGCCTCCGGATCTTGGTCAATCAGCAGTGGCCACACAAAAGCGTGGCCACCCGGGTTGAATTTCGGCCGAGCATGAGCCGGTATCGGCCCTGGCCAGAGTCTGCTCAAGCGTCCCACTGTTTCATGTTCATAACACATTTTTTTTCTCCTTCCTGTGCCACCAAGTTCATACCTGCTTAATAGTCCTCATAATATGGCGGACGCCACACCACTTCTCCCCGAAAATGGGAAAAAAAAACAGTCGCGGGATAGCATTAACTTGCGGATTCATTGTCTTAAAAGTGCCTTCCAGTAGCTTGGAATATTTTCTAGTAATAACAATTGTTATTGCTATTGCTTCATAAGTTATCAGATATTCTTATTTTATTGATCTGGGGAAAAATATTTTTTAGAGAGGCTAATTCATCAAATGTTATAAATAATCATTGGCACAATAAGCAATGGAATACAGGACTTGTGTCAGAATTCACTTTCTACTCCCATTTATAATTTGTGACACACTAGCCATTTATTTGCTTTAAATACAAAGTTTTTTTGTTTGTTTTCAGCTGCTGGCATGAGTGGTTCTAGCAACATCCAGTTAAGGAGTAAGGGCATGTCAATATTACTTCTGCTATGTCTTCACCCCTGCTATGAATGGTATGTCCTTCAGTGTTTAAGAAGCTTTTCTGAAAGTTGGTAAAGGAACATGATACTCTCAGTATCTGTATTGCAAACTATAATGCCCAAAAGGAGAGTGGTGGGGAGGAGAGAGAGAGGGAGAGAGGAGAGAAGAAGGAAAATGCCTGCCATAGAGATAGGCTGGGGTTGAGGGGTTGGGATGGCTGGAGGGAAACTGGGGATATGTAGACTAGTGGAAGAATGGGTGTTAGAACATTATAGGAATGAAACTCAACTATGAACAGCTTTGTAACTGCATCTCACATTGATGCCTTTCTTTTACATTTGTATCATTTTTTTAGCTCTCTCCTTGCTATTCTTCAGTCAGCCACCATCTCTATATACTGTGATCCCACAGAACCCTTTAAACCCATCTCCATTAGAGTGCTACAAATGTGGAATGTTCAAGCCCCTAGTTCCCTTTCCTAGAACGGCCACTCTTTATCTAACATTTATGTTTTGGCAGCTCACAACATTTTTTAGCATAGGGACACAAACGTGGCAAAGAGGTAAGAACATGTCATCAATGTGAATGAATGGATGAATGAATGGGTAAATGGGTGCTTCAATGGAACTAAAGAGTAAAGAATGAAATGCAGTTTTTATTCCCAGGCTTAGTCTTAACTTAAACAAGTTAGTTAAGTCTTAGCTTAAACTCAACTAAAGTTAGAAGGTAGAAAGTTTCAGAGGCCTGATATATACTTAACCATTGTGTTGACTTATTGTTTACAAACCACATAATTATCACAGTTTACATGAGTTCATTATCCTGAATTTTGAAGATAAAAAAAGTAGTGAATTGCCCAGAACTACAGTTTGGCTAAAAGAAGAGTGAACTTTTAGGAAAATTATATGATCTCGGGGAATTCTCTTAAAAATTATGTTCACGAAGTATGTTTCCTTATTGAAATTGTAATAATGTAGAAATATAAAATTTTATAAAATAACATGAGTTTTCTATTTAAAAAGCAATAGAATGATAGACTTTAGCAGCAACAGAAAATACTGATATACACCTGATTTTCAGATTTGCATTTTGAATTCTAATTTTTCTTTCTAATTTAAAAGGAGAAAAAGAAAGAGCTTGTGGAAAGAAGGTAGCCAGCTTCTAGTCTTTCGTATTCTCAACAGCCCCATCATCACCATTATCAAATACAATATTGTGTTGATAAAGACTTCTAACATTGAGATTGGTGTGGTGACACAATACCACAAAGGGGCTATTGACATTATTTTCTGATATGAGTATGGGAATGCCAACATCTAGAAGGAAATCTACTTCCAGTCATGGAAGCTCTTTGTTGGTCCATTTGGTCAGTCTGTGGTGGTAGCGTCCAGCTGAGGCAGTTAGACATAAGTTAGTACCATCCCTCATTACCCAGAAACTCCTATACACTTGGACTAGACCAAATATGGCAAATGAAACCCTAAAGTGGTGTTTTCAGGATCACAGTCTTGAACTTTCCCGAACCTCCCAGAAGATGAGGTGAAAAGAATGAACCACTCATTTAATGGAGAATTGATGTGTATAGTCATCGTAGGTGTGGCTCATTTAGGAATGAGTGCAGGGATCCATAGGATACTTTATGTGAGCTTCAGAACTTTTCTCACCAACAGCTTCTGTGAAGATACTGCAAACTCTTTTTCACACCCTGATGGTGCCTGAGAATGAAGGTTGGGGACCAGTATGGGAGGGTGGAAAGTCTTAGACTATACATCACCTCTTGGAAACAGATATTGCTTCACTAAAAAAGATTTCTAGATCACCTTCAGTTTATTCATTTATTTATTTATTTATTTATGTTTAAAAATTTGAAGAACTGAGGTTTATAGAGTCAAACAGGGAATATTGGAAAAAGAATTTCCCAACAGATGAAAAATTGCTTAATATTCTTCAAAAGAAAGTCAGTGATTATTCCTGGGACAAGTTAACAATGAAATTTCAGGCATAAAATGTTCCAGCCACGGTTACCCACCAACTTGCCTGGGTTCTTCCTCCCAGCCCCACCCTCTCCCTTGTGATCACCTTCAGTTTAGACAGCCTCCCTAACTAGCAGCTGTTTGAATATATATACTCTAGATCAATAACTGTGGGGAAAAAATAAGTGATCTGTGCTTTCTGTGGGGAAACTTACATACACACAGACTCAAAATTTCTTTTAAGCTATTGGCGTATTCACTGCTTGTCTACATCAATAAATATTTAGTGTCTTATATGTACATATACATATATAAAACTATGAAGACATCATATATGTATATATAACTATGTAGATGTATATATGTATTTACATGTATATATTACTGTATCCCTGTCATCCTGCTGTCAATCAATTTGCTCAAGTGTGAGCCAGTAATGTCTCCATTTGTCCCTGTTGCATGCTTGTGTAGCCCAAAGGCATATTGGGGGCTCTTTCAGGATCAGGGAAATGAGCATCGTTGTTGTTACTGTTTTTGGCATATTGAGTACGCCACGGGTAGCTTGTCAGGCTCTGCTGGGTGGGCAGGATACTCTCGGTGGCTTGCTGGGCTCTCCAAGAGGAACGGAGGCTTTGGGGGCAGCCTCTAATCACCTTCACAGGTGTTCCCAGTCTACCAAATGTAAGCTTTAGGGCGACTGGCATGTTGTAATGATCTGCACAGTGACAAACACGCATGTGTGCCTGTTTACATGTTTGGCAACAACCCATATGTTCATCAAATGATAATCACTGTCATTTTCACTGTCATCCCATTGCTCATTGATTTGTTCGAGCGGGCACCAGTAACATCTCTCATTGTGAGTCTTATTGTTACTGTTTTTGGCATATCCAATATGCCACAGGTGGCTTGCCAGGCTCTGCCGTGCGGGCGCAATACTCTCGGTAGCTTGCCAGGCTCTCCAAGAGGGGCAGAGGAATCGAACATGGGTCGGCCGCATGAGAGGCGAATGCCCTACTGCTGTGCTATCGCTCCAGCCCCAAATGGTAATTAAAATGATAAAGCCATTATACTGGAATATGTGAAATAAAATGGAACTGCCAGCATTCATAATATGGATGGATCACAAATGTACTGTGTTAAGCAAAACAAGCTAGACTCAAACAGCCACCTAACTTTATGAGTCTTGTTTATAAAAATTTCTGGAAAAACTTAAGATCAGAAATAGAGCAGCTGAAAGCATCTGGAGTGGAGGTAGGAACTGAATTTACAAGAAATAGTATTTTTTGTAACTAGATCCGAGCAATGGCTGCATTATACTTATTGTCAAAACAAAACAACAGAATTTATGTTTCCATATAAATTCTATATATAACTCAAATGTAGAATGCTTCTATATAAAACATATATGTAATTTGTATGTAATCTTAATTATATTTATATTAATAGCATTTCTGCAGGTATTAAATGAGCAAAATAGTTTTTTAAAACCTATGATGTAGAAAAGGGGACAACAATAAGATATTATTTCTAATCATTAGATTTAGTTTCTCTTTGTTTCTTTTTAACCAACTCAAAAGTGGACATTGGATAACATTGGGTTGTCTTTGATCCTTCCGCAGTAAATATTATTTGGAGTCAATTAGCTCTCATGTTGCAAAGCATAGTGTGAACTGTCTTCCTGTGTCTATACAAAAAGAACACTGCTAAACCATGCAAGAGACATAAAAAAAAGAGAAAAGCAATATAGTATTATTAGTGCTTGATGGAATTGGGTGTGCCTCAGGGGCACTGTTGTGAGAGTAACTGCACATATCGCATAATATTTAAACTTCAAATTTACAAAAAAAATTTACATGGATTTTAATTATGAGTAACTTTTAAAAACTCTGTTAACTAATGGCTGGCACATAATCCTCAGTGAAAGTTACCATGATTTTCGAGTGTCAGTAGAGAAATGCTTGGTTGAACAATTTTGTGGTTGTCTAATTAAATATAATTCATAGTTTTCAGCAAATTAATGCATTTAATAGGGTGGATTATTTCAATAAGTCTAGCTTAATTTTTAATTTAGAATATTGGTATATATTAAAAACATTTTTTGTAGTTTTTTGTATATTCAGCCAAAGAAATTTAATGTTTTGTTCCAATTTCATTTTAAATTAAAAATTGTTCACATTTTTAGTTGGCAAAGTTTATAGATTTTATCACTCTTACTTTGAGTATATGTATATGCATAAGTAATATATAAATATTCCTGTTCAAATAATCACTAAGATCCTTTGAAGCAACTATATATATATTTATTCAATTATAAAAATGAATGATTGCAAATAAACCATCCCTAGATCTTCATAGGTCCTGGTGTTGTTTTAAAATCACATTGTTCAGACATGTATAGATATATGTGTATATAGATATGTACGGGAACTCAGGTAATGTGGAACTTTGTGATCTTGGACTCTGGGTTCAACGGGTCCTAGGAGCAGAAATCCTCTGCCTGATTCCCCCAGTCTCCAACCACCCAGGGGTCACACCCATATGCCACCTTCTGTCAGCACCAGATAATCTCCTCAATGGCCACACTGCAGAACTCATTGCTGCTTCTCCCAGAAGGGAACATAAATTGAGGCCCCCATATCCATACCACTGGACTCCACACCAGAGGTTGTTTCCACTCGCTGTGCCACAGAGAGGTGCCTCCCTGCCCCAAGGACCCAGCCCTGGCAGCAGACCTCCACTACCCAACCACCATCACACTCCACGCCACTTTCCACACACCCGGGTGAGCCTTATGAATGAGTGAGCATATTCCTGGACCGCACATCATAAGACATGTCCTACCCATTTTCCATAAAATCATAGAGGAAATATATATATATGTATATATATATATATAGAGAGAGAGAGAGAGAGAGAGAGAGAGGGAGGGAGGGAGAGAGAAAGGATACCTCTCAGAGAGCCCAGCAAGCTACCAAGAGTATCTGCCCACATGGAAGAGCCTGGAAAGCTTCCCATGATGTATTCAATATGCCCAAAACAGTAACAATAGCAGGTCTAATTCCCCTGACCATGAAAGAGCCTCCAATCATTGGAAAAGATGAGTAAGGAGAGGCTGCTAAAATCTCAGGGTTGTGAATGAATGGAGATGTTACTGGAACCTGCTGGAGTAAATCGATGAACAACAGGATGACAGTGATACAGTGATATATATGAACATACATACATGACTACATATTTAAGCCCCTGGTGCCCAATCAAATGTTTATAAAGAATAAAGGAAAAATATTCACTAATTATATAATATTTGAAGTCTTCTCTAACATTAGCTATGATTTAAGTAATTTAGTTTAGCTTTAAATAAACTTCTACTTTTCATTAGGCATGCTTATTTTTATCATTTGAAATTGTGTTGTATATTCTCCAACTTTAGCAGAAAAAATAGAGCTATTTAATATTAGAATCTCAAGCATTTTTTTCAAAATATCCAACAGTATTAGGCTGTTTGGCTAATTTAATAAAGTTAAATGTTTAATGTGCCTATGTCTCATTTTAGAACCTGTATATTAAATATGCTAGAATTTTCCTCTCAGGTTCTTCCAATATATCTCTATGCATATTGTTTATACCAAAAATATTATCTAAATCTTATCTCCCCTTGGTCCATATGGTCCCCAGTGGGCCCCCAAGATATTCCAAGGTGAAAAGATGAAAATCACCTAAGTGGTGGGCCATCAGACTAAGGGGCAGCCGGTGGGCAGGGAGCCTTAGAAAGAATGTAAGTCAGTAGGAGACCACAATCAACAAATGATTGAGAAATACCAATCATTTATGTCATCTATTATATTTATATTATAGATGACATATATATTTATGTCATCTATTATAACTCATAAATAGCTCTAACTTATAGGGCTTTTTAAGAGAATGGTGAATAAACCTGTGTAGAGACCATAGAACATAGGAATAGATTATTTCTCTCTTACCCCCGGAACATGACAGGCCCTCACATAATAAAGCAGAGGAGTACTGGGCTTAGCCAGAACATGCCTGGCAAGGTGACTTTACTTTCTCTGTCTGCAATTGTTGTTTAGTTTTTTTTTTTTTCCAACTGTCTAGCATTTCCAACTCCCAACTGTTGTTGACAGTGTTTCCTGCAGGTCTTTGCTTATTACATATTTTTGATTGGCATCTGTTCTATGAAAGACATGGCACCTGATGTCATAGATAAAGGGGGAAGCAAGTCCAACTCTCAGACCTTTAGGAGAATATGTAACGGTGTAGTGCAGAGCAAACCCTACGTCAGCATACTGCCTGGTAAGCAAATAACAAGGATCACAGTGGGTCATTCTGCCATCCCTGAGGAGCATTGAGCACAATCTAAGAAGTACACAGAGGTACTACTGGTGCCACTTCAAATATGAAGATTCAAGATTAGATACGCAGGAAGCCTCTTCCTTGGAACAAACACACCTTTCAAAAGTAAAGTTCTGAGGGCTGGAGAGATAGCACAGTGGGTAGGGCATTTGCCTTGCATGTGGCCGTCTCGGGTCGAATTCCCAGCATCCCATATGGTCCCCTGAGCATGGCCAGGAGTAATTCCTGAGTTCAGAACTAGGAGTAACCCCTTTGTATCACTGGGTATGACTCAAAAAGCAAAAAAAAATAAAATTAAATTTAAAAAATAATAAAAGTTAAGTTGCAGAATATATTGGTGGTCTTGGAATATGGAGAAAGAGGTGGTTACACAGAACAGCACCTTCTATTCTTCAGTGTTTATGAGGGCCTCTTTTTGTGCAAGGCATCCTTTAAGAAATGGAGACTCCAGTATTGGAAGTGACAAATGAGGTCTCACCTGGAATTTTCAGTGGAGTAGGAGGAGACAATCAAAGATCTTACTAAGTGTGGGGCTGGAGAGATAGCACAGCGAGTAGGGCATTTGCCTTGCACGCGGCTGACCCAGGTTCAAATCCCAGCATCCCATATGGTCCCCTGAGCACGGCCAGGGGTAATTCCTGAGTGAAGAGCCAGGAGTAACCCCTGTGCATCGCCGGGTGTGACCCAAAAAAAGCAAAAAAAAAAAAAAAAGATCTTACTAAGCGTAGGAGGCAGTTGGAGATTGTGATTAGTACAATAAGGAAAATGAATAAGGTGATGCCAAGAAAACAGCAGGTGTTGGGGAAAAAGAACATTGGATAGGGTGCAGAGTGACAGTTTCTGTCAAGAAGTGCAGGAAGAGCAAAGGGGGGGAGAGGAGAAATGGAAAATGCTGAAGGTAGTTAGCAACAGCACGTGCCTGCAGGAGTGGATGTGACAGGGTGGGTGCATGAGGTAAACACAAGGGAAGGAAGACTGAAGTTGGAGGTGAGTAGGAGAGATTTAGTTAGAGTGTCATGAGAGGTCTGGATTAGTTTTTAGGTCAGGAATACAATCACATGAAAATTCTAGAAGTTTACTAGGATGGACTTTTCAGAGAATGCACTTCCGGGAACATGTGTGGGCAAAGGAAGTCTGGGTATGAGCCATCATGGCCTCTGTCTGGGTAAGAGAACATGGGAACTTACACAATGCTACTTTGATGGGCTGTTATTGACAGGTGGTTGTATAATGACACAACCCTCTCTCTCTCTCTCTCTCTCGCTCGCTCTCTCTCTCTCTCTCTCTCTCTCTCTCTCTCTCTCTCTCTCTCTCTCTCTCTCTTTCTCTCTCTCCCCCCCCCAGTGGCATGAAGAGAAAGAAGGGAAAAGGAAGCATCTCTGTTAGGAAGGCAAGACAGTCCCTAGTAACTGCCTTGCTTTCCTTCTGTGGACAGCTTGCACTCATCTCCTTCTGTACAAGCAAAAGCACACACACAAAATAATATTTTCCATCAATGAACCAAAACACTAAGAACCTAGGTTTCTTTAAGGTTACTCCTCAGGTGGGAAAATAAACTCTAACTTGAACCCAATGTGGCATCCACACTCAATCTTCTTTTAGTTAATCTCCCAGTTCCTTAATGAAACATGACTTCTTACAGGCTACTGTGTGAAAGGCTGAATTAAAATATCAAAATACAGAGATAGGTGAGTCCATATAACCCCCTAAGCATTGATTTCACTCAATGATCCCTAAACAGATTAGTGGTGAGTGGTCCAAAGGCTTTGTAAATGCAGCAGGTTAATTAAAACTTGCCACATGTGGCCTGTCCAATGAAGTTCTTCTTTGAATTGTGCTTGTAACCATAGTACAATATGCAGTTTATTTATTGTATTGTAAGATAAGTTTGTCAGGAAATCACAATGTTCAAATTGGAAGAGAAAATAGGTGAATTTCCAAACTTCTGACTAATTTTCTCTCTACAAAGACTATATGGGATTTTTTAAAAGTAACTTCCTTGGTGAGTTCTTATCTTCAACTCACCAGCAATTCCCTGACTGACTTTTATGCACAATATTTTTGCTTTCAAATATCCCGAGATGTCAAAAAAATAAGCTAGGGAACAGGTAGATTAGTGATTCTGCCTTGGGAAACATTGCAAATGTGTAGAGGATTCTAGTTGCTTTTGCTGATATTGAGGAGGATCACATTAAAATTCTTAATACTCAGAATCTAGCTGAAGCCAGACTTGATATTGAGAATGTAGAAGACTAATGTATTTTCCTGGTGTACCTACCAACAATCTTAAAATGCAACAAGTATAAATGTTGTAACATAATATTATTGACGAGTTTCTTTTTAGAAAAAATATACTGCTTTTATTTAACAGATGGAATGCAATAGAATATAAACCAGAATATCAAATAAGTGATTTTAAGCCTCTTACATTATTGTACTGGAAGGATATTTACACACAAAAGAGGATATCCATATTGACTTTATACATGTGAGGAATGATATAAAAACATTATCTCAGTAGTAACATAAATATTTTTTTCATAAGAAGCAAATATATTCATGGAATATATTTCTTGGGAAACTTAGAATTTTGGGGTGTTTCTTCATATGATAATGCTTAGACAGTAGGTATATTCAGTTAGTAAGGCTTTTTGTGGGGAAGATATAAATATATAAACTCTTTAAAGAGAATCTAAATGATACATATTCCACAAAAAAGGCTTCATATAAAAATATATGTATATCATTTTATATGATGAATTTTTACATGAATTCTCCTGTTTTATTTTATATCTTGCCGCCATACAAAGCCAAAATATTATAACCGTTAACTGATAATATTCCTATGTTATATGACCTCATGTGCAGCAAGTCCATACAATTATCTATGGACATATTATTATAATTACTAGCAAAAACATATTAGAAATATTTCTGGATACAAAGTTGCTTTTTTCTGAGTAAACAAAACTCAAAACATAATGTTTACTAGATTTATGTAGATATTTATAATGTTAATCTTTCTTGATCAACCTTTAACACTAAAGGTACTATAGTCTGTGTGTGAAGTTATATGTTCACAGAATTCCTGGTTGATCGAGCCAAACAGCAAAATGAGCCACTTAAATCACTGATACTGATTTTCCTTTCTCTTTACTGACTCATATTATTCCTCATGACTCCTTCCTACTTTGCACCCCAAATAAAATCCCTCCAACCATGTCTCTATCTCAGCCTTTGCTTTAGTGGAAACCCAGACACTTGACACTACAAGACATTATAAGCATATAAGATCAGCATTTCTCATAATCTCTTGAGTGGAAACTAAGCTACTATTATCCACAGTTGAATTAATATATACCCTTAAGGAATACTTAGGTATCTTTATGTTATGCAATGTCACATGGCCAAGTAAAGGAAGGTTATATTAATATAAGTTTTGCAAAAGACAGTTCAAGAAATAAAGGCAGTGCAGAAAAAATGACAATTTTCCATTTATGTAAAGTTAGAAAAATTGTAAAAATAAGTTTTGTTCAGAAAAATCTTATAGCTATAGTCTAAAACTATTTTAAGAGAATCTAAAAATTCCGTAAGTATATGGACAAAAAATCAAGAGACCAAGACTCTTTCCCTTGATGATATCCTAGCAACAGATGCTTACCTAGGTGGTCAGTTTGAGAGAACCCTATAAAACCAACCTTGTAAAGACATACACTCTGGAGACCAGCCTGCATCTCTACTGGAGATGTGAACTTCAGGCTTTTCCCCATCAAGAGTAGACCACATTTCTTAGTATCTGTATTGCAAATCATAACATCCAAAATTAGAGAGAGAGTAAGAAGAACTGTGCCTGTCACAGAAGCAGGGAGTAGGATGGAGTGAGGATTGTGGGAGGGACATTGGGAACATTAGTGGTGGAAAATGTGCACTGGTTGAGGGATGGGAGCTCAAGCATTGTATGACTGAAATGTCATCATGAAAGTTTGTAACAATCTCATGGTTATCCAATAAAAAAATAGATTAGGCCACACTCTCTTGACATGGAACATATATGTCTTTCACTGTTTACATTCCACTAAGTAAATATCTATAAAATAATATATTTTTACTTCAAGAATAAAATGTTTCCTTTTCATTGGAGCTTTCAAAAGAGGACCAGAATCAATCATAATTATCATGAACTTTTTCAAATAGAAAGCAATACATTCTAGGAATCCATGATCTTATGCAAGATAGATGGAACAAACAATTTGAAAGAAAAGACATATGACTAATAACTTAAAGATGGGATACTTGTTCTCGTTATTTAATTTTTAATGTATTGGTATATAATCCATAATCCTATAACAAAGAAGGGTAAAGAAGTTTTACCATAGAGAAAAGATTAGATTTGGTTCCTTAGGAATTCAGGAGAACATTTTTTAAAAAGTATCATGTAATTTGTGAGAGTTCTGTTTGTAAGTATCTCTGTATCATATTTGGAATATTCAACTTGGCAAATTGCCTATATTGCTTCATTTAATAATCCTAAGAGATAGGCAACACTATTTTTAGTTTAACAGATAAGAAATTATATTGTAAAACATTTTGCTGAATTATCATAGCCATGCAGCTACTTTAATTAGACAATTCCAAATTTAAAATTTTCAAGTCTACACAGTAGTAATATAAATATGTTCTTAGAGCCCAACTGTATTGTTCTTCCCCCTAAAGATCCACCTTTAACTGGCTAGCTGTGAGCTAGTCATATTCCAAGACCACCAATATGTTCCAAAACTTTACTTTTATTATTTTTTATGGAGACGTTACTGGTGCTTGCTTGAGCAAATTGATGAACAACAAGATGACAGTGCTACAGTGCTTTTATTTTTTTTTCTTTTTGGGTCACACCCAGCGATGCTCAGGGGTCACTCCTGGCTCTGCACTCAGGAATCACTCCTGGTGGTGCTCAGGAGATCATATGGGGATGCAGAGAATGGAACCAGGGTCAGCTGCATGCAAGGCAAATGCCCTCCCCACTCTCCTATCGCTCCAGCCCCTGCTGTGAGCTGTTTGATAGGAGCTCCTTTATCATCTCTCTATCCAACATTTAAAGAGGGGATTCTATATGTGTACACTTGCAAAATTATTTAGAAATCTATTTCAAATGGAGACAACATCTGTAGGATGCTAGATGTAGGATCTGCTCCAGCCAGTATTAGGATACTTAGGGATGAAACCCCGGCCTATACAATTCCATAGATAGATTATTTACATAATTGTAGAAAGAGAAAGGAGAATGTCTTTTATGGATTTACTTATTTACTTGCCCAAATACTATAGAGGCAAGACTTGCTTTGAATGTAGGCAGCTGTGTTGGATGTAAGTTTGGCTCAACTCTTAGTACCATAAGTGGTTCTCTGAGCACTGACAGAGGTCACTCATGAGGGTAGAGCTATGGACTGCAAATTGCTGGGTATTTTATTTAAAAAAAGAAAACCAGGTTTAGAAGTGTCATATAAGTTTCCAAATGGATATGAGCATAAGTTACATTCAAAAATATACCCATATATTGTGACATAACAGAACAGACACTATGATGGGTCTAAACTCTAGGAATAAATACTCTATTCAAAAGGATAACAATAAAGAGCCATTAATACACCATTCCAAGAATTGATATTATTAGGTTTATTTTCTTTGCTTCTTATTCTCTATTATATAATGTTATATAAATCAATTGTGTATGTGGGTTTAGAATTAGAGTGCGTTTCTTGGTTGATTGGATAATGTGCCCTGAGATTCGAGATAAGAAATAACAAGTTATTTATTCTAATGAAATTAGAATTTATCTGTTGCATTTTGAAATTAATATTTTGATTCCTAGGTAACTCAATTGCCAGCATCAAAATAACCTTATGTGAAATACGAAGGGGCAACATAGAGGAATCCAAGAACTCAAGATCTATGATCACCCACTCAATAGAGAAGTGGCCAAGACAGATGCCAGAAGTGTCTCATTTGGTGCCAATCTCACAAACTTCTTGCTTTTTTTCAATTTTTCTCTGCTTAGGTATTAATTTTCAGACTAAGCTAGAGCATTTTCTCATCACTCTTTCTAGACAATGGCAATTTAAAACACTTGGTTTTCATTTTCCCCTGGTTAAAGTTTTTCTTCATCAGGAATGTACAACTAAAAAAAAGCATAATTAGTTATCTCTGCATTATTCAGATCTCCAACTGCTGGAAAATTCTGCTCACCAAGGGAAATAATCAAAAGGTTCATTAATAGAAAATAAATAATGAATAGAACATAAAGCAACTTCACATATATTAAGGAACTATTTGGAAAAATTATCTTTTAAGTTACAAATGCCGCTTTCCAGGGGTAATATGAAAAAGAGGGTATATGTAAAGAATAGTGCCTCCTCTACAGAGAAATTTTCAACAGAGATCTCCATATTCTAATAAAATCAACACGGGCAGAAATAAAAATGAACATGACTATCCAAAGATAAAAGAAAAGATCCAGCAATTTTCAAGACCCTTTACTAAGTGACTCCAATGTCCTTCAGACTTCTCGGGTCCCCAAAGAATGTCATGTCATACCCCATGCATCCAAAGGTTGGAACAAGCCTTTAGTGCTTGAACACGTGGCACTCCATATCCCATGGCACATGTGAAGTGCTCCCATACTAGGCTGGATGTGTGATGGACCAAGGTATATGAACTGGATATAAAGGATCCTGTGACAAAGTTTCCTGATTCATAGAACATATTAATGTCCAGCATATGTGTATTGAATAAAGAACAGAATCAATACTTAATAAGCGGTCAACTTGCATCAATCAGGACTAATTTCAAATGTCCCATTCATCTCAGTGTCTGCAGCTATTCAAAAGCTGCTGTGGGTTTGTTTGTTTTGTTTTGAGCCCACACCCAGCCATGCTCAGGGATTATTCCTGATTCTGTGCTCAGGGATCATCCTGTTAGGTTCAGGAGACTATAGGTGATTTCAGGTATAGAACCTGGGTTGGCCATGCACATGTAAGTGCCCTATCTGCTTTGCTATCTCTCTTCACCTTCTTTATTTTCTCATTGTTCATTTCACAATAATATATAAACCAGGGTTTGAAGGTTTATTATACACAAAGAGACTTCTTGAGAACTAAGCCAAAATAGATGATTAATAAATGTTTTCTGGGGGCTGGAGCAATAGCACAGCAGGTAGGGCGTTTGCCTTGCACGCAGCTGACCCGGGTTCGATTCCCAACATCCCATATGGTCCCCTGAGCACCGCCAGGAGTAATTCCTGAGTGCAGAGCCAGGAGTAACCCCTGTGCATCGCCAAGTGTAACCCAAAAAGCAAAAAAAAATGTTTTCTGTAAGTGTAACTTCATATAAAGAGAAAGAACTGACTGCATCCTACTGACATCATTGAACATCTGGACTCATCCACCGTTGAGTGAGTTACCACTGGGTTTTCAATGACACCAGGCAAGTATTTCCTTTGGACCTAAACCACTTGGACCTTGTCACTTACAATCTAAAGATGCTTGATTCACATAGAGGAACATTAGGAATAAGTGATTGCCAGATACAATATAGGGCATTTTTCTCCTTTCAAAGTTGTGATTTATATAAAACACAAATAATATTTTGAAAAGTTTCATTCAATTATTATTCAGACAATGTGATTTACATTAATGTTAATAATGAAGTTTGAGTTTCCAATATCTAACACTACACCCACCACCAGTGTCATTATGTTTTGATGTACACAGCTAATTCACATGACTAGGACTAACGTGCCTAAAAACTCTCCTCCAGGGTTCCTCTGTTACCTCTAGTCTACCTCATCTTCCCCACTCCCCCAGCCTGTTTCAGTCCTATTTCAGAGCCTAAGGTTTGCCATTATTTGATAGTATCACTTCTATGCTTTGTTTCACTATTTAAGAACTCTGAAATAATGGATAGGAGGAAAGCATTCTCTTGATTTTATCATATCAAATCTCTTCTCTATCATACACAAGCTTCAAATCTAAGTCATCATTAAAGAGGAATTAATTTAGTTTAATGGTGAATTAAAGAGGGTTGAACATTTTCAAATATTCAAATGTGGTATGAAGATTCTAAGTGAATAAGAAGTAAGTTTTTTCTGTTTATGGAATTAGAGTTATTATTAGATTTATTATATTAAATTAGGTACTTTCTAACTAGAATCAGTGGACACATAAACCAAATATGGTAGTAATGAAATAGAATGTGTAAACATTTTTCCTGAGAAATTGCCAATAATTATGTACAGATGTACAAATTTAAAAAAATATTCAAGGTGAATTTTAGCTAAGACATAGAAGAAGAAGAAAGTCTCACAAATATTTCTTCTTTTATCTTTCTCCATGATTTGTTCATAATTTGTTTTATCCCAGTTAAAACAAATCTGAGATATAGGTAATATATTCATTGATAATATAGCAATTATATAATATTTTTATGCTATGACTAAGACACCAAAAAAGAGTCTTTATTGTCTTTGACACATTGCAGTTGCTGGAGTACAGATGACAGTAAATCAAGTTCAACAGTTAGGGCTCCACATCTAAATAAATGATGGTTGGAGGGATCACTCAAGATAGTAGATGCATGTTGAAAGTAGGCTATGGACCAAACATGATGCTGCTTGCTACTTGTATTGCAAACCATAACACTCAAAAGGACAGAGGGAGTAAGAGTGAATGTGCCTGTCACAGAGGCAGGAGGTGAAAAGGGGAGAGGGTGGGGAGAGGGATCCTGGGAACACTGTGGGTGGAGAATGGGCACTGGTAGAGGTATGGGTACTTGAACATCATTTGACTGAAACACAATCATAAAGCCTGTAACTCTGTAAATGTATCTCACAATGATTCATTAAAATAAAAAAATTAAAATTAAAAAATATTAGGATTCCACAAACTTATGTTAAAGATTTTTTGCTATATTCACCCATCTGTATTAGTATTTGTTTGGCATGCTTTTGCATTAATTCAATCATTAGACCTATGCAATAAATGCAAACTATCTTTCAATGGGCACATTATATTTCACCTAGTGTATTAAAATAAATACACATAAATAGTCATAATGCTACCCATTCATGTCACCTAAAATCCTGTCACTTAAACCAAGGTTGGCATCCAAGACATATCAAAATGTCACAATTCGACACAGAATATTCCAAAGGGCCTGCAGAGGATGAGCTAGATGCTCCATTACACGCACCTTTGTACTTTAACACAATCACTCTGGTAGAAAAGATAATTTGTCAGAGTGAGTCTGAGGCTGTGATTTGTCTTAAGAAGTCACTAAAAATGCCTCTGAGTATTGATCAGTGACTCATCAGAGAGGGCATGAGAGGGGATGGATCCAAAAGGGACTGTTATAAGATGTTGAAGTACTAGAATCATGGTGCTTGGTGCCTACTTTGATGAAATAAACTTGTAGCAAGAGGGCAAGGCTCATGTCATTAATCCTGCAAGGAAATCAGCAAGAGGAAAGCATAGAGTTGGGCAGAGGATTAAACATTGCTTTTGAGACGAAGAATTTGACAGACTTCTGGTACAGCCTAGTGGAAAACCCATGGACATGGAAGACACTGGCTGGATTCCTAAAATCTGTGCATACCAAACAAAAATCCCTGTGGCAATAGGCCCTTTGAAAAGGAGCCTTAGTCATCATATTTATTTTTTAAGGCAGACTACAGAAAGGACCACCTTTTAAATCAGTATTAAAAAAAATCAGAATTCTCCAGTATAGCAAAAGTGAGAGAAAATGGGCATTCTCAACAAATGCCTGGTAGGAGTTTAAAATGGTTTAACCTTTCAATAATGCAATTTGACAAACAACACATACCCAGGGCTATATATCCCATTATATATAAATATAAATATGGATAAATATACATTTATAAATTCACACACTCACACATATATATGTATATATATATATACATATATATATACTAGAATTTACTCAAAGGAACATTGCATGCAATGTAGGCAAAATATAAACTTGTTATAGATTTTACAATGTACAATAATAATAGGAAACTTTGGATTGATCAAAATAATTTAGCTATCTATTGAATATAATGAAATATGTAATATTGTATATGTGTAGCCTAATATTAAAATAAGATTAAATGATATAGTAGAATGATAATGGTATTTTACAAAATTGAAGCAAGGTATATACTCTTGATCAGGATAGAAATTAAGATTTTTATTTTTAAGCAAATATAATTTTGTGAATTTTTACCCAGGTTTTAATAGAGAATTTTAGTAGGAAACAAAAATTAATACTACCTTAGGTTTATAATAAGCCAAAGAATATGACAGAATGTACAAAGATTCCCAATTTTATTTTTTATTTTATTATTTTATTATTTTTTTTAGATTACCTATTTTTGATACAAAGTACTTCTTAGACAGGATGAATCGGATTCTGTTTGTTTCCCCACTGGTTGAGATGAGCACTGTTCTCAAGGTGATCTTCTGAAGGCTGAAATCCTTCTTCCATGTCCTGAGTGTAAGTCCCTGACTGAAGGACCAGATTTCTGCCAGCAATTCAATATTGAAATTGGGTTCTCAATGGATTGATTCCCCCCCCCCCGCCCTCTTTTCTTAGCTGAGATATCATCTACTCCCTAGATAACATAAAACAGTGATAAGGTTCTAAATTCACTAATAGCAATTCTATAACCATGATAGAATGTAACAGTAAGCCATTATCTCTTACCATTACATTCTTTTTGAACTTAAACACGTTATTTATTAAAGTTAAATACATCTTAAGCTCAAGAAAATCGAACTTAAGTTTTATTGTAAAAAGCCTAAGTATTCAGCCTCTCCATCCTAGGTGATTCTCATTTTACAAATGAAGGAACAAAAACCAGTTCAATTTAAATTGCTCAAGGGTCGTGCAGTTGCCCAGGTTCCCTATTTTAGCTTGGAATGCACACGTTTGTAGGAAAGGATACAGCATATATTTTCCTTAAAATACCATTACTAATCCATTGATGGAACATTGTTTTAAGGTGGTCACCTAAGGCCACTCTTCCAAACGGTGGGGATGGAGAGAAACACAAAACCTGAGCTAATGGACAGTGGGGCATTGTGGGGTCTCCCTGTCCTCCAGCCTTAGCTGCGCGGTCACCAGCTCTGGACTCTCTGAAGCTTAGATGCCTCCTCTGTTTGTGGGGTAGTCACCTCACTTTAAGAGCTGGGCTGAGTTTAAAATGAATGAAAGCCTTGGAGGTCCTGAGAAGGGCTGGACACAGTGCAGGGCTCTTATTTTCTGGGGAGAGAGAGAGAAATCATAGCCACACAAGCCAGGGGAGCTGTATGAGGAGAGAGGGAAGGAAAACATCTCTCAGTGTCCCTTGGGGTGTTCAGGGAAGGCCTGTGGAGAGCCGGTACAAGTGCCCAGATAGAGTCCACAGAAGACAATCAAGCACCCCAGGTGGGAGGAAACTGTGGTCCTTTCAATGAGCTTCAGTGGTGGGGGACAGGAAGGTCCTCAGTGTCCCCAGGGCAGGCTGAGGCCCATTTAGGCAGAGTTTGATGAACTGGAAGTTGGGTGTTCTAACTACAACAGAACACAGTCTGTGACCAACGCCCCCAGTCCCCTATGATGGCTTTCTGCTGGATCTAAAGATAAATTTGTCATGTCACAAATTAAGAGTAATGAAACATACTCTCTTTACACTCCTTTTATTTATGTATTTATTTGTTATGTATTCATGTATTTATGTATGCATTTATTTATTTATGCTTTTTGGGTCACACCTGACAATGCACAGGGGTTACTCCTGGCTCTACTCTCAGGAATTACTCCTGACGGTGCTCAGGGGACCATATGGGATGCTGGGAATCAAACCTGGGGTGGCTGTATGCAAGGCAATTGCCCTACCTGCCGTGCTATTGCTCCAGCCCCACTCCTTTTATTTTTAAACAAAAATAATTTTGTGAGTTTTTACCCAGGTTTTAATAGAGAATGTTAGTAGGAAACTAAAAATAATACTATCTTGCTTGCTCACTCAATGTTCTTCTGTGAGATTAAGATTGAAATTATATGTATTAATCATTTTGCTGCCTATAATTTATTTACTTTATTTAAATTATTTCCTTTATTCTACATATTTGGTTCTTTTTGGGTAATATTCGAGGTATAGTTAGGTGTCACATGCACCCTTTAAGAATTTGAAGATGAAGAAAGTATGGAAGTGGAACACTGCATTTTAAGTTTTACAGAGAAGCGCATCCTGTGGAGGTGACAAGGGCATGGGTGAGCACATAGTGTTGGCTCGAGAAGTGTCTCCAAAGAAAGGTTTGTTTATACAACTTTCTCTGACTCCCACTGAGTCCCTACTTTTCTTTTTGATGGGGAACTTGGAGAAAGAAAGTCTTGGGTGTATGATTTCCTGCTTTTAGGGGAAAAAAAAGGAATAGTCAGGGTGTCCTTCCTGTACTTGTTCATCAAGTGACATAATCCTAAATGCCATCTCTGAGTGTTCATCCAGAAGTGATTTCATGCAGTAATGCATGAATAATGCCCTGTAATATGGATGGCATTTAAGGCGATGGCTTAAATGAAATCACCTGCGGGAGTGTGTGGAGATGATAACCAAAGGTTTCCATTTAAAGCACAACAATGAATTGCTCTACTGTAACCAACAGACCTTTTTCTCTCTGGGGATTAATGTTTAATTTGAATTTTATAAATTCATACTACGTGCCTTTTCAGTGCTTTTAAAACATTCTTATGCACTATTGTAAAATATCATGCAAAGTATAAGTATGAAATCTTTATGGAGTATGAAATCATACATGTACATGTGTGGCATTACCATTTAAGATACAGGGAATTGCAAACATAGTTGCATCTCTATGTTTGACTTTAATCTCAGACTTTCCTCTCCTTAAAGGTACAACCCCTAAAGCAGATGACAGCTGTTAATTCTGTACCAAAAGCACTCCTTAAAGCTATTTATGAGTGAGTTTGTATTTTAAAAATTTTAGTTTAAATGGCATTATAAATTTTACTCTAGTTTACCTTGCTCATTCAATGTTCTTCCTGTGAGATTAACATTGAAATGATGCATATTAATCATTTTGCTGCATATAATTTATTTCTATTATTCTACAAATTTGCTTCTTCTTTTGCAATATCTGCATATATCTTGGAGCAAAATTGTTGTCAGCATATTTTGATCTTAAATTTTAATAAATGACATTACATTGTTCTCCAAAGTTATTTCACCAATTTATGCTGATACCCTTGATGTTTGAGGATACCCATTGTTCCACCTCCCCACCAAACCTTAAAATAGTTAAAATAGATATTTGCTTGCCTATTTAAAATGTATCTTACTATTTTTGCTAGTTTTTCCCAGATTAATGAATGAGGTTTGCCATCTTTACTACACATGTTAAATTTGTTTACTTCTTTATTTTACCACGGTATGCAAGTACTATGCCTGTAGTATAAATTGCCCTCTCCAGGCTTTCAATATGCAGGGTGATGCCTGTGGGATGGTCAAGGGTCTGGTTTGAGTCCATCAGTGATCAAGGAAAGAAACAACTATCCTCCACAATATGGTGTTGCCAGCATTTGGGGGATACTCTGGTTTGTTATTTTACGTTCTATCATTTCTACAAAATTCCTATTTCAAACTCTTGATTCTGCAGATAAGAATTTAACTGTTTTAAAAAATTGAATCGCCATGAGATATGCAGTTACAAACTTGTTTATGACTGGATTTCAGTCATACAGCGTTCCAGCAATTGAAAGTCTAGGCAATTGTCAACTACAGGCTAATTAATGTATGTGTTCTGCGTATGTTTTGGGTAGGTTGGATAGACTGCACCGTTTTATAGTTAGGCATGTTAGAGGTGTTTTTGACTAACCTTACTTTTAACCTAGGATCTATTTATTATGACATACCCATCATCATAAGGAATATCTGTACTGTGTTTGGACAGATGCATTTCTTTGTTCAGCAAAATCGTTATTTATGTCCTTGGCCATTTTTCTATTAGATAAATCATTTTTCCTTACTGATTCCAGGAATTCTTTATAAAGGTTATACACAATGTCAAGTCTTTTATTCTTCATTATTCTTAGTAAAACTTATTTTAATAAATTAGGTTTTTATAGTTTAGGTAAGTGAATTAATCAGTCTGGTTTACTTTGTTATTGTTTTCTATTACTTATTTATGAAGATTTATCTGCTATATTGAGTCTACCTGAGTGATATTGGTTTTATTTATTAATTATTTCTAGCATCATAATAGCATGTATTTTCTTCAAAAAGTTTGTAAATTTTGTAAAGTTTGTAAAGTCATGAGGACTGGCAGACTTACTTAACATTTTCTTTCGTTCAGTCCTAAGCACATGTCATATTGAGATTGACATTAGTTTTGTCTATGTTCACAAATGAAGTGGCTCGATAAAGTCCTGGGTTTATCCAGCTGTAGTTTTTTTGAGGATGTGGTGAGTCCACATTTGGCTGGTGCAAGGCTCACTCCTACCTGTGACCTAGGTCAGCATCAGGGGTGCTTGGGAGACCGTATGTGCTGCTGGGGATTCCACGTGCAAAGGCTGTGCCTGCGCCCTTGCTCCTCCTCTCTGGCCCTCTAAGGATGTCCTCTTTCAAGTAGCTTTTTGAAAGAGCAGATTCTTGCCCCAGGACTCCTGCATCTAGCTTTTTGTAACAGGAGGCTTAAGGTTTTTGGAGATCAAATAACTCAAGTATCTCCCGGTCTCTTGCCCGCTTCCCTGACCATGTTCTTTCAATATTCAGTATCCTATTTCTATTGGATAATGATGGCTGCCAGTATTTTCTTGCAATCTTGGTTTTACACTTGGCTATAATTTTAATCAAATTAAATATTTCACACTTATAGATTTTTTAATTACTTCTATTTTTATTGACACTCTGTTTTATAACGTTATTCATAATTGGACTTTAGTCATTTTATATTCCAGCGCCAGTGTCTACTTCACTCCACCACTGTCTCCACCCACCAGCCTTCCTCTTGACAGGCACATTTTGATGTGTGGTTGTTTTGGTTTGCATCTCCTGCTTTCAGAGCCCTTGATGCTGTGGCTTGGATACATAACTATCATTCCTTCACACCTTCGATGTACTTCATTTTATAGATGACAGAACTAAAACTCAGGTGAGAGAGTGTGTGCTTACGAAGAGGCAAAGCCTGGCTTCAGTTTTGTTTTCCTCTCAGGCATGCTATACAACATCATCTAACCCAAGAACAGATCTGCAGAGCCCCCATTGATGCAGATTTCCCCAGTCTAACAGCCTTTCCCAGTCATTCCCCCTGAAGATTCCAAGGATTCAGATCCACCTTGCTAGTTCATTTCTCATGGGTTGTCTATTCCTTTCTACAAAGAGGGTGTGAAAAAAACAGCCATTTAATGGATTTTACAATACTATGGGATCAATACAGGCTACTGTTGGGTTTTCATACCTGGGTGGTGAGTTGTGTGTAAGCCAATGTCTGAACATACATCGGTCTGGCTTATATTTCTGGCAGCTGGTGTGGTCATTCTTATTCTCCATGAGGTGACTTCTGCTCCAACAGGCTAGCATGGTTTCTTTCTTATGATGTCCGTAGGTTCCTAAGAACAGCAGTTTGGCAGGGCCCAGTGCACAAATTCTTTAAACTTTGGTTTGAAAGATTCGGCTGTTGCATCACTGACCAAAACAAGTCAAATGGCCAACTCAATTTCATGAACCAAAGAAATACATTTCAGTATGTCACATAGCATAGCAGAATGCACTCCACACAGGAGAGAGTTTTGCGGGCAATTTTGCAATCTATCACAATTATCATCTGCTATTTTTGTTTTCTTTGCTGCTTCACACATTGTTGAAATAATGAAACTGTGACAATTCTTCCAAGTGAACATAACTTCTGCAAAAATTTAGAGATTGTTTTCTTCAAAATGTCTTCTGAGGGAGTGTTGCAAGCCTCTCTAACTTCAGTTAAATACAAAAAAAGGAATATTTTCAGATTTCTGTGGCAATAGGAAATTTCATTCTCATTATCTGTAAATTTCTGTGTAATCTCAAATGTCATCACTTCTCCATACTGTATATACCCTACAAAATACAGAAGAAATGGGATGAGATCAATCTGCTGGCCATGCTCTAGTAGTACCATGGCTTTACTGAATTATTTTTGGTTGAGCACTGACTCAGAGTTGGAGTTAATATTTCACCTAATTATTTTATTATGTAATCAAAGTAATAGCCTCTAAGTAGATCTTATGTCATTAATCATTATACTTTCTTCATAATTCTGAAAATCATAATTCTGTAACTCCACATTAACAAGAACCTCATCCTGGAAGAAAACATAAGGAAAACCGTTTACTATATATTGTCTAAGTAATACAAACTTGATATATATGCTTGATAATACATTTAAATTTGAAACAAATAATCCTAATTATTTTTAGTGTACCTGTTAGTTTCATTGGGTTCACTTAGCATCTCTTATGACATTAGTTGTAAGCCTGTGATCGTGGGCCATTACAAAACTCCCAGGTACACCAGTTTTCAGTTTGAAACTCTGTGGGGCATCTCAGAGTGGGTTCAAGTAGCCTCTCCACGACTGCCAGAAACCCCAGCAGCTACATCAACATCTCACAGCCACCAAGTAAATGGGCCAGCTTCACAACTCAGCTCGGGAAAGATGGCAAGCCAAGCAGTGAAACACACAGGTAAAGTGGTCTTCCGGCTGAGAACTGTAGGGACTACTTGGGAGGGTCAGGCTGGCTGAGTTCCTGCCCTGCCACAGTCTGGGCAGCCACACTCCCATCCTCAGCCACTGCCGTACAAATCACCCAAATTTACAGCTTCATCGTCTATTTCTGAAGACAAGCCAAGCTGTCTAAACTCCCATGTATACCAGTTTGGGGGCTGAAAACGCTGGAGTCTTGGAGTGGGGACAGGAAGGTCCCAGCCCCACATGCTATTGGAAGCCCCAGTAGCTGCACTGACATCATGCAGTTTCAATGGGAAATGTCTAATCTGAATTTTCTCTACGGCAGAAATTCTTTCCAGAAACATGAAGATGGTTCCAGGACTGGACAGGGAAATAAGCCAGTGGCAGGTTTCAACACCTGCTTTCCTTTCACCACACAAACCAAATGCCAGGGGACACCTCAAGGCATCTCATCCCAGTAGTCCACTTTGTTACTTTCTGATATATAATTGGACTCAAGACCGTGAAGGAACAGATGAGCCACCCCCTCCCCCGCCACACACACCCTGTTTTTCAGATTTACCTAGCACAAATATTTCCTTGTTCATTACCCATTTGTAAACATTTCTGCAAAGTTTCATTGAATTATTCATACAAAAATAGATGTTTGTGAACTCTGCAATGGTGAATGTTTAGCATGGCCTGAGTGAAATATGTTCTGGCAGCTCAGGAATTGAAGTTAAAAAAAGTATTTCCACCTGAAAGAATGATTTATGGCAAAAGAAAGAGAGTGTAGCTTTCTAGTAAACAAAGTTGGAGGGTGTGTGTTCACAAAATTGTGTGTGGACGCTCGCTGCCTGCATTCAGTGGCCATGAACCCCCTCCCCACCCCAGCCTGCCATCTCCTCTGCCAACAGATACATGGAAGGAACAGGGCCACCAAGCTGGCTGGTGATCAGTCACCACTTATTCCAATCTCCATCTCCATTCCAGATTCACACTCCTCTCATCCTAGTCTCCCACTTTCCCCCATACTATTCCCCCCGCCCTCAGTCTTGCAGTCTAGTTCTAGAGAACCATCACCAAGGGTTGGGGATAATAATTACACATAGGTGAGATAGCACAGTCAACGTATGGAAAGCCCTTCTCTTTTTTCCAGGGAAGCTTCTTCTAAGACAAAGATCTCATCCTGCTAGGAGATCCGCTCAAGGACAGAATTTCATTTAAGGGCATATTCTCCTTTCCTAGTCAATATCTATTTAAACAGTCATCTTAAACTTACTTCTTAATAATATTTCTAGTCATTTTGTGTGGACACAGTAAGAGATAATGCTAAGCTTAAAAGGTGGCTCTCCTGAGGACCTCTCACTACATATCCCAGACTGCACTCCTCAGGCCAGGTTAGTACTTCCTAATACCAGCAGGGTCCTTGTCCAGTCACTTCTCTTTGGCTCATGACAGAATTTGCCCACGACCATGATCTTAACTTATTATGTTTTATGGTGCTTGGCCTGTCCTGTTTAGATGCCAGGGTAGCTTATAGCTTTCCCTGGGTCCATTCAAATCCTTTGGTCGGGACCCTCCTTTTTGGGTGCTAGAAACTAAGGGCAACTGAGGCTTAAGTCTATCAAATATGATAGATCCCCAGGAGTAAATGTTATTCCTAGTCAATTAACTCCCAAGTTTTAAAAGCATAGCAATGTCTTCCTGTGACTATACAAAAAGGACATTGCTCTAAAGTAAACTAAGAAGGACATAAAGGAAAAATAAAAGCAACATTTTACTTACAAATACAAAATCCAGAGTCCTTAGAAAGATCTGGCCTAAGAAGTCACACGATCTGATTTGAGGATATAAGTGATTAACAGATAAGGGAAGTAGAGCACAGAGAAGTTAAAGATAAACACAGAGGAATGGGAGTGTCTTGGGAGCACTGTGATGGGTGTAACCCAATAAACCTATGTTCCTTGTGGCAAGGGAGAAAGGAAGAACTGATGTTATCATACAGAGTTAAGATGGTGTCTTTCTTGTGTTATGATCATGATCAAGATTGATCATGAAATCCCGTTAATCACCAATTTCTTGGGCGGGTGCAGCAACCTTTCATTTTGTCCTTTCCCTGAGATCTTAGAAGTCTATCTCGACTCCGCCCTCCTAACGATGTCACACTGGGGGCTCTTTCAGGGTCAGGGGAATGAGATCCAGCTTGTTACTGGATTTAGCATATGAATACACCATGGGAAGCTTGCAAGGCTGTCCATTGTGGGCAGGAAACTCTCAGAAGATTGCCAGTTTCTCCCAGAGGGAGAAGTAGGCTACAAGATATTGCTTCTGAGAGCTTGCTTTTAAGTCTCTCTCTGGATGTTGGCCATTGAGGGGATTACACACACCTGGGTTCCTCTGCCAGTACCTTCATGCGTGAGGCAGGTCCAAACGTGTGGAGACGGGCCTATGGACCTTGAGCATGGCTGTAGCTAGGTTCCCGTGGTCTTCGGCTGCTGGGAAGCTCTGCTTGGGGTGGGGAGGGAAGCTGGAGCCCATCCCCTCCAATGGGCCCCTGGGAAGACAGCCAGGCTTGTGGGTAAGAGACTCTCTGCCTGTTATGAAGAACACATAATTCTGTTTCCCATAATAGCTGACATATGAATATGTATGTATAAATGTTTATGAATTGTAATGACTTTGGTCAATTGGTATTCTCTTTGTACATCTCATTAATAACTGCAAATAAAATAAAAACCTATGCTTATTATCAAAGTAGCATCTTGAAACTCTTTGATGAAGGGGCCGGACATAGAGTTGTTAAAACTTATAAAGAGAAAGATAAGATTGCCTGATTGCCCATGCAAATACAAAAAAATTGCTGCTTATTTTTCTTTTTGACAGAAACAGTCGTTTAATAACTTCAATTAAACTTTCAGTGAACTTCAATTGAGAATCTTCCTGAAGGCCCTTTCCTAAAAAAAAAAAAAAAACAAACAAAAAACTGCAGAGTACCATAGAACCACTTTTCTTTGTATTTTTTCTTTCCTTTTTTTTTTTATTTTTGTATTCCAGTTAAAGAGCACATGAAGTAGTGATTGGCATTCTATGAAAGAGGAATCAACTTACCTGCAACAAGGAACTTCATTTCTCCATACAATTATTTTTGTAATTGCTTTTTTTTTGATGGGGGGAACCTATATTCTCGGTAACAACAATTGTTCTGGAAAACTAATTAACGATTCTCATTCTTTCAATCATTTAGGCTGGGTGGTATTCATAAAATTATTTTCTATCAAGAAAAAACTTTAGCTTTATACTTCATTTTCAAAGCAATATGTATAGACGGATTGACGTCCCCTAATTTCTTCCCCAAATATAGTGAATTTAGACGATCCAAGGATGTATTCTTATTGAAATTAGACATAATAAGAACTTTCAACAGCTATGTAATGTTGTCACAGAATTCCAAAGTAATATCTGGAGGGAAATGAATGTCATTGATGGCATCATTTGAAAAATGTGTCTCAGAGTGCTGAATCACGTCTGCTGAGTGATGAAATACATTCAGACAGAGGTGCTCTCGAAGGACACCTTGAACTTCAACTGTCTCCTTGGACTCCACGTATACGCTGCAGCTAGGTTCCTCATTCACCATTTCCTTTGATCAGTCTGAGACAGTATAGACAAACTCAGGTTCCTTTTCCCATTCATTGCTAAAATGTACTTTGTCAAATTATTTAATTTTTTAAAATGAGCCATATTTCTATGAACAGAGCCTTCTGCCTGTATAGGAGAATAAATCTTTGCTACAGTGATAATCACGAATGTAGTTAACTGTATGCATTAATGAATCCTGAGCAAAACAATGACTGCTCTCACATTCCATGACATTTTTTTAGCTTCATAGTATATCTTATCTTTAAGCCCCAAATGTGATCTTTTAATCAGCTTAGGAAAGATTTTTTTCAATTATTTTTAGAATAGTCACTGAGCAGGAAGACAGAGAGACTAGACTGTTCATTACTATCTACACTGTCTGTAAATGATGCACAACACTTCTTTATTGGTCTTTTATTAGGATTAACCCCTATCTTCCTTAGAGAAACTGTAAATTTATAATAAAGTGGGGAAGAAGGCATAGAAATTCCTTATGCACCCCTCTTATCCCCACACCTCAATAAGCACAGTCTGTCCCCTTATCAACATCTCTGACCAGAACGCTGCATATTTTATCAGGGTCACACATTACAGTCTCCCGGAGCCCAGAGGTTTTCGGGGACTAGCTCTGCTGCATATGCTATAGGCTTTGACAACTGTATAATGGCCCTCTCCACCCTTACAATAGCATGCATAGCATTTTCAACTACAAATCCTCTGTTAATCTATCTACCCTGTTCATGCCCAATTGATGACTTTTTGTAATCAATTTTTATTTCCACTGATACAAAGAAGAGAAGTGCATTATTTTCCATAATGCTCTTTAACTGATATCACAGTGTGATGTTTTCTCACATTGGCTCTTTTTTGCTGAGAAACATGCATTTAAGATTCCTCTGTGTCTTTTTGTGGCTTGATGATATTTTTATCTGAGCTTATGATATTTTTATCCCAGAATAGCATTCCTAGGTCTGGAGGTAGCAGACCTTATACATTCATTTTGGTTGCTTCCCACTTTTAGCAATTCTAAATAGATCCGCTTAAATATATGAATGCATTTTATATAGCCATAACTTTTTTGTTATTTTTGTTTTTTACTTTTTTGGGGGACCACATCCAGCTGAGCTCAGGGTTTACTCCTGAATCTGTGCTCAGGTGTAAGTCCTCCTGATGGGGCTCTGTGGACCATGAGGGCTGTCAGGGTTCAATTTGGATTGGCTGCCTGTAAGGCAAGTACTATGTCATTGGCTTTTGACACACCCTTCAACTTCTTTGTGTAAATACCAAGAATCAAACGGCTGGGTTGTATTATAAGAGTATGATTAGTTTTTGAAAACCTCGAAAACTGTCTGCTGAAATTATCTCACCGTTTTGCACTCTCTCTAGCAATAAAGGAGAATTCTGCTCTACACCCTCACTAGCATTTGAGGACCTGCATTCTGGCCAGGCCGCTTTCCGGACACTCAGGCTGGGCCTCACACATGAGTGAAGCCCCACAGAACCAGGTAAAGCAGAACTTTGTGACCTTAGACTCCAGGCTCAATGGGACCTGGAAACAGAGATCCTCTGCCAGCTTCCCCCAATCCCCGGCGCCCCAGGGATCATACCCAGATGACCCACCATACCAACGCCAGATAAATACCTCATCGGCCACCTCTACCACCTCCACTACCCAGCCACCACAATGTTCCAGGCCACTTTCTGGACCGCATGGCCGCATCATAAGACACTTAATACCCATTTTCCATAATTACCACATCATATTTGATGGGGTTCAAATATGGTGTGAACCACTCAACTTGCCCTCAGCGCCATTTGGCCACAGCAGCCAGCAGGGAAGAATCCAGGCCAGCGGGCACCGCAAGCCAGAGAATGCTCTGGACCCCAGACTGGGCCAACAATACCGGGGTGCCAGACGGAGAAGGTGCAGGCAACCCACCTTCTCCAGATGGCGCCCCCGGCGACACTGGGCTTCTACTAACACGGCTCCGGTATGTGGAGCCATCCTTTATCCCAGAGGCACAGAAATCAATCCCAGAATGCAGCGGCTGCTGGCAGATATACTCCTGGACTGTGAACTAAGCTACGGCCCCGTGCATCCCTGGGAGGGGAAGGGTTTCCGTCCATCGGCCTTTTCCACTTTGTGGGAGCATGGCGACCACCACTATTCAGAACCAACTGGACAGAGAGGTAGAAGCTTGAAGTGATGGGTCGCATGAGGAATCTTGCAATGTGTCACAGAACCGGCCCTGCCTCCTGCCCCGAATGAGACCCATGAACAGCTCCTCCGCTCCTGAACAGCCATGATCCCACAGGCACACAAACCAATCTCAGAATGCAGCAGCTGCTGGCAGAAATACCTCTGGACTTAATACCAGAATCCCAAAACTGGGTGGCCGCTTTCACGACCATGCAACATCATATGCTCTTTTTTATGGACAATAGAAAACATATGATCTAATGATGCCATTCCGACAGGTCTGACTGTTGGGGGGGAAACTCCAAATAATGATAGTGAGTTTTCTGTCGAAAGTTGAATTTAATCAAAGTAAGGAGAGAGTAAAGAGAAAATCTGCCACACAGGCAGAGGGGGATTAGGAGGGGCGGGGGTATGCTGGGGTTCTTGGTGGTGGAACATGTGCAGTGGTGAAGGAACAGGTGTTTGATCATAGTATGACTGAGACTTGATCCTAAAAGCCCTGTAACTATTCTCACAGTGACTCAATTAAAAAATAAATAAACTGTTAAAAAATATATGGTGTGAACAATGGGATCACCTGTAAGGGTGATTAGAGTCGCCCTAAAAGCCTCCATCCCTCTCAGAGAGCCAGGCAAGCTACCAAGAGTATCCTGCCTGCACGGCAGAGCCTGGCAAGCTACCCATGGTATATTTGATATGCCAAAAACAGTAACAACAATGGGCCTCATTTGCCTGACACTGAAAGAGCCCCCAGTACAGCAGCATTAAGAAGGATGAGCAAGGAGAGGCTGAAAAAATCTCAAGGGTGAACTAGACCGCCAAAACAAAGAAGGACTAAAATGGCGGTCTGTACTTTCAATGCACATACACTGGCATCGGAAGCATCCATTGAATACCTGATGGTACAAGTGCAGATCAAGTATGACATCATTGGTCTGACTGAGACGAGAGGGCATCGATCACATCACGCCATTTTCGACTCTAGAGAAGAACTGTTCCTCGATTCCAACAACAGAGGCATCGGTGGTGTTGGTGTCCTTGTCAACACAAACTTGACCATGAGCATTGATTCATTTGAATGTCTAATAACCCAAATCGGATGATTACCCTTGAATAGATGTAGCTCACTGCCAGAAGTTTCTATCTTAGTCATCTACGCACCAACATCCAACTACAATGAAGAAGAAATTGAGAAATTCTACATGGATCTGGAGAAGTTCTATAAAGAAGACCACACCTTCTACAAGATCATTATAGGTGATTTTAATGTCAAGATAGGACAAAAAAGGTCGCCTGATGAACTCTACAACTGGACACATGCCCTAGAATTGAACGAACAGGGTGAGAGACTGTGAGTTGGTCATGTCAACCAAGACCATCTGTGGTAACTCACAGCTCCAGAAGACCAAATCTAAACGTTGGACATGGGAGTCTCCCAGTGGACAGTTTCACAAAGAAATTGACCACATCATATTCAATCAAAGGTTTGCCTGACCGATGTCTCTGTTGTCCCAAAATTCCAAATGGAATCGGACCACCATCTCCTTCGTGAAAAATTCTACTTCACAGAACAGGGAGAGAGGACTTCAAAGTTTAAGTTTAAAAAGAGAGCTCCTAGAATGACCACCAACTGGGAGCTCTTTGGCAGTATTGAGGCAATGTGGGAAGATGCCACCATTGACAACATCGATGAGGAATGCAATTGATTGGTTCAGCACCTCCATGGCTGCGCGAGGAATGCCGAGAAAAGCCACAAGCAGACACCTGTCTTCAAAAACTCTGGAGCTCACTCGCGAACATGGTTAGGCACAAGGCCCAGGCAATCACAAGCTAACATCCAAGCTCGCAAAGCTGTGCAGAGAAGCGATAAAGAAAGACCTTAAATATAGAAAAGCAGCAGTGTTGGACGATGCAGCAGAAGCTGTAAAAAGTATTCGCAAAGCTCGAGTGTCCTAAGCCAACTACAAGACCAAGATAACTGCCCTCCAAGGTCCTGATGGATCAATCACATCTTCCAGAAGGGCAATAGAGAGGATTATTCACAACTTCTACTCAGATCTCTTTGATAGCCATGTCCACCTGCCCACATACCAAATTCTGCAGGATGGATATGTCGTTCTCAAAGTTCTCCCTTCCGAAATTCGACATGCCATTTCATCCGTAAAGATGGGTACAGCACCCAGTCCAGACAAGGTAAGACCTGAACACCTGAAGAATCTGCCGCTAGTACTCGTCAGTACACTGGCTCGGCTCTTCACACGCTACCTGTCTGAATGCAAGGTTCTGTCCCAATGGAAAATCAGCAGGACTGTTCTGTTATACAAGAAGGGAGACATCCACGACATGGGTAACTATTGCCCAATCTGCCCGCTGTCCATAATCTACAAGTTGTTCACTCAAGTCATCCTGAATAGAATAGGAAGAACACTAGACAAAGGACAACCATGCACCAGGTTCCAAAAAAGATTCAACAGGATCGACTATTTCTACATGGTGACCAAGCTCATTGAAGTTTCGCGAGAGTTCAAAATGCTGCTCTGCCTAACATTCATCGACTTAAAGAAGGCCTTTGATTCTGTTGAGACTGAAGCGGTCATCAAAGCCCTAGCGAAACACGGTGTTCAAACCCAGTATATCAGGATCCTCCACAAGCCGTATTATGGATTCCCCAGCAGAATCTCACCATTCTACAAGGAAGTAATCATTGACGTAAAGAGAGGGGTTCGGCAGGGTGAAACCATTTCACTGAATCTCTTCAGTGCAACCCTCGAGAACATCATGCAAGGAATAGAATGGGAAGGAATGGGAGTGCAGATAGACAGTCGGCAACTATACCACCTCCACTTTGCTGATAACTTCGTTCTAATAACAACAAACATTAGCCAAACAGCACTAATGCTGGCCAACTTCAACTGTGAGTGTGGAAAGGTCAGACTGCAACTGAATCTCAACAAGAAGATATTCATGAAAAACAAACTTGTCCCTGATTTTCCACTTGCTCTCAATGGGACAGACATCTCTGAATGTAGCAGTTATGTGTACTTGGGTCGAGAACTCAACATGAGGAATGACTTGGCACCAGAACTGTGCAGGAGCAAGAGAGCATCGTGGATCGCCTTCAAGAGCGTTGAAGAAGTTGTTAAGAGGACGAAGAACCTCCAGCTCCCTGAATATCTTTTCAACTCCACCGTTCTTCCTGCACTAACATATGCCTCAGATACCTGGGCTTTATGAAAACAAGATGAGAATGCTATTTGGGCATCCCAAGGAGGAATCGAAAGAGCTCTGCTTGGAATATAACATTTCACTCTAGTGAGAGAAGGAATCCAGAGTCGACCTCTGTCAACGATCAAGTATCAGGGACGCTGTCTTGTTTGCCAAGGCGTCAAAAATCAGATGGGCAGGACACGTAATGCGATTTAGTGACTAGAGCTGTTAGTGACTGGATTCCACGGGACATCAAAAGACATCGTGGCTGCCCATCTACGAGATGGTCTGACTTATTCTTCAAAATCTTGATTGACTGGTTTGAGACTCTTTGTGTTCCTGGAGCGAACAGATTGCACTGGGCTACATTAGCATGCAACAGGGGCAAATGGAGACATTACCGGCACCCGCTTGAGCAAATTGAAGATCAACAGGATGACAAATGATACAAGTGATACATTCTGGCCATGCTAATGAATATGGAATGGTAACCCAGTGTACCAAGTACACTTTGGAACCCAGTTCCAAATATGCTATTTCCACTCAATAGCATATGCTGTAAAGTATCTTGTATTTGTGGAGCATGAAATGTGATCTAAATCTTATAATCCACAGAATATAATATACCTCTATAAAGCAAATAAAGAGTTTGGTTTTCAAACAGTGATCATGACTTACACATTGGCTTGCCTTCCCAGGAAATCTTAAATCATTTTAATGCCAAGGGTTGAGAATGCTGGGCTTCTTGCTTCTCAGTTAACTTCCTTCGTGACAGAGTGTAGGATAACATAGCTTCAGGTAGTTTAGGTTTATTGGGTTACTCCCGTTACAGTGCTCCCATTCCTCTTTGTTTATTTGTAGCTTCTTTCTTAGTGTTCTGTTGACTTATAAATAATGTTTTTTCTCTTCTCCTTGAGTCCTTTGCATAGTTTATTCATAGCAAGTCCTTTTTGTATGGACACAGGAAGACTTAACAAATGTTATGCTTTTGTAACCTGGGAGTCATTTGACTCTACATGATATTTCCTCTAGGGCATCTGTTCTCTTGACCTAAGCCTCAGCTGCCCTTACTTCCTAGCATCCCCAAAGCAGGGTCCCCGACGGGGGACGAGAAGGACCCAGGGCAAGCGGTGAGTTGTGTGCTACCCTGGCATGGAGATGGCCTGGCCAAAGTGCCTAATGTTTAACTATAAGTTAAGAGCTTGATTATGGACAAATGTTGTCATGATCCAAACAGTGATAACTAGATTTGGACCCTGCTAGGGTGAGGAATGATTAATCTGGCCTGAGTGTTGTGGTCTGAGCCTGTGGCAAGATGTTGCCAGGAGAGCTGCCTTGCAAACCTCAATGTATCTCTTGCTATGTCCATGCAAAAATAACTAGTATTAAGATGTTAATAAGTGTCTGGACTAAGGAAAAGAAAAAACCTTAAGAGTCAGCAAGGGCTTTGGAGTGCCCTGCCCTCAGGAAGGGCTTTCTTATGTTGATTTTGCTACCTGGTTGGGTGTAGCCTAGAGGGCAAGGTGGGAGAGACAAGTAGGAGGAGAGATGAGAGAAGCTGGAAAGAAGCGGCAGTAGATCCAGAGAGAGGCCAGAGCTGGGAGTGCAGGAGATGAGAAAGATGGAAGATTGAATAAATGGTAACTAATCAGCAACTAGCTTGGTCCTCGTTCTTCCTTTGCCTTTCCTTGACCACCGGCCTCCCGATCCAGTCCACACACTGTGGTTCCAGGGCACATGCACCGAATGCAGGCGGTGAGACAGAGCCGCCCGGAGAGCCCGAGAGTGCACTCGCCCCTCGGCGAGCTTTAGTTTTTTACAGCAGAGGAACACTTTCAAGGCATAGTTCTCTGGTGCATGTAAAGGTTCATGGAACCCCTCAAAATGGAGAGTCCTAGATGCCCAGTCTGTTGACTTGAGGGCTGGATGCTCAGAGGCAACTTTGCTGCACACTCAAATATGTCACAGGGGCTAGGAGAAGACACATAGGTTAAGCACTGGCCTTGTTTCCCACCAATTCTGGTTGAAACCCCTGGCCTTTCCAGGGGACATTCCTGAGCATAAAGCCAAGAGGAGTCCCGAGCACAGGCAGGTGTGGCCTCAAAACAAACCAAACATACATGGAAAGTATCAGATTGAGTGAAATGTGTCAGACAGAAAGAGACAGACATAGAAAGATCACACTCATCTGTGGAATATAAAGTAGCAGGATGGGAGACTTACCACCCAAGAGTAGTAGAGATAAGAACCAGGAGGTCTGCCCCACAGCTTGGAAACTGGCTTCACATGCTGTGGGAAAAGGCAGCTGAGATAGAGAAGGGGACACCTAGTAGAGAATATTTGGAGGACCCACTCGGGTTGAAAGCTGAGTGCCGAAAGTAGACTACAGACCGAACATGATGGCAACTCAATACCTTTGCAAACTACAACATCCAACAGGAGAGAGAACAAAGGGGAATGCCCTGCTGCAGAGGCAGGGTGAGGTGGTGGGGGTTGGGGTGGGGGTGGTGGGAGGGATATTGGGAACATTGGTGGAGGAGAATGGAATGGGCACTGGTGGAGGGATGTAAACAAAATGCAAACATGAAAGTTCATAAGTTTGTAACTGTGCCTCATGGTGTTTCACTAATAAAAATTTTTTAAAAATAAAATAAAAGAATTTGTAGTCCTTGAAACCTCAGAATCTCAATCAATAGAAAATGAAATATATTAACTATTTTTTAAAGAATTTGTGAAAATTGCTGCTTAATAGACATGACAGAGGAACCAAAGCTTGAGATCCCAGAGAAACCTATAAGGTTCTCCCCACCCCACCCCCGCCTATTTAGAGTCATGTCACACTATATGATGTCTGAGAGGTCATTGATGTCCTCGGAGTCTCCGTGGGGGCAAGTAACTTAGGAAATTGAAGGAAATGCTGAGGGTAAAGTACTGGGTCCCTCACAGGCTCTTGCAATGACAGTGTTCAGAGTCTTCCTTGGTGTGGGGCTGCATTGGACATAGCTGTCAGGACCTACCCACGCGCCCCCACAGCTTCATTTGGAGAGCAGAGAGCACCGCCCCCTGTCATCCAGCCCACTTTGATCATTTCCAGAAAAGCCTCATCTTTCTGTGACATCATGAGAAAGAAAATTTTTTTTGGTTTTCCTTTGGGAGATTTGGAGTGGTGCTCAGGGCTTACTCCTGACTTTGTGCTCAGGAGTCAATCTGGGTATTGCTCTGGGGAGCAACACACTGTCAATAATTGAACCAGGGTCAGTGTCTTGTCAGGAAAGAGCCTTAATCCCATGTCACCCCTGTTTGTTTTATTTCAACATAGGCAATAAAACTGCAAAGTCACAACCTGATTCAAGCATTCGCACTGGCAAGAGATCGGGATCCCAGGGCTCAGGGGATCCCGAGGCTAAGAATGAAAGGTCTGTTTCAGATGGCCTTGGATCAGGAAGCTGGACTTGCTAAGGAGTGAAGAAGTGAATAGGGAACAAGGAATGTCTTTGAAAAATTGATGAGGTTAATAAAGAGGAGAAGGAAATCAGAATTGATTAATAAAACAATAGCACATGCATATAAAGGGGCCCAACCTCCTCTGAGGCATGCAGTCAGCAATGGGAGCAGCAAACTTGCTGTAGCAAAGCACCTGCACCATCACAGTCACAAATCTTATTCTCCCTGCCATGGAAATGGTACCCAGAGTTCCATAATGAAGGGCATTCAAGGACTGGAAAGAATAACTAAGCACCAAGGCTCTAGTTTCTTGAGACAACTTTGAAGGGACAGTGATGCAAAAATGGGCCAAGTTTTGAATCTGCCAGAGCAGCAGGCTTGTGCTCAGTCTTTCCATTTTGCCCACCTAGCCTCTCCCATGCCATAGCAAAGCCATCTCCTCAGTTCTTAAATCCAAAGTTTTTATTATGCCTGAATGCACACTTATGTTATTGGAGTTATTTCTTCCTCTTTGTTTTCCTAGCTCTTATGGCACAAAGTGGGATTTCCTCCCAACACAAGATCTCCAGAATACCTCTTTAAACAGCCCCTCCTTCTGGACAAACACACACTACCTCTCTCTCTCTCTCTCTCTCTCTCTCTCTCTCTCTCTCTCTCTCTCTCTCTCTCTCTCTCTTCTCTCTCTCCTGGTATAGGAGGGTCCTCTGAAAGTCTCTAGTGGAAACACTTCTTCTTCATCACCATCTTGGTGAAGCTAGTACTTTTCCCATCAACATCTCACAGAACCAATCTTCTCTGTTTCCTTTATGTTTGGTTTTTCAGGGTCTTCACTGAAGTGATCGGGTCTTCTGAGGACTACTCATAGTCATCCTGAGCAGTGGGTGAGGATTGAAGATGCAGTGCTACCGGGCTCTGTGGTGTCAGGAATCCCCATGACTATACCAGTAACAGGAGGGTTGCTACAGGATCATGTTCAGTGATATTTACGAACTCTGTGGGCTATACTCACTGATACTTTGGAGACACATGGTAACAAGATCAAATTCAGATCAAGACACACAAGGAATTCCCCACAAGCCCTGTTCTATCTCCCTCAACCTTGCTATTATTATATTTTTAGAATTTTTTGAAAGTTACTTGTATTTACAATACCAGTGTTTAATGGATCACTAATGTCAACTGGACAGTAAACTAGGTAGAAATCACCTTACCAAAAAAAGTTTGCAAAGCTTAAAATGATGCTTTCTATAGAGAACCCACAGATAAGTTTTAATCAGAGGGAAAAAATCTTTCGACCATATGACTTAATAATCTTAAGTGATGGGTCTGGAATCTGTACTCAAATTCCTCATGCAGTGAGAACAATGTTCTGCTACTGCAGCTGACTTGCTGTCTACAGCTTGTCTAATATTAATAGTTCTCAACAGAGCAGTGTAACTCATATTTCAAACAATCCTAGCAGTGCTGTAGTATTTGGCGGTGGAGGTAACTATTTTTTAATGTGCTCGGAACTACTTTTTTTGAATGTACATTCCCAACTGTATTTCTACCTGCCTTCTTGTGTCTTTATTTTGGCTGTTAAGTAATAAGTTGAATAAGAGCATCCAGGATCATATATGTGTGCAAATGCAAAATCCAATTTATGATGCCAGATTTTTCTTCAGCTCAAGCAATAAATGATGTCACGGAAGACCTCATTATATGAATAGATCATCTGTGAGCCTGGATAGTGTTTTAATATCATCAAGGTGTCTCTGCCAAATATATTTTCAGTTAACTGATTTATTTAATCATGGACTCCCACTCTTTGGGCATGATTCTGTGTTCACTGTGCCTCCTTCCTCCCAGTTTCACACTGGGGTAGGGTCAACTGAGAAGGAAGGGATGTAGGTGCATCAGCAGAAAGCTTAGTGACTGTCAGGATGACTGTGTGCATTAGGGTGAGGAGAGCAAAAAGAGAAAGCCCACCAGATTCAGATTCTAGACTCCCTCGCTCCTTATGTGATGTAGCTTACTCCTGTAGACCTCAGTCTCCTCTTCTATAAAATGGGAAATAATTATAGCAGACATAACCGTCTGTTCGAAACATATTGGGTCATTCTTAATTCTTTGTTTGCATGCCATGCTTTCAGCTGACTATAGCGCTCTAAATCTTGCAGCTGGATTCATGCCAAGCCAGTTAAATAGGTTTATTTTGATTCTGCACTTCAGTTGAAGCTGCTTTATTCTGACCTAACAAGCCCCAGAGTTGAAGACTTGCTATTTATAAACAACGTGACTCTCTCATCTTTTTTTTTTCTTTTCAGAGACTCTATTTTTAGCTTTAGCAAAATCACCAAGATTTTGTGTCTGTTAAAATAAATTTGTGGGATAGAGTTTTTGACTAAAAAAACATTTCCTAAAGAATAAAATCTTGCACTTTTGAATTTTTCCTTAAGTAGTTTAAAAAAGCATAAATATCTACAAGAACGTTATCAACAAGAATATTAAACTGAGAGGAGCTTACATTATCCAACTTCCCTTCTCTATTTAAGGATGTGGCAGTTGGGTACTGGAGACAAGTGATGCACAAGGTCACACTAGTATTTGATTTCAGAGCTGAGATTAGTCTCCTGGACCATATAACAGCAACAGTAACCAACTAAACACCAGGTGAATGCAGCACTATAACTAATAGCAAATTGTTATTTATAAGTCAAGGGTAGACACATAAATTCTGCTTTGCTCCTGGTTCCAGTGTGTGTGTGTGTGTGTGTGTGTGCCGTGTGTGTGGGGGGGGGAGGGGGTTCAGACAGGAGGAGGTTCTAAATTAAAACTGCCTGGGGGGGGGAATTCTAAGTTAAAACTGCCTCATTTTCCTAAAGGCTTAACTTTAAGATAGATGGAATTTGAAATTCATGGAAGTGTAGAATTCCTTTGAACTTTGGGTTCTAAGTCAACAGAGAAATAATGATACAAGAGCTCCAGACAATATAGGTAGGTTTTCTTCTTTTTTTGTTTTTTTCTTGATAAACATCTGTTCATTTAAAAAAATGCTGGACTCAGGTTTCTGCTGCTGTTGGAACACATAGAGCCATCTGACAACTGGCACAAATGCAATCTCTCCACAATTACAATATAGACTGCTCTACCCCATATTCTCTCTACCTCTGTTCAGTGAAACGTTTTCCCATCACTTATCAAATGCACATTGGAGCTTTGGGAGAAGAAGGGTACTCTAGTATCAAATGAGACAAAATTGAGACTAGATCTCTGAGCTTTCTCAAATCTTCTTGATTAGGTTGAGACACAGATCCAGCTACACATCCTGTCAACCTGCGTTGTTAATGCTTCTTTCCTCCATCATGGCCTGACATAGATAAATTTCAGAGCAGAGCAGAAAAATTATTTCCTTGATTTTTCTCAAAGAAACTTTGTCATCCTTCCAACACACCAAACTTACTTTACACCATATTAGAATACCAAGAAGGAACATCTATAATGTAGCAGGTACTATTTAAGCCATATTATATGCATTCTTTTCAATCTTCAATAACTGCAAAAGAAGAAAATGCCTAGCTCATTACATAGTCTTGTGAACTTTAACACCGATGTGATATACTTAATGATAAGTAAAATAGCTACCACTGAATTGCAATTTTTTAAATTTAATCAACATAACCCCAGGCATCCCCAAACACTTCTGACAGAGACCCTCCTTTAGTTACACTGAGGGAATTAAGACTCTTGGATATTATACAAGGTACTTGCTCAGCATCCAGCAATTCAATTGAGATAAGACAAACTCTAAAACTCAGGGACTGCAATTTTGTATATACCTTTACCCATTATAGCAAGACTCTATATTTGTCTTGAGAAATGATTGATGTTCCGCACGAGAAAATGCTTTTAAAGATAGACACATTTGTTCAAGGGTGTGCCCCAAGTTCTGGAAAAGCACTACAAATCATATGGAGCCTGCAGAGCCAACTCAGGGTACTGCGGAAGTTATTAACATTCTCCATCCTGCCCATGATACAGCTGGGAATAAATAGGAACTTGCTACTGAGACCTCTGAAAACAATAAGGACAGGGCATGAGTAAGGAGTCACGGCTTGAGATGCTTTCCCAAGCAAATGGAAGTTTTGCACAAGTTAGATGGTAAAAGCCTGGTGGCTACCAAGGCATGTGATTGAGGAAAGTACCTCTCCAGTCAATAGGGGCGATTTATTCAAAGTCAGTGGAATCGATATGTTTGTTTGCCTTCGTGTCTTTCCTCTTGTCCCCAGAGTGAAAAATAGTTCCATTAATTAAAGGATCCAGGTTAAGTGTCACTCTTATAAAAGCTTTGTTCCCCCTGCTTACTCTTTCAAATATCTACACATGACCATGCATGTCATTCTTATGAGAAGTATGATCATTAATTTATCCTGCTCTGTCCATGTTGGTTGAGATCCAGGCCCACTAGGAATAAAAGAGTAATTATAAGGATTAAGTCATATATAGTTATGGGAGACTGAGTGCACCTAGGAGGACATTCATATCTAGCATTATATCTATTTCTTTGAAGATCACGAAGGCTGGAAGTTGAGAGGTGTAGAAGTGAAACTGGGTGCTCCAAGAACCATCTGGAACTTGTAAAGAAGACTAGAATTACAAAGACAGCTGGAAGCCCTCTTTGTCATTGACTGCCTCCAGTTTCAACCATATAGATTTGCTGAATAAGTGATGTCCTTTCCCAGGAAGCTTGATTCTCTGATTTAGGGAAACTGGAAAGAGAAATCCAGGAGTACGGGGGAGCAGCTATAATTTTAGTACAAATTACAGACTAAACAAAGGTGTTGATTTGTCCCATGCTAGAAATCAGGTCAAGATATCAACAACAGTGGGCATGGGTGGTTTTGATTTCTGTTACCTTAAACATCTGGCTTATTGGCTACATAGAGTCGTGGTCTGGCCCTTGTTCATGATGGACAGACAGATGGGATTTTTGTTGGCTGCCCGTGGCAGGTTGCCTATACTGCATGGCCTACAGAGAGATAATGTTACAAATACCAATGACCCTTGATGGAAAAATGTTTCCTTCTACCTGCCTTAAATATTTGGAAAGTAATAATTGTAGCTTCACTTTCCCTCTTGAAATCATACTCTCAGCTTTTCTTGAATCAAACACTTACTTGGATTCTCAGAGGGAAAGGAATTATGCAAAGGCCCAATTTAATTAAGTTAATACAGTCTGAAGCCACTGGAGACTGTGATCTCCCAGAGGAGATCATGCATGTCGTCTTCATTTATGAAAGACAGTACACATAAACAAACATGCCCTGGGACACGCAGAAGATAAGAGAAGGAGATGGGATGCAGGGAATGAGAGAAGGTAAAAATGTGTGAGATCCCATAATTCTTGCTATCCAGAACTGCTTTTGCATGAATTTGAAATCTTGTAATACTCATCTGATATATAATAACAGTATTATTTTGAAGTTTCTCAGCTCTGGGTAAAGGAAAGGCTCCTTTTACTCCTTGTTTCTCTTGAACCCTGCTCTTAAACTCAGGCCAGGCCATAAGGGAAGTCCAACTACATGACAAAGGTGACCAGGTCTGAGCTCCCACTAAAATCCAGTGTGATAGGCAGTGTCAACAATGACACTGGTGAATGTGAGGCCTCTGGCAGTAAGTTGAATTTAACCACTAGTCACAATCATCAGAGACACCCTAATAAAAAATTGCCCCTTAAAAAAATAGACAATTCTACATAGATAAATAGAAAGGTTGAGTACATTTAAAGGGTTCTGAAAAACAATAATAAATCCAAGCACAACATGAATGTAAGTGTGTGTATGTGTGTGGGTGTGTTAGTGTGTGTGTGTTTGTGTGGGTGTGTGCTCACTTGCTATATTCACTGCTTACTCCAGGGGTTACTCCACTGGGTTTGGGGGACCATATGGTGCCAGGATCAATCCTTGTCTGACACAGTCAAGGCAAATGCCCTACCTGCTCTACTATCCCTTCAGCCCGTCATTTCAAGAAAGTGTGGCATGGGCTTTAGGGTAATACAGTCTGTAGAGAGAAGGATTGTGAAGATGGGCAAAGTTTAAAATATCTCAGTGAGACTGTTGGGGAGCAAAGCAGGGAAACCATTTTCAGAAATTTGGAAAATAAAACAATTAAATGATGCTAGAAGGTCTTAATAAAGAGTGTCTGTACTGTTGTCTCCATCAGACGATATAAAGGGTGATCTCAAAGATTTCAGAGATGTCAGACTTAGGGTTAGGAACCTTTCATTGGAGATAAAGGGGTGGCAGACATTTTTTTAAAAGTCAATGAGTCATGTGGCTTTGCAGGCCACACCTTCTGTCTTGCCATGACTATCTTAGTGTGCAAGAACTTACATAGTGCCTGGTGAGGAAGGCGGGTCGGCCTAGAACTTTAAGAACAAAACCAGACATCCCACAGGGTTCTGTCCACGGGCTATAATAACCAAATCCTGACCTTGCCCTGGGATAGTTGTAGGACCCAAAGGGAAGACAAGCTTAGTTCTGGGTTCCATATCTAGAACCCAATTTCTTTTATTTATTTATTTATTATTTTTGGTGGGAGAATTACATTTGGTGATGCTCAGAGTTGAATACTGGTTTTGTGCTCAGGGATGACTCCTGGTGAGTCTCGAGTGATCATATTTGGTATCAGGGTTTGAGCTAGGGTGGGTCAAGTACAAGAGGAGCACATCCCTGCACTATTTCTCTGGTCCAAAAGGCCTGCTTCTTGAACTGGAAGTCATGACCCTATATAGAATATGTAACTTAACATGATGATAGTGAAAAAAAAGAATTTTAAATTAGATTTCTTTATGATTTATTATCAGGAACTTTGATTTATATATCTCTTCTATATGTCTACATATAAGGTATGATTTGAGAAATTAAAATTTCTCAAAGTTGTCATGATGGAAGAAATTATTGAGAAGCCCTGACCTAGAACTTGGGGGCAATTTTAACAGTCTCCCTTACCCCCATTCATTATTATTGGGAGAAACGAAGAGAACACATTGGACTTTCTTAGCCAATTCTGTTGTGTTCTAGAGATGCTAAATTAGCTTACTTGATTTTTGTCCAAGTCTCCCAGATCTGGTTTCTTGCTCTCTTTCGTACCTTTCTTGAGACACTGAGCTTTTTCCTTTGAATCTAGGGCTGGCGAGAAGTCTGTTGGGGTTGTGGCAGGTCCTCTTCTCCGGATATCCCAACTCATCTTCTCACTTGGTGACAAATGCAGCATTATTTTCTGAACTGCTCTTGCTTGAGCCTGCTGACTAGATTAGCTGGCATCACTGTCTTTGATATGCTCAGCTTCATTTTCTTTTTTTAGTATTATGTATCACTGTCACTGCCATCCCATTGCTCATTGATTTGCTTGAGTGGGCACCAGTAATGCCTCCATTGTGAGACTTGTTACTGTTTTTGGCATGTCAAATATATCACGGGTATCTTGCCAGGCTCTGCCATGTGGGCGAGATACTCTCGGTAGCTTGCCGGGCTCTCTGAGAGGGGCAGAGGAATTGAGCCTGGGTTGGCTGCGTGCAAGGCAAATGCCCTACCCATTGTGCTATAGATATAGATGTCACAACCACAAATTATATTTTTTTTGCATATCTTGGTCTCATAATTATATGTTAGCCCCATTAGGAGAGCAATTTGTTTAATTTCTGATCTGCTTTGTAGGAACTTTCCGCATTTAGAGATGTGTTTGCCATCTATTATAAATTCAATACTTATTAGTTGGATGAATGAAATTTAGGATTTAGGATTAGTATTTAATGACCTAATTTAATGTTAGGTCACCCTAAATATAAGTATAAGCTTCACAGTTTATCTGTTGTTCCCTTAGTCTGATCACTGTATTTTGCAGAAATCTGGACAAGCTATTTTCCTTTATATTATCCATAAAATACAGATGTCTGCTTCATCATGTGATGTTTTATGAAGATATTGAAGGAGATCAGTTAAAATATCTTAAGTACTAAATGAGAACTATATGCTGCACATTTTACCCGAACATAATCATTGTTACATGTTTTATGTTTATCTCGTGTAGAATTGTGATGTTATCTTAGTTTTCTTAGCTCCATCGGTTTGGGAATTGCATTTTCTTTGACTGGAATGAATCCCACGTCAGTTTGGGAATTGCATTTTCTTTGAACTGGAATGAATCCCACGTCAGTTCAGTACTTCACTGTGCTCTGGGCTTCTCTGTACTTGAGGTAGTTACCTGCTTAGACTAGCACATTTAATTATATTATTTTATAGGAGAGAAGCTGTTTCTGCTGACTGGGATACTCCCATCACAGTAGCATTCTCTTTCAGCTGCCTATCTGCCAAGTTATTCCACCAAGATGGTCGATGACATATTATCATTGTTCTCTTGTCTGTGTATCCCAACCTCTGCACTTTTGTTCTCTTTGGAAATGGGAATGAGGTTTAAGGGCTCCTCTTTTGATTGGACATGCACTTGCCAAATTGAGTTTGTGTCAAAAGCAGATTGCCTTTTGCAGAGAACCATAGCTCTCAGCTGGTGTGACACTCAAGCTCTCGCTGTGGTTAAAGCAGATCAGGACTTTGCTCAGAATCCATTTCAGCACCAGTAATGTGTAGGCGCAAAAGCCCTAACATCCATTACCTGCCCACTCAACCTGACAACTGGATTTTGTTTTGTTTTGTTTTGTTCTTAAGGATATAGAAGACTCACAATGGGGGAAGTTTCTTGGTCATTTCTAAGTAGAGCAGACAATCGGATCTCTAGTGATTCCACTCATTGCCATTTATCCCAAGAGCACTATGTCATTAACGCAAAAAGTATAAGCATTTCTATGTTTTTTGCAGAGCTAGTTGAATACCTAAGATCTGGAAGCAATCCAAGTGTCCATCAAAAATGAGTGGGAAAATCAATTGTGAAATATTTTATTTTCTATCATGGCACCCCCTTGAGTAAAACAATGAACAAAGGGATAACAGTGATACAGTGATCATGTAGTTAGGTTACAGGGGATTATGTGAAGCAAAATAAATCAGGAGGGAGAAGATGATTTCCTTTATATGTCATATAGAAAGGAATTAAGTGATGAAATAGGCAACACCCAATGGCAATGCTGGAGTACAGAACTAAGGTTAGATAGACAAGAGAAGTAGGATTTGGGGCCTGGGAAGAAAAAGGTGAATAGGAAATGGCATGAGACAGTTGGAACTTTGCTGGCCATGGTAATGAAGCAGTTTGTATGCCACATGTGTTAATATTAACACTATAATGACTGCGTTACCCCGAAAAGCCCAAGGAAATGATACAAAGAAAAGAACTAGATGGAATCACAAAGGCTGAGTAGGTGTCACTTTCACAAATATGGGGGGACATGTATTTAGTGTCTTTATAATCCTTAAAATCAGTGATCCAGTGTGTTTATTTTAAATGGGTGGGAGAGATAATGAGCTGAACGAAGATATCAGTGGGCCCCATGGAGTCATACACGGTGGAGGCAGTGGCTTGTCTATGCTCTATGTGCCATTTTTCTCCTCCTCACTGTCTTTAATTGAATGTGACAGCACAGTCTGAAGGTGTGGTGAGAGATAAAGCAAGAGCCTTTGTTGGGGCTGGCTCACCAAGTGATTTGAAAGCCTTCTTAAGGATTTTGAATACTTTCTTGAAGGTAACCAGGAAGCACTGACAGCTTTTAGGCAGCAAATTACTTTGTCAACTTTACAATTGAAAAAGTACGTCTGGTTCCAGTGTGGGGCATTGGAATACAGGGAAACAAGAAGATTGCAGAGGCTGCTGGCATTGTCTTTAAGAATCACAGTAACTAAAGCAGGGATGGGTGCAGAGTGAGAGAGATATCGGGGCTGGGGAGTCTTCTTTCCAAAGGCTTCAAAATAGGTCCTGAGCCTCTTGGTGTGGTTTCTGATTTCTATGTTCTCAGGCACCCCTACTCATTGATATTATAAACGCCCAAGGTAAAAGGGGTAGGGGACAATCAGTATGATAATAATTTATTTCTGATTTTAAACAAGAGAAAGAAATCACTATGAGTCTTAACTAGGGCAGAGGAATTTAGTTTAGATATTAACTAATTTTTTTTACCTTCGGGTGTCTAATCACACTTCCTTGCTGAGTGTATAAGAGAAATATAAATGCATGCGCGCGCGCACACACACACACACACACACACACACACACACACACACACACACCAGTTCCCTGCATTGCATGTTAATTATGGAAACTTGTGGTAAGACAGTGGGCGCCAAGGTTGGCTTGGCTATGCCTGCCAAGTCCTAGGTTCTGCGTTGACCTTCCAGAACCTTACACCACCTTTTCCCCAGCAGTTATGGGAAGTCTGTGACAGAATGGCCTGAGACCAGGGCAGGAAGCTGAGTCAAGTTTCTCAGGGAGGTTGAATCACAAATGGAATTTACAGACCTGAGGATTCAGCTCAGAGATGTGGTTTGGCTGCATAGACAGAGGTGGTTGAGAAGCTAGAAAAACACCCCCAGAATGCGGAGGCACTGGATTTTGAAAATGCCTGATGGCATCATCTCTGTGAGGCTGCGCCTGCAAAGGTCTTTGAAATCACTAATTTCTATATATGTTCTTGCATATTACACATATTTGGTTTGTGGTCCAGTAGACTTACTGGCAGACATAGTATTAGAACAATGACGAGAGTATTGGTGATGACAACAGCAGAAGGAGGAGAGGAAATGCAGTGATGACAGGGATTCAAGGAATCCCATTTTATTGACTATTTCCTTGGTCACTGGTGATGAAGGGATCAGGAATAAATTTTTGTCTCCATTGAGATAGATTCTATCATTAAACATTTATATATTTTGTGTATGCCACATGCTCCTTGGAAGTGATTGCACAGTGTCTCCTGTCCGCTAGAGGGGAAGGAGCAATCGACCTGCTGGAGGGAAAGCTGGAGGGATTAGACATGGTAGATCACAATGTTTCTCTTTAACACAGGGTTCCCCAAAGGACTGAGGGTGTGTTTGGATTTAGACAGTTTGATGTTCGTCACTGAATTCAAAATCAATTCTGTTATTTAATGGCACTAAATAGTGTTCTGCATTTCTGCTACAGATGTGTGTGTCTGTGTGCAAGTGTGTGTGAAGCAAGGTAGTTATTATTGAAAGATGCTTAGAAAAATGTGAGAGGAGAAAAAGAGATTAAATGTGTTCAAGAGAGAACAGGGATTCTCCAAAGTGGGAATAGGCAAGCAAACACAGAGGCAAGCAAGAAAGATACACAGAGCCTATGCATGCAGAGTTTTGACAAAATGCTTACTGAGTAGTTCTCAGTCAAAATCAAACCATTTACTTCAGAAATAGAAAGTATGAAGTTCAAGTGGCAATGTTTAGTACTTATACTCAACACTTGCCAATGTAAGATGGTGGTCTTACCCCAGATTGTTGCCGATTAGCTCACCTGAGTTTGAAATAAGCACATGACTCAATTTCCTCCTTGGAACATGGGGAAACAAGACTCCCTCTTCTAGCTCACAACTGGATATGGTACTTAGACAAAAGAGCATGCCAGGGTACAGTTTTTTCAAATGTTTCAAACGTGAGATTGAAACTGATATAGGAGGAAGGAGCATGAAATAGAGGATCTTCTCAATCTTCTCAGGCCAGAGATTTCTCATAACTAGAGCCTGACTTCCAAACAGTTCTTTGTTTTCATAACTCATGCCCTAACATTGGGAAGAACCACAAGTCACCCCCAGTACCAGAAGGAGAAAGTACACAATTCCCTTCTGAAATTGACTTACCTCAAATACTTGCTACTCATTCATTCACTCATTCACTTGCTTACTTGTTCATCAGATATTTAGTGAAAACCAGACACTCTGGGAGGAGGGACTCCCAACAGCTGCTCAGGAGGTTCAGGGGTCGCATTGTTGACACTCAGCCAACTGGGCCTGCATTTCAATCTCAGGGCATGGAGATTCAGGTGCAAAGACCCTGTGGTGTTGGATATACTGAGGACACCCAGTGATGCTCACAGGATCATGTGAGCTGGAGATTGTGCCTAGAATGTCTCCTACTCACTGCACTGTTACAAGGTTTTTCTACCTCAAAGGATGCTTAGAAAAATGTTCAGTAGAGGCAAGTCTATGTATAAAGAAGCCAAGGGTTGAATATGTGTAAGTGGGGGTTGAGTGTGTGTGTTTGTGCATATATACACACTTGTGTGTTTGAACATAGGTGAAAGTGTGCACGTGCCTTTTAAGCACAGGAATTCAGGGAGCATGTTCATAGCTATCAAACTGATAAGGCTTACCAGAGGAGACCTCCTTCTGCAGAACAATGGAATTAGTCCAGGTAAAGCACAGGGCAAATGATTCACAGGAGAACAAATCCTTGCTGCCTTATCATAACAGAATGTAGATGTGGGCAGCTGTTTGGGGCTTTCTATACACTGTGCAGTAAATCCTCACGGGCTGTTCGGGAGAAGTGTTGAATCCATTGTTTGCAGAAAGCCCCACAGAGGTATGTTCAGGTAAAGTACCTTGCCCCCATAGTTCCTCTGGGGAATGGTCAGGATTTGTAACCATTGGAAATCAGAGCTGTGTTGATAATGAGCCAAAACTTCCCACTGGATGCTTCACCCTTGTCCTGTTTAGAATTGTATTTAGAGAGTGCTCAACCCACAAATCCCACTTAGTCCTATCAGTTCCCAAACTTCTCTGCTCTCCTGGAAACACACGTATAAATTTCTGAAATTAAGAATATGCTCTGGACCTTGCTTTAAGATTTTGCAAGGGCTGCCACAACAAAATCTGATGAACTGAGTGGCTTAAGCAACAGGTGTGACTTCCCTCTAAGACAGAAGTTGGCCATCAGAATGTCAGTAGAGCTGGTTTTTCTGAGGCTCTGAAGACAAGACCACTGGCCTCTCCCCAGCTCCTGCTGGTTTTCTGAAAATCATCAGCAATCGCTGGCTCTCTAAAGCATCATTTTGGTCTCACATCTTCACAGGAGAGTCTTCCTCTGTGCACTTCTGCATGTGTGTGCACATATGCCCAATTTCTTTTTCTTTTTTTAAATTTTATTTTATTGCATCACCGTAAGATGCAGTTACAAGCTTTCATGTTTGAATTACAACCACACAATGTTCAAACATCCATCCCTCCACCAGTGCACATTCCCCACCATCAATATCCCCAGTATACCCCCACTTTCCCACACTCCCATTGCCTCCCTGGTAGACAATTTCCCCCATTCTCTCTCTCTACTTTGGGGCATTATGGTTTGCAACACAGATACCAAGAGGCCATCACTTTTGGTCCTTTATCAAATTTCAGCACACATCTCCCATCCTGACCTATCCTTCCAAGCATCATTTTCTTAGTGATCCCTTCTCCATTCCAGCTGCCTTCTTCCCTTGCTCATGAGGCAGGCTTCCAACTATGGAGCAATCTTCCTGGCCCTGTATCTACCATCCTTGGGTGTCAGTCTCATGTTATGTTATTTTATACTCCACAAATGAGTGCAGTCCTTCTATGTCTTTCCCTCTCTTTCTGACTCATTTCACTTAGAATGATACTCTCCCTGTCTATCCACTTATAAGCAAATTTCATGATGTCATCTCTCCTAACAGCTGCATAGTATTCCATTGTGTAGATGTACCAAATTTTCTTTAACCGGTTGTCTGTTCTCGGACACTCAAGTTGTTTCCAGATTCTGGCTATTGTGAACAGTGCTGCAATGAACGTAAAGGTACAAATGTCATTTCTACTGTACTTTTTTGTATCTTTGGGATGTATTCCCAAAAGTGGGGGTCATATGGAAGCTCAATTTCTAATTTTTTTTTTGCTTTTTGGGTCACACCCAGCGATGCTCAGGGGCTACTCCTGGCTTTGCACTCAGGAATTACTCCTGGCGGTGCTTGGGGGACCATATGGGATGCCGGGGATCGAACCCAGGCTGGCCGCGTGCAAGGCAAATGCCCTACCCACTGTGCTATCGCTCCAGCCCCTCAATTTCTAATTTTTGAAGGAATTCAACCAGTGCTGGCATGAATGGGGGGGGGGGGAAAGGGACACCCTTTTACTGTTGATGGGAATGTCCACTGGTCCAGCCTTTCTGGCAAATATATGTCCGATTTCTTTTGTCTTAAGGAATCCATTCCTATTGGAGTAGTAGGAACCCACTTTCCCCCTCTGTCATCTCATCTTCACTATACCTATAATGTTCCTGTTTCTGAATAGGTCACAGTCAGAGGTGTTGGGGGTTAGGACTTGAACCCTTCCATTTTCTAAGTGCACAATCCAATCCAGAAAGCCAGAAAGACTGTTCGGCAATTATGAGAGGCACTAGCATTAGGAGAAGTTGCAGGTCCAGACATGGATACATCCTGAATTTATGGTCCTCTAGTCAAAAGTCCGTTGCCTTTGTAGAGAAAAGAAACCGTCTGGGACTAACTGTGTCATCTTCAAAGGAAGAGCACTGCCCCGAAGCACAGAACTGCCTTGATATTCTCCTCCTTGATGACACTAGTGGGAAAATCTTATGGAGATTATGCATAATTAATTTACTCCAAGATCTGGCAAGACTTCCTCAGGCAGATTGGAACCTCCAGGGGGCGCTGTTCCAAGGAATCTGCCTGCCAGGCCTGCCCTGCACCACCTGTGTATCTTGAATCATTCATTAGCAGGTGTCCTCATTTCAACCCGCACAACACAAGTGTCTTAAGCAAATAAGAAGTCTACAGATGCGCAGCATACTGCCTCCAGTGAAACGGGGTGGCTGAGGCATCTCTCCTTGTTCATGCGTTGGGCCTAAGAGAGGAATGAGCTCCAGATTGAGGGGCACCCTGGCTTCTGACAATCGGGACAATACCCCAGATTATTCATTGGGTTCTGCCTCACACAGAAAGCTTCTCTTCCAAGCTGGGTTTCAATCACTATGATTATCTTCCCAACAGACTCCAGGTTCTGTTTTGCAGATGGTATCATACTGGGACTAATTTTAGATCTCCCCAACTTAGAGTTTATTTAAGGTTCCAGAAGTTTGCAGTTCAGCCCGTTGAAAAGCACAACCTGCAGAGGGTGTGTACGGGTGTGTTTGTGTGTGTGTTTGTGTGTGTGTGTGTGAGAAACTCATCACCTTTCTTTAATAACTTTGAATTTGAGTCATTTGAGGTTATTTTCAATGGACTGCTAATTTTGTGCCAGAATTAAAATGGAACTTGAAACCCAAAGAAGTCACAGGAATAGCAGAGTTGTTGGATTTTTTCTTTTAAATACCCAGGCCTTCTGCTGTGGTTTTTCAATTGTGCTTCCCTCCACCCTCACCCCCCGACCCACGCCTTTTGTATTTGTTTTCTAAAGCTTTAATTCTAATCATCATTCATGATGACATTGATTTTGCATGTTTAGGTTCTATTCTTTAGCATTGTAAACAGGTTAGCTCTATTTCGTGGAAATAAGGCCTCAGGCTTTCAGAATATTTCCTTGCACCTCTATGCTCACTCAGATCCTCCTTAATGAACACAGTCCCTGGGTCCAGCAGGACACCGAGGAAATGCAGACCACGGGTGGGATGTTCAAGGCAGCTGTGCAGGGTGAAAATAGAATCCCCAGCTCTACCCCTTTTCAAATCCCAATTTGCGGGAGAAAAAGCCTGGCTGTTGGAATGATTTTTTTTTCAAAACCCCTCCCCTCCACCAAGGGCTGTTGGTGATTGGATCAAGGTGTCATAGACTGAAATGAGAATTGGTCACTGAACTTAAGGCCATAAAGCCTGAATTTTTGCTCTTGCTCTGTTCTGTACTTAGCAATATGTTTTCATGCTAAACAGTTCATCTCTGGGTCCTTTTGTGAGGTGAGGGGCAAAAATTATTTAGTTCCGAGGCTAGCATGAGATCAAATCAAACCTTGTGTTAAAGTAGAATTGATAACTTTTAGTAGTCCTGAAAAGTCAGAGTGTCTGTTTGCTGAATTATAGTACGATTCTCATCCTCAACAGCCAGGATATGGCCTACCCATCCTGTGATGTGTCCAAACTGGACAGAGAAGTGGGAATCTTAGCTTAAACATGGAGTAAGAATAACATTTGATAATGGCTTTGAAAAGGATTTGTATGTTCTGGGTCTGTCGTTGATATGCTTGTGATGCTTCCTCAATACTTCAGCAAAGAATGCACCACATTAAAAATCAATCCATTTGCACTTTGCACATATTTTACATATCCATCCAAACAAACAGAACCGAGTCAACAAATATATTTTTTTCTTTAATGCAATGGATGCCACAGCCTCATTAACTGAGCTCATGGTTAAGCTTCCAACCTCAGGTCCAGGGTCTTCTGAATCCAGAGTCAATCTCGGCAAAGCTTGGGGCTATAGTGAGAGACTTAACCAGGTGGAGCTTGGGATTATGTGTTTTAAGTTCTGAAATTCATTTTAATGCATGTGACTCAGAATGCCGAGGAGTGAGCCATTGTTCCCTGAACTTGTCTGCCCACAACTCCTCTCCAAATGTGCTATTCCCTAGTCCTTGGATATATAGATTAAAACCTGTCACCAGTTTTATTGAGATAATTTACACACAATAAAGTATTCATTTACAGACATAGTAATTATAATTAGATATATGTATACATAACAAAATCATCATCGCAATAGGTTTAGCTAACATATATCACCTCACACAACTACGTGTTTTTTTTTATCCTTGCAGTGAGAATTTTTTTGTCTAATTTTTTAGCAAGTTACAAATATGCAAGTCTACGTACTGCTGGCCATCATTGCTGTGCCATTCCTGACATTCCCAGGCCTTGTGGTCTTGAAGTGGAGTCTCTGCTTTTGAACATTTTCACCCATTTTATATCCCCATTATTTACCCTTACTCACAGTCCCCACTTTTGCAAGCTGTTGTTTCTAAAAGGGTCTCTTGTATTTTTCAAATCCAAGTATTAACAGACGCCTTCATCACTTGTCTTACTCAGTCTCACTAATTTCATTTAACCTAATGCTCACAAAATCTATCCCTGTGTCATAAATGGCAGAATGTCTTTCTTCTTTAGTGAGGAGGAACATTTAATTGTGTACATGTGAGTATGTGTGTATGTGTGTGTGTTAATTTTCTTTATTCACTCATCCATAAATGGAAGCTTAATTTGTTTCTCACCTTTGTGATTCCATGCAATGTTGCAGTGAACAGGGAGGTGCAGAATCTCTTCCAGAAAACAATTCAATTTCTTCAGATAAATGCCCAGAAATAGAATTATAGTATCACAGGATAATCCTCTTTTCAGTACATTAGTGCTCTTCATTTGCCCTTCAAGTTTCACCTAATTTTAAACTGGAATATGTCAAAGACCTCCAATCTAGGTCCTCTCTGCTTCCTTGGGATTCCCCTTCTGGACATTATCTGGATAGAAATCCATCATCCATGCTGGTCCAGTCACTCTGTGTGGGGTCAAGTGTTCCCGGTTTTGGCCATTTTCAAGTTCTTTACCACTCACTGCTGGTCTCTACCTCCTCCCACTAACCCAGCACCTGGTTTTTGAGCTGTTTTCCATTCCCACGCACTACTGTTTTCATTGAGCGCATTTGCCAGTAGTGACTAGCATGAAGCAACACGCAGACTCTTTGATCCCGGAGGACCACTGACTGCTCTATCATTTTCCCATTTGTTTGCACTAATCCCTTTGACAAAGGATATTTTCATTCATTCCCTTTTCTCTTTGCTCCTTGGTTTTGCTCTTGAACCCATTATGAAGATACCATCTTATCAACTTTCTGTTGACTTCTACCCAATGTCCTCTCTCGTGAATTTCTTTGCAGAGCTCAGCAATAGAGCTCGGTCTCCACCTTAGACTATTCCTTCAGCTGGCTTTCGGGTCCCACTTTCAGTCTTCTCATTTGCCACTAGTCATTTTCCTCCAGGAGGTCTTTTTCATGCCCGCCAAGCTCATAGCTATTGAAGAAGTAGACCACAAACCTCTGCTTCTCTCATCTCACTTTCTCCTCTCAAAATTTATTCTATGATTAGATATGAGAGAACCCCTTTCTTGTTGCTTGGTCTGTGATATTTGGGGAGTGGGCATCCTTGGCTCAAGGTTTACTTTTTTTTGCTTTTTGAGTCACACCAGGTGATGCACATGGAGTTACTCCTGGCTCATACACTCAGGAATTAACTCCTGGCAGTGCTCAGAGGACCTTATGGGATGCTAGGAATTGAACCTAGGCCAGCCACGTGCAAGACAAATGCCCTACCTGCTGTGCTATTGCTCCAGCCCCAAGGTTTACTTTTGACTTAGTGCTCAGGGATCATGCCTGCCAGTGCGTAGAAACATATTTATATGATTTCTACAAAAAAAAAAGCTTGTTTATAGTCAATTATTTCTCTAAGCCCATAACAGAATCTCATTATCTGAATCTATATTAATACAATACACTTATTGATAGTGGTATCAGTATCTGTATTTGTATTAGTGTCATCTATGTGTTTTGCCTACATGTTTTTCTTTTTTCAGAAAGTTATATATGTAGTCTTTAGGTCTGATTTCCACTGTAGCACTGTCATCCTGTTATTCATCGATTTGCTCGAGCGGACACCAGTAACATCTCCATTGTGAGACAGTGTTACTGTTTTTGGCATATTGAATACACCACAGGTGGCTTGTCAGGCACTGCCCTGTGGGCGAGATATTCTCGGTAGCTTGCCAGGCTCTCCGAGAGGCCAGGGAGAATCAAACTCAGGTTGGTTGCATGCAAGGCAAACGCTCTACCCGCTGTGCCACCACTCTAGTATTTAATATAATGAATTTGAGATTGTTAATCTTTATTGCTATGTTTTACCAAATTATTTGGGTATAACGTATTATTTATACATTAACTGACAATCATATAGATTGTTGTAAGAATTAGATAATTACTAATAAATAGTCACATATAGATATTCATTGGAATATCACTGTATCACTGTCATCACTGTCATTCCATTGTTCATTGATTTACTCTAGTGGTCACCAGTAACGTCTTCATTTATCCCAGCCCTGAGATTTTAGCAGCTTCTCCTTACTCGTCATTCCGAACGGTGCCGTATTGGAGGCTTTTTTCAAGGTCAGGTGAATAAGACCCGTTATTATTACTGGTTTTCGCATATCCAATACACCATTGGGAATTTGCCAGGCTCTGCCATGTGGGCAGGATACTCTTAGTACCTTGCTGGGCTCTCTGAGAGGGACAGAGATTTATATAGCTATATTATAAGAGGTCGTGATGGCCATGCGCTTCCAGGAGCTTTGTTTTATATAGTCTCTGGATCTTGGCCATTGATGGGATTACATGGCACCAGGTGCAGTTTGTGGGTGTGCCTGCCAAGCTACTGGAAAATGGGGGATCTTGGTGGAGGAGGCCCAGTCCCGATTCGAGCAGGCTTAGAGATCTCAGCCCCAGGTCCCAAATGCCTGGGTTCCTCTGTCAGTTCCTTCATGCGTGAGGCTTGTCCGATCGTGTGGAGAGTGGCCTTGAGCATAGCTGTGGCAGGGTTCCAGAGGTTTTCAGCTGCAGGGGCTCTGCTTGGGGTGGGGAGGGAAACTCAACCTTCCCCCTGACCTCCGAGGGTCCCCAGTGAAGAAAGCCTGGTGTGGGGGCAGGAGATTCTACATTGCTCTCTTCTGGGCTTCATTTTATACAGTCTGCCAGGGGCAGATGCTAGATAATTTATTTTCTATTGCTCATTTTGAATATCATGAGGGACTGCATGGCCACTTTTGCATTGGAATATATATTCTCATTATCCTGGGTAAATACCTTTTCTTATTTCTTAGGATGGTTATATCACATGGTGAGAATATGTACAACTTCATGAAAATCTGCCAAACTATGTTTAATCACATAGAAATTTCTAAATGAAGCATCTGAGCTTAAGGTTATAACACTTTTTATTATATTATCATTAGAAATTTTCATAATTTGGAGACTCACACAATGTGTAGGGTTTCTGCATCACACATGGGCGACCCAGTTTGATCCCAGCACCTGCCACAGTGGCCTGAGCCCCACCATGAGTGATCCCTGAGTGCGGAGCAAAGAATACCACTGGATGTGGCCCCAAATTATCATTATAAAGTCTTATGTAATTATGCACACTGGTGTTTGACATACGGTGTGAGGTCTGCATAAAAGATATCTTTCTTGTTAATAAATCCTTGCTCCACCACTACTTTTTATTGAAAGAACTACTGCTTTTCTATTGATCTATTTTATGTTTGTTGAAAATAAATTGATCCAGGATAAGCAAGTCTATTTTAATAGCATTGATCAGATGTCTATTCTTTCATTTAGAGCTCAGCAAAATCAGATCCATTAGCTCTTTTTGATATAAATCATAAATTAAAAATGACTTTAATATTTCAAAATGTTACAAATAACAAGGTAAAATTTTTTGACACCTGAAAATGAGGAGAAATCCGAACTTCACTTTCTGTAAAGTTTTCTGGGAACATAGCCACAATCAGGTATTTATATATTATTTATGGATGTTTTCACACAGCAATAGCAATTGTGATAGGATGTCTATAGCCCATAAAATCTAAAATATTTACCATTCAGGATCATTTGGGGTACAATTGACATCTTTATAATGTTGAATCGCCAAACCCATCATAATGATGTATTTCTCTATTTCTTAGATTTTTTTATTCTTATCAACATTCTTGTATATTCACTTTGACCGCATTCGGTAGTGTCATGAGGCTTCCCCTACCCCAGGGAGGCTGATAGCGATGGGCAGACGAAGGAAGGAATGAGGGCTAGGCTGGTTGGTGTCAGTTGCAGTTTATTCCATTCCCATCTCCATTCTCCTCTGATACCCCTCCTGCTTCTTCCTCCCCCATTCTACTTCATTCTCATTCTCTAGCCCACTTCACTCTCCTTCTTCCTCTCTCCTTCTCCTTCTCCTCCTGGCTCTGGATCCCCCCAACCTTCTCTTACAGCCTAGTTAAATCCCAAAGCATGAGGGGTTGGGATTTACACATAGGTGTGGTCACAATGAATAGGGGTAAAGTTCTTCCCTCAGGGGAAGTTTCTTCTAGAAGTTAAGCAGGACAACTCTCCCAAGATGGAAATTGCAACTATGGGTCTGTTTCTCCTCTCCTTAGTCCAACAAACATATAAACATTCATAATATTAATCATGAACTGGAGTGATAGCACAGTGGGTAGGGCATTTGCCTTGCATGCGTCTGACCCAGATTCGATTCCTCAGAGAGCCTGGCAAGCTACTGAGAGTATCCCGCCTCCACAGCAGAGCCTGGCAAACTACCCGTGGCGTATTTGATATGCCAAAATTAGTAACAACAAGTCTCAAAATGGAGACGTTACTGATGCCCGCTCAAGCAAATCTATGAACAATGGGACAACAATGCTACAGTGGTAATATTAATCATTTTGTATGGACACAGTAAGAGATACTTTAAGCTTATAGAATTGCTCTTCTGGGGTCATCTCAATCTCACATTACAGAGCTCAGGTCAGATTAGTCTTTCCTATCTCTAGCAGAGTCCTAATCTTGTTGTTACTTTTGGATCATGACAACATCTGTGCATGACCATGCTCTTAACTTATAGTTGAGTATAATGACACTTTGGCCTGGCCCATTTCCATGCCAGGGCAGCTCACAGCTTGCCCTGGGTCCATTCAGTCCCTCATCAGGACCCTGCTTTGGGTGCTAAGAATTAAGAGTCTTAAATCGAGGAAGCAGATGCCCCAGAGTGTGGATTGTTTGGAGACAATTTACTCCCAACTTACAAAAGCATAATATTAACTGTCTTCCTTTGTCCACACAAACAAGACATTGCTTTGAGCTATTCAAAAGACATAAGGAGAGGAGAAAGGCAATATTTCACTCACTGTATCAGTGTATAACTGTCATCCCATTGTTCATCAATTTACTCGATGGGGTGCCAGTAATGTCTCCATTCATCCCAGCCCCAAGATTTTAGCAACTTCTCCTTACTTGTCTTTCCCAATGATTGGAAGCTCTTTCAGGGTCAGGGGAATGAGACTATTATTGTTACTGTATATGCATACCAAATATGCCACGGGGAGCTTGCCAGGCTCTTCCGTGTGGGCAGTATACTCTTGGCAGCTTGCCAGGATCTCTGAGATATATATATACACATATATACATATATACATATATGTATATACATACATATACGTATATGTATATACATATATATACATATACGTATATATATACATATATGATGTTGTATCCAGGAATATGTTCACTCATGTGTGAGGCTCAGCTTGAGCATGTGGAAAGTGGCCTGGAGCATTGGAGGCAGTTGGGTAGTGGAGGTTGGCTGCTGGGGCTGGGTCCCTTGGGGTGGGGATGGCTCTTACTTGCCCTGCCTCTGGGGCATCCCTGACGCAGAGTCTGGTGGCATGATTATGGGGGCTTAATTTTATGCTCCCTTCCGGGAGAAACAATACTTCACTCATACATATCAAATCATAGATTTCTGAGGAATCTGACCTTACAAGTTAACAGAATCTGATTAGGGGGGAAATTTGATTAACTGGTTGGGGATGAGAGCGTAGAAAAGAGGCTACAGATAAACAAAGGAATGGGAGTGACTCGGGAGCACTGTGATAAGCCTGGGCTCCCTGTGGCAAGGGAAACAGGACATACCAATGTAATCCTAAAATGTTTAGAGCTTCATTCCAATAAGCATAGAGGAATGGAGGTGCTTCAGGAGCACTGTGATGGGTATCACTCAAAAACCCTAAGCACTCTGTAGCAAAGGAGAAAGGACAAACCAATATCCTACACATTCTCAATAATTGCACGTATTTTGATGTTTGATAATGCTTTTTTAATCTCCTTTGTGCTAACATAATGACGTTTTAAAATAAACTTGAATTTTTTGTTGTTGTTAGCAAGATAAATAAAATAGATTTATATTGTATTCTATGACCTTGTAAAATTAGTTATTAGCTCAAGCAGCTTTTTGAAAATGTTTGAGTGTTTTCATGAAGACAATCATCATTTTGAGTACTAAGAAATATATTTTTGTTATTTTTTTTCAGTATAGCACTTTTTTATTTCTCTGACATACATCATTTGGTGAGAACACTGTTAAGTCATTGAGTAAAATCTGGGAAAGCAAGCTTACTGTCTAGCTTTCACCTTTGAAGGTGAAACATTTTGTCTTTCACCATTAAGAATATTAACTGTTGAACTTTTTTAGGTGACCTTTATCAGATTGATAAAGTACACTTTAATTTCTAGTTTTTAAAGGCTATTTTAACATAAATAGATGTTGACTTTTGTGAGCTGTTTTGTCTGCATCTCTTGAGTTCCTCTTACTGTTTTTCTTACACTACAATGATGAATTACATTGATTCACTGTCAAGTACTGAACTGAACTGAGATTTAATTTTCTTGTTAAACCAACCTATGTATAACATGTCTTTTTTATATATTGCTAGGTTATAATTAACAAAAGTTTGTTGATAATTTTCTTACTTTAAGTTATGAGTGATAATGGTTTAAAATTTTAAAAAATATTTGATTTAGTTTGTATGGTAGTGTTAGCCTAATTTATTGGGTTAAGATTTCGCTTCTATTTTCTAGGAGAATTTATATCAAATTGATAATATCACTTCCTAAAATATTTGATAAACTAACCAGTGAAGCCATTGGAAGAATGGAAAAATTGAAAATGAGTTGACCTACCTTAGAGATCAGATACAAATAACTTCAGAATTGGAAATGCTCACTTTGATTGCCTAGACTGAGCCTTTTGTCCCAACTTTCAATTTCTGCTAAAGGCAGGTGAACAAACTGGTTTAGGCATGCCACACATGTACCTCCCTAGAAAAATCAACTTAAAAAACTAAACCTTGGAAAAGAAATTAGCCTGGATGAAGAATAGGACTTTGTTTCCCCGAGGAAGAGTGAGTGGAAATAAACAGAAGTCCCCTTAAGGTATTTCTCTTGGTTTTGTAAATCTATACCTTGAAGTTTTGAGTAACAAAAGAACTTGTAACCATCAGCATGGTCCAGTGATATCACAGGTATCTTTAAAAGGTGGAGAGTTCTGAATACTCACAGCTCCCATCCTTCATCAGCACATAGATAAAGATAGATACAGATTATATTTAGAGATTACTTAATAAGAGGAAAATATATTTTATCTTCAACCACCGACCATAATTTATTTGATTTAAAGAGATCTCAAGTCATTGTAAGATTACTTGATAAAGTCATTGATAGATTCAGAACTTTTCTGCACATAAAGGCCAGTGTAGAAAATTGAGGTCCAGAACCCTCTATTTGGGAATGAAACCCACTCTAGGTCTGGGACTAAACAGAGACTTTGAGAGAAAAGAGAGTAGGAGCAGGGGAATGAAAATTCAACAGGAATTTAGAAATTGACCCAAACTTGCCCTGTACTTTGATACAATACCTAGCACTTTGTAAGTATTAAAAAGGTATATCAGAAGCATGAATGATAATTTAAGCAATCGAATGAACAGAGAAAAAAATATACAAATTTAGTTGGGTGAGAAAATTTTGGGATATATTAAATGAATTAATGAAGTGAGAAGATATATGTTGGTCTTAAATCAGAGAGGTGCTTAGTTAATATTAATTTCTCTGTTTCATTTATTGGGCTAGATATAGGTTTCATACACACAGAAAACCTGTTGGTGAGACAGTACTTGTACCACTGGCTATGCATCCTCAAACTTAATACACATTGGTTTGTGTCTATTGCCTGTAAACTTCTGGCACAATGCTGCCAATGAGTAATCTAATCAAGATCTTAATTTTAAGTTCCTTGCCATTATCAACATTGTACTATTTTTTTTCCAATTTGTTCATTATCAATTCTTAGATAACTGAATAATTGGGAAGTAGTTGGTATTTGGACATTTTCTCCGGTGGTGGTGGTAGGAAAGGATCTCAGGCAGTGCTCAGAGGACCTGAGCCTATGCCAGTTATACATGGTCTATAGGAGCTGGTGTTTCAATGATAGGGCCTGAGGATCTTGTTCTTTCTGGCCCTGTTGTACACAGGTAACTGAACCTGCCTAGGATCTATCGGAAGTGCTTCTGGTCTCCCATGCTGTCTCTCAGAGCTGTCTCCTGGCCCCATACTATCCAAACTTTGAATTAATTTGTTATTATGAAGGAAAACCATGACCAAGACGAAGGACAAACATGCGAGCGAGCTGGGTTCTGAAAAGGATTCAGCACAATTGACCATACCCACATGGTGACCAAGCTCACTGAGGTTTCATGAGAGTTCTAGAAGCCACTCTGTCTAATGTCCATCGATTTTAAGAAGGTCTTTTATTCTGTTGAGACTGAAGCCATCATCGAAGCCCTAACCAAACAGGGTGTTCAAACTCAATACATCGGGATCCTCCATGAGCTGTATTATGGATTCACCACCAGCATCTCACCGTTCTACAAAGAAGTGATCATCGATGTAAAGAGAGGGGTTTGGCAGGGTAATACCATTTCACCAAAACTCTTCAGTGCCACCCTGGAGAATGTCATGGTATGACTGGAATGGGGAGGAGTGGGAGTAAAGACAGATGGTTGGCAACTACACCACCTCCACTTCACTGATAACATTGTTCTAATAACACCAAACATTAGCCAAGCGGCACAAATCGACTTCTACGGTGTGGAAAGGTTGGACTGCAGCTGAATCTCACAAAGTTAATGTTCATAAAAAATGAATTAGTTCCTGACATTCCATTTGCTCTCAACAGAACGAACATCTCCGAATGCAGCAGCTATGTGTACCTGGGTCGTAACTCAATATGATGTATGACCTGGCACCTGAGCTGCGCAGGAGGAAGAGAGAGACACAGAATACCTTGAACAGCATTGAATAGGTTGTTAAGAAGATGAGGAACCTCAGGCTATGGGCACATCTTATGACTCCACCATTCTTCCTGCACTAACATATGCATCAGAGACCTGGGCCCTATGAAAACAGGATGGGACCACTATTTGGGTATTTCAAAGAGGAATCGAAAGAGCTATACTTGGAGTATCACGTTTCACTCAAGTGAGAGAAGGAATCTGGAGTTCTGACCTCCAAAGACAATTGAGAATCAGGAACATTGTCTCATTTGCCAAGGCATCAAAAATCAGATGGGCCGGACATGTAATGCGATTTTGAGATGACCACTGGACTAGAGATGTTACCGACTGGATTCCACAGGATGTCAAAAGAACGCCTGGCTGCTCACCTATGAGATGGTCAGACTTATTCTTCAAGAATCTCAACAAAAGGTTTGAGGCTCTTCATGTTCCTAGAGCAAACAGAAGCCATTGGACTGCACTAGCATGCGACAGGGATGAATGGAGACGTTACTGGCGCCTGCTTGAGCAAATTGATGAGCAACGGGATGACAAGTGATACAAGTGATTACGAAACCCAATTTCTTCTTTAGGGGGTCACATCAGGCAATACTCAGGGGTACTCCTGGTTCTGTACTCAGGAGTCACTCCTGGTGGTGCTCAGGGGCCATATAGGATTCTGGAGATAGAACCATGGATGGCTACTTGCAAGGCAAATGCCCTCCCCACTAAGCTATCACTCCATCCCTGAATCTTAACTTGTTGTGAACTAACTTAGTCATAAATTCTTTTTAATTTTGCACTATGTATGCACACATTATTTTGGGTGACAGTTCCAAAAAGAGAATTGAAGTAACTTAGTTTATATATCAGAGATTATCATTTTCCAGAGTATCCCTGTGGATTTTTTCTGAGTTTTAAATTATACAGTTAAAATTTTTAATTTATTATAAGGAAAATATTAAATAAGGAATTAGATAAATTGGGTTCATGAATATTGTCAGTCACGAATGACTTTTGCAAATCTCTAATACTTTATGAAGTTCAGTTAACTCATAAAATATGAAAGGGGTATTAAACAAATAACTTAATATTTATGTTCAGTGTGCTTCATAATAATGACTGTGATAAGAATTAAAAGGGAACAAGACATTTGGTTTTAGATATTGACAGTTAATTTCAGCAATGTTGAGTTGTAAATGCTTACTATGGAATTTTATAAATTTAAAATATAAAGAGGGAGGTCTGAGCAGAAAACACAGAGAAATAATCCAATCTAACTTCACTGTCTTCCGGAATAATCTGTTAGTGCCAAAAAGTGATAAGTGCCCGATATTCTTTTCTTTGTAACTTAGTCTTTTTGCTTGGATATCAGAGGTTATTTTTTTCTAAGATAACCATTGAGTCATGTACCTTTTATTGCATAACTGTGCTGAATTCACCAAATACACATGCTTATTTTAAAAGTATATATTTGATAATTTAAAAGTAAAAATTTTCAGCAATATTTATTTCAAAAATCATCATCATCTTCCATTCTGTTGAGACTGAAATGGTCATCGAACCTCTAGCCAAACAGGGCATTCAAACTCAGTACATCAAGATCCTCCTTGAGCTGTACTACGCATTTGTCACCAGGATCTCAACATTCTACAAGGAAGATATCATTGACATAAAGAGAGGGGTTTGGCAGGGTGATACCTTTTCACCGAAACTCTTCAGTGCTACCCATGAGAACATCATGTGATGCCTGTAATGGTAAGGAATGGGAATGAAGATAGATGGTCAGCAACTACACCACCTCCACTTCACTGATGACATTGTTCTCATAATATCAAATATTAGCCAAGCAGCACAAATACTGACCGACTTCGACTGCGAGTGTGGAAAGGTCAGACTGAAAAGGTCAATCTCAGCAAAACGATATCATGAAACATGAACTAGTCCCTACATTGCATTTTCTCTCAATGGAATGATCATCTCTGAATGCAGCAGCTATGTGTACTTGGGTCGAGAACTGAACATGAGGAACAACTTGGCACCAGAACTGCGCAGGAGGAAGGGAGCAGCATGGAATGCCTTCAAGAGCTTCAAAGAAGTGGTTAAGAGGATGAAGAAACTCTGGCTCTAGGCACATCTTTTTGATTCTTCCTGCATTACCTGCACACGTTCTTCCTCCACTACCATATGCTTCAGAGACCTGGGGCCTACGAAAACATAATGAGAATGCTATTTGGGTATCCCAAAAAGGAATCGAAAGAGCTATGCTTTCAATTACATTTCACTCAAGTGAGAGAAGGAATCCAGAGTTCCTACCTCCATGGATGGTGAAGAATCAGGGACTCTGTCTCCTTTGCCAAGGTGTCAAAAATCAGATGGGCCGAACACGTAATGTGATTCAGAGATGACTGCTGAAGTAGAGCTATTACCAACTTTGCAGACCTTTCTCCCTGCTCTGTAAAGTAGAATTTTGCATGAAGGAGACAGTCGTCCAATTCCATTTGGAATTTTTGGACAACAGTGACATCAGTCAGGAAAAACCTTCCATTGAATATGATGTGGTCAATTTTGTCGTGAAACTGTCCACCGGGAGACTCCCATGTCCAATGTTTAGATTTGGCTTTCTAGAACTGTGAATTACCATGGATGGTCTTGGTTGACATGATGAACTCAGACAGTCTCTCACCCTGTTGGTTCCATTCTAGGCCATGGAACCCAATGTGGATTTCTTTGGGCGATCTTCTCGGTCCTATCTTGGCATTAAAATCACTGGCTTGTAGAGGTGTGGTCTTCTTTATAGAAATTCTCCAGCTCCATGTAGAACTTCTCAATTTTTTCTTCATCATAGTTGGATCTTGGTGCATAGACATTGAAGCTAGAAACTGCTGGCAGTGAGCCACATCTATTCAAGCATAATCATCTGATTCAGATTGTCAACATGAACTTGGCCATGTAAATATTTTATATAATTAAAATATGATTTCAAAGTTTCTGATAACTGTTGATACATTTGTGTTTTAGATTTTACTTTGTTCTGATTTTGGCTGCTATACACCGTTTGCCATCTACCCATACTAGTGAAAGAGCAGGCCTCCGTTTAACTTTGTCAGCTGCTGTGAGCAGTCCCTCTTTTGGTCGTCTCATCCTACATTTTTTACTGTTTGAAAACTGCTGAACTTTTTCTGATCAACAGGAGTTAAAAGTTGTTCATAGTAAAATCCTGCCACAAGCTTAGGCTCACAGGGAGACTAAGATAGTGAAAAATAATGAACAGTACCCAAGACAGGTGACAAGAAAGACAAACCAGCTCGACTACCTGTAGATTCCCTACGCTCTCTGCCACACGACCGGGTTTTCCTATAAAAATCTCACAAAAAGAGCCATAGTTACCTTAGTCCTATACTAAGTTCCTTCTCACTTGGGGCACTCCTTTTCTATCTACTTTCTAATGAATGTTTCTACTTTCCAACTCTGAGTCTGAGAAAGAATCAAAATATTTAAGAACCTGGGAATTGTGAAGAACACAGAGACCCATTGGCCCATTTCTGCCTTACCTGTATCACTAGTTGGCCGTTGGTGTGGGGTTTTGTTGAGATAGAGTGTTGGCCAACATAGTTGGAAAGTTGAACTCTTAGCGTGTGGAACTCTTAGTGGCCATTTCACTGCCATTATTTGCCTTAACTCCTAAGTTGGACTTTCTAGAAACAACCCTCAGTATTGATGGCTTCTCTCTTACAACAAAGATCTTGAAGGATACTCAGAAAAATGCTAGTAAATTCAGCTTCAAGAAGGAAAAACCGAACATCTTCTAGGAGTACTGCCAGATGAGCCCTCATCCCTACTCATGCATCCATGATTAACCTACTGTGGGTTTTACCTTAATAGGAAAGAAAACAGCCCCACCTAAAGTCAGACAGTCTTCCAGGACTAGGAGTGTCTTCTGACTCCTAGTCCATTTTATTATGGACTCCATGAGGAAGTGTCAGAAGGTTCAGGTAGACTGGTCACATCTTGGGGCAAATCTAAGAGTGCCTAAAGTGTGGGGTCTCCAGAGAGGGGAGGACACACAGCAAAGCTGCCTTCCCCTCTTCTCTGACCCACAGCATCCATTACAGGAGAATTCCCTGATAAATATCTGGGACTCTCCTTTCTCCTGCTCTGTAGTACCCCAGGTGTCTCATTTATTTTTCTGCTTCCCAACAATCAGATGTTTGAATCAGCTGAGACTCAAAGCTATTTGTTCTTCATTGGCAGCTGCTTATCTTGTTGTGGATTGTGCAAGTACCTCCTAGATTTCAGGCATTTTGCATGGCTGATAATGCAGAAGTTTAAGTGCAATCTCCAAATTTACCTATGAAAGTTAGGAGAAGCTGTCCCGCTGAAAGACACAGTTTGACAACTAGTATCACTGGTAAAATTGACACAAAGCTGATGCTCTAAAAGAGATTAGGTGGCATACGTAAAGTTCAGCAATACAATTTCTCAGGCAATCCCCAGTGAGAGGAAGGAAGAGAGATTGGACTTTTTAGCTTCAAAGACTCCAAAGGTTCAAAGAAAGGTTTTACAGAGGTTAGTCTTTGGGAAACACAGTTGACTGATGCTGTTGATCTCAGAATGCAAATGTGTTTGTTTTGGCAAAGGAAAGAAGATGAATAAAGAGTGAAAACAAAAGAGCCCCTTTCTTCTGTAAATCCTTCAGTGATCTTACAACAATAAAGACAGTCTCTCCTGGGGAGACAAGGTTTTTAGAACAGAATATGAAAAGTAAAATGAAAGGCAAGGAGAAAATAGCACAAAGCAAAATAACCTTAAGGCTCTGAGATATGCCCTCATTCTTCCTTCTATTTTATGTCTTAATTGCTGTTGTTTTCATTCTATTTTTTTTGTTGTTGTTGTTGTTCTAAGTTTTCTGGAGAAAGACACAACTTTCATAATGTAGGTGCTCAATCAATATTCACTGCAGGATGTTTGGCTCCAAGCCTTCCGCCACAGCTAATTTTCCAAATTATTTGTTTAAGAATAACTATTGCCAAAGGTAAAATTTGGGAGCAAAAAAAAAAAGAGATCAATTTTACTAAAGAATATTGACTAAAATCATATTGACAAAAATACTTCCAATAATGGACTTTGACATTACAGAATGCACAAGATTTTGACCCATCTTTCAGACTTACTTAAGGTGTAATGGCCTGGAGACTTTGTAAATTCATATGAAAAATCATATTCCTAAGACTTTTCATGATGTTAACATCTTCTTGCAGTAGCGGAATCAGAAGTAGAAGGGGGCTTTTGATAAATAACACAATAGGTATAGAATAAGATATTGCCCATATATAAGACTACTGATACTGGGAGCATTGTGGGGTCACGATCAAAACACCACTGGAGACAGAAAATAGGATTTGGAGGAGTCTTGATGGACACCAGCTGGAGGGCTGTCCTGCCCGGCAGAGCAGCAGCCGCACAGCAGAAGAACTAGTCTTTTGTTAGGAAAAACCACATACTGGTGCCCCGGAGCACTGTCATGAGCAGGTATATACTTTGTCTAGAGCCCAGGAGCCAAGGCAGAAAAAAAAAAAAAAAGCAGTTGCTTGAAGCTGACAATCTGTCATCTTTAGCCACCTCCTTTAGGACCCTAACCCATTGTTCCTATTTACACTCCAGGATGGGCTTTCGCACCCTTGAGGAGTAGTTCCAGGAAGTCTGGTTTACTGATGGAATTGATATCGGTGGGCCCCATGGGTGACTTACGTGAAATGGGGAGGAGAAAGACGGTCACTTTCTCTCCAACCGCCTCTAACACCCGGGACCCAGGGTTACTGGTTCTTGTCTTGCTCTCGGAAAAGAATTTCAGGAGTAGACAAGCAGTGAAGTAGCAGATTTTATTTAGAGGTTTCTGAGGGAAGGAGGAAGGATAAGTGGAAAAGAAAAACCAGTAGGAGTAATGCGTTCAAGAAAGAACGCGGGCTTCTCCAAGGGTAGAGGAAGCGCTACACACATCCTAGCACTGGACATGAAAGCATGAAAGTACACATCTCAAGGGGGAGATGCGGGCGACACATGTGCTTGGGCACCACATGTGCTCGGCCACGTGGGCACAAGCAGCACATGGGCTCAGGCAGCATATGCGCGCCCTTCCTTTGTTCAAGGTGTCTTTTATAGGGTTTCTGCAACCTGCCCCCACCTACATGGGGTTTCTTTCCAGGTAAAAGTTCGTTGCTAAGGTTACCAGGGAGGTTGGGAGTGGTGATGGCCTTCTTTGGGGAACCTCCTGGGGAGGGGTCTATTATCCTCAGGGTCTGCTGAAGGTCTTATCAGGTCCATTTCCTGTATCCACAGGGTGGGTCAGTCTCAGGATTCTCCTCCCCAGAGACTTTGATAATCTAAGTTTCATTGCCAGGGGCCTTTCCCTATCTACCTGCCTACATCAGAATGACACCCCTAAACCAGCTACAAAAGAAACTTCTAAAATCGATCCCTCTTGTTCTTACTATAGCAAGCACAGGGTCATCACTGGCCAACAGAGGCCAGCACTTCTGAAGAGAAGGCTTTCTCTTGCACAGGAGTAAATATTAGGGATGTCACTGTCACTGTCATATAACAGCATGTGACTTGTCAGAAATATTGCATCTATTATGATGAAATAAAGAACAAGGTCTATCTTCCCCTAGAAATTCATAGAGAGGGTCCCAATTTGCTGAGCGAGACAAGACAGAAAGGCAGAAAGGCGGCACTACTGATGTTGGTGGACCCCAGGGTTGGCTCACGTGAGTCAGGAGAAGAGAAAGACGGTGACTTTCTCCTCATCTGCCTCTGCCACCAGGCTTACTGGGTTATTGTCCTGCCTCACAGAAAAGAATTTCAGGAATAGACAAGCAGTCAAGTAAAACAGATTTTTCTTTTTTCTTTTTTTTTTTTTTTTTTTGCTTTTTTTGGGTCACACCTAGCAATGCCCAGGGGTTACTCCTGGCTCTACACTCAGGAATTACTCCTGGCAGTCCTCAGGGGACCATGTGGGATGCTGGGAATCGAACCAGGTCAGCTGTGTACAAGGCAAATGCCCTACCTGCTGTGCTATTGCTCCAGCCCTGCAAAACAGATTTTATTTGGAGGTTTTGAAGGAAAGGAGAGGAGAAAGTGGAAGAGAGTGGGGAGTATCATGCTCAAGAGAGAACCCGGGCTTCTCTAAGGGCAGAGAGAGCCCCTATACACATGCCAACATTAGTCAGGAAAGCATCAAAGTACACATCTCAAGAGGGGAGGTGCGGGTGACACATGTGCTCGGGTACCTCATGTGCTCGACATTATAGGCGCAATCAGGATAAGGGCTTGGGCAGCATATGCTCACCCTTCCTTTGTTCAAGGCCTTTATAGAGTTTCTCCAACCCGCCCCCATGTGGGGCTTCTACCGAGGTTAAAATCCACTGCTAAGGAGGTTACCTAGGGGTGTTGGGAGTGCTGATGGTCTTCTCTGAAATCTCTTTCCACATCTTGTTTTTGCAGGAGCTTCTCTGAGTCTGTCCCTGTAGGTTGTTGAAGGTCTTCTCAAGTCTTAGTTCCTGCTTTTTCTACTAGGTCCTCTTCTGCTGTTGCCTTGGAAGGGGGCCTTCCCTATCCTGCCTACATCAATACCAGAAATAACAACACCTGCCACCCACCCACCCACTCCCATTCAAACAAGAGTAATTTGCCAGCAAAGAGGGTTTATTCAGAAAGACAACAGAAGAAAGGGCAGAGAGTTAAAGTGTAGAGTGTGTGCAAGGCATTGCCTTCTGTTCTTCTCCACATCCCTGCCTAGAGCACTTGAGGCCATCTCTGCAGGCCTCTGCAACTTTTATCTGAATATCAATCACATTGCTTATAGGCGATGCAGTGCATGTTGGATACTAAAGGGTTATCACACACACAATGCACACACAAACACACACACATACACAAAGATACCCTGTAGCCTCCTGTCCTCATTTAAATATGATTAGGAATACGTAACATTATTCATATCCCATTTCCAAGAAATCTGAATATTGAGAATGGATCATAGAGTAAAAGAAAACAATCTGGAATGGAAACCTGAAACCACGGAAGAACTTGCAGGCAACAAATTTTCTCTTTAAAAAAAAATGTTCTTAGTAAAACCTATGAAATGAGATGTGGAAATGGCCCTTTTGCTGAGACATTTGCATCAATAGAAAACATTTGCACTTTTAAGGATGTCTCCCTTGCAGAACAGGTTTCACTCATCAATAAAGACAACAACTTAAATGTACAATGCAATCAATATCTTTCTGCCTTTCCTGTAAATTTTCCAAAATTGATCTTTCTTTTTTCCCTGTCCCTAAATTTTGTCATTATCCAACATTAAGAAGGTGACTTCCTTCATTCTAGTGAATTACACAGTGTAATGACTCTACAATGTTGGCATATTACATTTAACTTATTTTCCCTCTTGTCATTGTGTCTGATGTGAATTTATTTGCTTTCCTGAAAGAATCAAGTGGTGAAGGGAATATTTTTATTCTCTCAGGAGCTCAAGAACTAAGAAAAATTTTCAACTTTGTAAGTATGAGAAGAAAAACATGGTCAATTGGGAAAGAAAGAAGAAAACTCACCAGAAAGGAACTGAAAACACTGTTACTTTATTCGTAACTTCTGCCAAAGGCAGTTTGGACATTGATCACATCATTCATTCAATACAGGCAGATCAGCTGCAAGCAAGCAACAAAAAGCATACATAGTTTGCCATGTCTTGGCACAAGTCCAGGCTATAATTTCATGACCATTATATGGCCCAGAAACTGTGTATTATCATCAATAATCTCAGTTCAGTTCCCTAGTCTGATCTAGAAGAGTAAGTATTTGATGTTCATTAAAAAATGTATTGAATAAAGTTCACAGCAGATAAATACTATCAATGATTAACTTGAAATTATGAAGGGATAAAGTAGATCCCTGAATACTCAAGTCAGGAAATACTGTTTGGTTTTTTTAAATATTTTTTTAAAGGAAGACTAGGAGTAAAAGTGAAATGTTAAAGATTAGTGATCTGACCCGATAATTTAGCAAAGCATTTTTAACAGGATTTATCAGAAGTAAAATTTTTGCTGAATAAGTAAAATAATTGGTTCTTTGGTGAAAGGTAAGAATTATAAGCATCAGCATAGTTCATGGAGTATGCAAAATAAATTTATGTCCTTTAATGACAGGCTTTAAAATTATGAAAAAACATACATAATTTTAACCTCGAATTTGAAAGGCATTTTGCCAAAATTTCATGGTCTCATCATGATCAAGGTGTAGAAATGTGGTCTATGGGACATTATATTAATTGAATTGATAGGCGATGACATAAATCATAAAGAAAGACTAAATGAATCAATGTCAACTTGACAGAGGTCCTTAGTGATACATCTGGGGGCCCTGTCTTTACCTGTTCTATTCAGCAGTTTAATTAATCACCCATCCGGTTATAGATATATGGACAGTTATACATGACATCAAATAGGGTGGGTTCATTCCCCTGAGTAGTATACTCAATATTTTTCATGATTCTGACACTGGTAATTACATAAAGAAGTGGGGTGGAGTGAAAGAAATACTTATCTATCAGTCTTTTATCTGTAAATAAAAGTTCTTAAGGCGAATTTGGTTCCCTCAATCTTTTGAATCTTAACTTCCTCCTTTCATATTTGAGAATTACAGCATAAATGCAAGAAATTCTTAGATTAAGCATACTCAGATTGCCATAAAATCAATAGAAATTTAACCAGGCCATTTCTTTTTTATTGTTGGTCACACATGATTTTTCAATTTGATCTTTATTTTTCATGTGTATATTTGTTTGCGAGCATACCCACATGCTCAGGATCTCCTTCCAGCTCAGTGCTTAGGGGTTGTTCCTACTATTGTTTGGTAGACAGAACTGCGATGCACCCAACTCAGACCTCAGGCATGCACAGCTTGAGATCAGCATCTGCGGTAAAGCCCGAGGTCCACAGTATCTCCCATATAAAGAACACAAGATCGTTCCCTTATCTTTCATATGATCAAGAAGTTCAAACTCAGCTCAAGAAGCCATTGCTTTATTTTTGCCAGCTGCACCTTTATTTTTTGAAATTTTAAAATCCAAATTTAATAACCCAGTCAGGAGCCTTGCCTCGTCTGCCCAGCATCCCGAAATGTATTTCCTCTTGTCACTGATTCATGTATCCTTTTACTTGGGTTCCAGCGACAGCACAGCCGGTAGGGCCTTTGGCTTGGAAGCAGTCGACCTGGGTTACATTCCTCCGCCCCTCTCGGAGAGCCCAGCAAGCTACGGAGAGTGCCACGCCTGCACTGCAGAGCCTTGCAAGCTACCCTTGGCAAAATGGAATACTATGCAGCTGTTAGAAAAAATGAGGTCATGAACTTTGCATATCAGTGGATCAGCATGGAAAGTATCATGCTAAGTGAAATGAGTCAGAAAGAGAGAGACAGACATAGAAAGATTGCACTCATCTGTGGAATATAGAATAACAGAGTAGGAGACTAACACCCAAGAATAGTAGAAATAAGTACCAGGAGGTTGACTCCATGGCTTGGAAGCTGGCCTCACATTCTGGGGAGACGGCAACTCAGATACAGAAGGGAACACCAAGTAAAATGTGGTTGGAAGCCATGCAGGGGAAGGGTGATGCGTGCTGAATGTAGACTAGAGACTGAACACAATGGCCACTCAACATCTTTATTGCAAACCACAACACCTAATTAGAGAGAGAGAACAAAAAGGAATACCCTGCCACAGTGACAGGGTGGGGTGGGGGGAGATGGGATTGGAGAAGGTGGGAGGGATGCTGGGTTTATTTGTGGTGGAGAATGGGCACTGGTGAAGGGATGAGTTCTTGAATTTTGTATGAGGGAAACATGAGCATAAAAATGTATAAATCTGTAACTGTACCCTCAAGTGATTCACTTATTAAAAATAAATTAAATAATTAATTAAAAAAGAAAACAGTAACAAGAAGTCTTACAATAGAGATGTTACTGGTGCCTGGTCCAGCAAATCGATGAACAA